>NW_027122359.1:0-600000 GCF_030686945.1 Centruroides vittatus | reverse complement strand
TTGTGATGTTTAGAACATTTATTACATATGTCTTCAATGAGTTGTAGGCATATGTAACAAATGTTCCAAACAGCAAACTTCACATCCGAAGATACATTTTTATCCAAACCGAATTCTTCGAAATCATTTTCCATCAGGGAAAAAATTTCCTCGAATTACATTTTGTCCAAAAGACATCATTATTATATTCTTCTAAAGACATTGTTTATAACTATTAATACAATTACTGTTAATTAATGTAACAAATGCAATAAATTTAGCTAAAAAATAATGTTTATACCTTTATATAAAGATAGAATCCAAAACAATTTGAAATTACTCAAAAAAACTAGCGCCAATTACAAAATCTCCACAAAATGAAATACTATCACTTGCATATAATCACATTCATAAGAATGAATACATGATACATTAATTTGCATAATAATTAAGCATAGTTGATAAAGACGCCCTCTACTTTTTTCCTCCGAAAACCTCCTTCATCGAGACTACAGGAAGCATGCTGACAGGGGTTACCTAGGAATACTTTAACCAAAAAATTTATTAACCTTATTCAGGGCATGTTAAAATTATAAAAACATAATTCATTATTAAATAAAAATTGTAATACAAATTTCACATTTATATATATATATACAAAAACTGAATCAAGTGAAATATATATACAAACTTTAAAAAAAAATTTTTTTATCTATAATTTATTATCTTAATCTCAATGCAGATTGAACCTCCTTAATCTGGCAACCTGAATCTATCCACTGCTGGATTCAAAAACTGACTTTAAGATTCTTAAGAAAATTATGTATGTACTGTACTGTACATAACCATATGCTTATTCCTCATACATATCAGTGTTACCAAAGATAGAATCAAATTTACAATAGGAAATAACATAACTATTAATGTTTACAAATAATGTTTCATATAATATAAAATCCAAAACTGAAAATACCTGTAGTACTGTAACTCAGATTCCATCAAAAGTCATCGCAATCTTCATAGTAAGCAGTGTCTTCAATATCGGCAGTGCCTTCAATATCGGCAGTGCCTTCATGGTATGTAGGGTCCAGTGGCGTAGCGTAGTGCGGGTGGCAGGGGCAGCCCGCCCTGGGCAGCACTTTTAGGGGGTGGCATTTTTTCACAATAAATAATAATATCATCTTGTAAAAATTTGAACCATTTCATTTCATATTTTTGTCGCACCTACGATTCGGACAGATTGAAATGAGCACGGAATTTTTCATTACTTATTCTGTGACGAAACTGGGGAATCCCCTTTCTTTAAATGAATGTATAATAATGACATCTTGCTCATTGTAGTGACTGACAACACCGTCTGTACTGACTTGTAGAAATTCCACGTATTTTATTTAGGGGGGAGAAAGGGCGGCTGACACCCACGCTACACCACTGGTAGGGTCACAAGTACATGTATACAGAGGAAAACTAAGTGCAGAAAAGTGGATTTTCTATGTTGGGATAAGTCTTAGCAGTGTTATTAATGACTTTCTTCAACTGCTGTTGTAATTTAGCTAGCTTCTGGTACTTTGTCATGTTATTAATTAATTTTCTTTCAATCAAATTAATAGACACAACACATGCACAAATTAGTGGCAGCAGATTCAAAACATACCAGATCATGGGAGTTACCATGAATGCTGAATTAGAGGTTTAATCAGTATTATTCATTTTATTCACAATATAAATTATACCTTACAGTAAATTTGCAAAATAAATATTAACATTCACAAATTTCATCATGCACATAAAGAAAGAACTTCATTTAAATTAGGTACGATAAATTAATTTCATATATACAGGGTTAGTATTTATCATTTTCATAGATTTTATGTTCTGTTTACTATAAAGTGCAATACAAATGTAAAAAGTTTATACTGTCCATGGAGGAGACAAAGGGATTTGTCTCTGTTTCAGGGCTATTACAATGATTAGCCTGAAATCACAGTAGCAATTTTTCTGCCTTATGTATATCAAGGAAAATATTGTAGAGGTAATATATTTTTTGTTTATTTAGGTTATTTATACAACTTCTGTAATTTTTTTCAGTATTAATGTCAAATATTTAGTCTATTTCAAACATTCTATGGAGAATCAATCAAGGCATTCCTTGATGTAATGGAATGCAGATTCAAAGTTACTACTGCATATTCGTTTAGTTTAAGTTTGATTAGTAATCTTAATTGATAGACCAATTGGAATCATAATATATGGAAGTACAAAAGGAATTGTCAACTTCTGATACAATTTACAAAATTTTCACTTGTTTAAAACTTCTTGATTTCTTATCAGTAGTATACAATTTGAAAAACCTGACTTCGTTAATAATGAATAACATACTAGTTTATCAAGAACTTATTATTATGATTGTTTCATTTAATTTGATCATAATTTAAAACTATATAATTATCTTAATTTTGCTTTCTTTATATTTTATAAAGTGAATACAGTTAATAAATAATAATAAAACAAAGATGAAAAGATATGCATAAAGTTTTATGAGACTATTGATAAAGGTTTAATTTTAAAAATTAAACATTTATCAATACAATTGTAAAATAAATAAACGACTATAATTTTTGTAATAAATTGAAATTATGAATATATAGTCACAATTCATTATCAGAATCTAACAAGTTCTTGAAAATGATTCAAATATTGAAAATATTTGGATATCAGATTTGGATAAGAATTTTCAATTAAAGCTTAAAAGAAAAATTCTCATTCTTGATCTGTCCAAATAACCCCAAATGACATTAAAATAGTACCAAACAATTATTTACCTATCAATCCATGTTCTTAGCTTGATATTAAGCATTAAAAACTCCAATTACTAACAAAAACATAATGAAATCTTATAAACTGCAGCCAACCTGATACATTAAAGTTTCCAAACAAACTGATCAATTTATTATTATGCTATTATAAACCTTATAACTGCCTGATAATAATTCAACAACTCATTTGGAAACCTTAATGAAATCATTAAAATGTTCGTAAACAGTAATACAAGAAATAAGTTTTGTTTGTACCTATTAGAAATTGTATATAAGCTGTATTTTCTTTAATATGAAATATACATCAATGAAAGTGTAAAAATTCGAACCCACCGGAACCAACACGCTAATAATAAAATCTTTTATTGCTTGGTTCCCACGAAGAAAACATGAATCACGAGGAACAACATTCGAATAATGCTGGTCGGTGAAACCGAGAAATGTGACTGAGACGATAAAAGGGCAATGAGAGAGGAAAAAAGGGGCCGGTTATGTAGTGTCACTTAGACTGTCTGTGTGCGCCGAAGTCCTGAGGAAACCCGACGGCGAATAAAGGAATACTTGACCTAGAGGAAAGACTGACCCGGATCACGAGGTATGACCCAAATATATGTAAACTCTCCCTCCGCGGATCTGAACTTAGGCGACAGTTGCTCGCCCCTATTGTAACAGTAGAGTTAGCATTAATAAATCATTGTTGTTGTTATTATCAGTTGTAATGTCAGTTATTCAAATACTGTCGCCGCTCTACCGTCGAACCCATCCACTTCCTCCACTCACGCAGAACGCCCATCTGAACCGCCATCTTGACGTGGGCAGATCTCACGGACCTGTGAGCCGAGAAAAGGAGGTGCGTCCACCTCCCAGCAGCCACAAAAGTATTGTAATGATACTGTTCATTTTATATTCAAATATTGCTGTATACAAACAAAAAAACATTGAAAATAATCAAAAGTAGACCTACTCTAATGAACTTTGAAGAATAGTCTCATAAGATTACATTAAAATTTTGTGACAAATATCACTAAACCACACAACCAAATACATCAGAACATATAAGCAACACCTACGAAACAAAAAAAAACAGATGTTGCAAGTAGTACAGTTCTAGTGAAGTTCTTCCCCAAACTCCGTCTTGTTGAGTTGGCTTCCGTGTGTATCACGATCCAATAGTTGATTCAGGTTTGATAAAAGCACACCTCCACACTTACATTATATACTATTTACAGTTTATTTACAATAGGGAGAATGTACAAGTTTGAAAACATAATATTTACGAGATAACCAGGTGGTGTCTTACATAACAAATTAGTTACCCAGAACTACACAACTTTAGAGAGGCCTAGTCACTTGGAAGTTGGCTCAACTGCGTCAAAAGTAGGCCGAGTAGGCCCTCCTGTCTCTACACTAACCCTTCCCAGAGGAATTTCTAAGAGGAGGGAACTCTCTCTACACCCTGCAAGTTTCCAAAGTGTCAGAGACTACCACATACTTGGTCTCTCACCCTTCTCTCCTTTCCTCTTGCTCATCTTACTATTTAAAGAGTTTTTGGACAACAACTTCCGACCAATCACGATTCTTCCTTTCATTGGAAGCTTTCCAAAACGTCAGCTGTTTTCCTGATGAAACAAGCTCACCATAACGTCCATCACTTGTTTACATTTTTTTCTAGCAAGCTAACATGTGGCAAACACATTGCCCCACCTCATGCAAGTCCAATAAACAAAGACAGTGCTCCTTTTGTTTCCCCACCTGTTTACAAATACAACACCAGGCAGGACCAATTCAAAAGGTCGTGTCACTTTTGTCTGTACTCTGTTAAAAGCAATCCTTGACATCCTATTTCCTACTTTCCCTAGCAAGATTTTCAAACTTTTTCATGATTGCACTTTGAAGAAAGATATATAAGACCAAGATTATTCAATTTACATATCACAATGGGTACTAAAAAATATTTTTCGATACAGAGAGTTTGAACCACAGGGTATTGTTATGTTCAAACATTATTTTTAACAAATAATGTAACAAAATGAGTTTCTTTAATTAACTACTTCTCATTAAAATTAAAAAAAAAAACACAATTTGGGAAATCAAAATTAGACAAACTAATAAATTGTAAATTTTGAGTTTTAAAAATGTCAAGAAGCCAGAGATATCAAGGTATTACTTGTCAAAAATATTTAATAATTTAATCATTGTTGATATAAAAGTTCTAAAAGTAGTGCTACCATAAATAACTTAATGGACATAATTAATTCAATAAAAAATTTATAAATGTCTAGAATAATATTACTAAATTATTAAACTAAATTTTAATCATTCTAGTCATTGAGTTATTCATAAAACACAGGCTTTAGCACAAGTTTTATGATAATTTATTAAAAATTTAGCCAGCCCAAAATGATTGAAATGTTTATTTTATGATGTTAGCTTTGTGGTAATATTGTTTATTTTTCTCTTTTAGATTCATAGTGTAAAAGTTGTTGGTGATTTTATGTTAATTACATCCTAAAGAGTAGTTTGCAGGTTATTTAACCAGTAGTTAGCTTTGGATATTTAGGAGACTATCCGATTTGTGGATAAGAGACTAATTTGATTCTCTCTTTTTCACTTTCTATGTAAGATATAGCGTAGTTTTTTTTCTTTTGGATAGTTCTCCCACTTTTAGGTTTAAATTTGAATTTATGTTTCTGTTTTTATTTGTAAGTTATGTGTATTCATGTTTTGTGTTAACAAATATGTTGTATGCTTTTGTGTGATTTCTCCCCGCATCATGATTGTACCGGTATGCTTAAATAAATACATAATTTAGCCTGGATACAGTCTGCAAATATAATATAGATGGTTTAGAATTTGAGTATTTATCAGGTTTTAGTTTGTACTTGTTCTCATACATTATTTAAACATACATTATCTGAGAATTATTTTTGTTCTGATATAGATATCTTGTTTTTATTTCTCTCTCAATAAAGATTATTTCAAAAAAAAAAAAAAGTTAAATTAATAGGCAATAGAAAAGCAAATAATAATGTCTTAATATGAATATAATATAATAATTAATTTGATTTTTCAATTTCAATGTTATGACTAATTTCTTGTATTATAGTCATTATAATTATTATTAATTAAATCTCTCTAATTCATGTTTCCAATAGATAGTCTATCTACAGTATTAATCAATGCATCACATTCTTTCTAAGAATACAAGTTGAATCGTATTAATCCAGAATTCATTACTTTGGCTGCTTTGGTGGTTTGGGACTACGATTTGAATCTGGTGAGCATTCGTTGCACAATTTCCATTTGACCAGCAGTGCAGTGAAAAACTATCAATATGAAAATTTGAAATTATCCAGTTCTGAGTGTCAAAATATCCAAAATTATTTGCAGCTATTCAATATAATGGCTTAGAAATTGATCTTACAATGAAGAATAAAAATGATATCTGCCAAGGTCTACTTTTGTTATCACAGGTTACAGCCATTTTTCTTTTATTTTTCTTTTTTGATCATATGAAATCTTATTTTCTTTGCCTTTTCTCCTGTACTTATTTTTATGTCACAGTACAATAAACTTGTGCTAGAGTAGGTTTGTCTATGTAAGTTGTTTTAGTATCACTAATACAGCATAGTACAGTACAGTACAGCATTACTTTACCATTTTTACTCTAAGCTTCACCGATTTGGAAAATCTGCAACTGCAGCACCTGTCAGAACCCAAACTTCTCAGATTTATGAAATTCAATCTATATTCTCATATGTTCAATGTAAAATTATAGTAATTATTATTTGCAAGTTACTTAAATTTATATTAATATAATTAACCAAATATACTGCAATAATGTATAATTATATATATATAATTACATTAATATTGTTATTATTACTATAATTTTCTACTAAATAATTGGACAACAGTAATTAATCATTTTGGTTATTACTAGTTTATTAAACTTTATAACTCTAGATCATTTATAGATCGTTTTTACTTTCCTGGCTGTTATATAAAACAGAGAAAAAGTATGGCGATTGATCAAAAGATGATCTCCCAAGATTTTTATATTTTTGGATTCAGGACACCTTGAAACATTTGAGAAATGAAAAAAATTTGAGGGTAATTTCTGTGTGTATGGATGTAGTGTGTGTGTGAGGAGGAAATTTTGTTCTTCCACTTTCAAGCTTAATAACTACTGGGCTTTTTGTTGAAAACTCCTGAAATTTTGCAGGGAAATTTGCTTATTAGGGAGATTGATGCTGTTAAATTTTGGTGGCATGGGGAGATAAAGGGAGTTGTGTCATATCTTGAGTGAGGTAAAACTTGCTGATGATTTTACTTGTTATTAGCATTTACAATTTTTTTTATAAAACCCATCTCTGCCTTCAAAATTAAGCTTTCTGCCATTTTATAATAATTTAAAATATAAGGTTTTTTAATAAAATATGATAACAGATGGCACCATCAAATGTTGCTGAGAAAGTTAACGACTCGTTGCTGGATTTATCATTAAATCTCGTTAATAAAGAAAATTATCTACAAATGTTATAGAATTTCTTAATAAACTAAATATAATTTAATTAAAAGTAAAAGCCAAACTATAATAATTTTATCGTGGTTCTTATCAGCAATTTCTGTTCATTTTTATTTTTTCTAATAATCTAACTAAATTAATAAAGTATTTGACTTTTTAGATAAAAATCTTCAGATCTTTATTAAAATATTTATATTAACACTTACCTTAATATTTAGAGGAATAAAAGATACTAAACTGTAATCTTCTATGACACCAACCAAAGCTTCATTTAATTTCTTAAATTTCTTTAAAAATGGATGATCCTAAATTTGAAAATTTAGTTAAAATAATTCAGCAAACAGTATTTACTATATTTATAACAAAAACTGTAATAAAATTTTAATCTTTACTTCAAAAATATTTTTATGCTTACATTAACTGTAGATAATTATGGGTATTCCTCATATAACACAGTAGTTACATTCTGTAAAAGTGCTGTTTTATGCAAATTCATGATACACAAAACAAACGACTAATGAAAAACATAGGGTTACATTCCAGAAGTTAGCAAAAGTATACTATTCTTTTTCATTACTAAGAGAAATATGTTTATTAAAGCAATTGATAATTTATTTCCAATCAATAATTAATTAACGATCACAATTAAAATTATTGTATTATGGCAGTAATATTAATTTTAGTTAAACGAGGGCATTTCTTTTTACAAAGTATCGTCGTCATCTCGGCTTTTTTGTCGATCTTGATCGGAAGTATCAGCAACACTTTCGTGATTTTAATCGAAAATTTGTTCTAGAGAGTCACGTTTGTTCAGTCAAGTACTGAGTGACTTTTCTCAAGGATTTGTGTATGAATACCGAAATACTGACATATTTCTTTCATCATTTTAAGAATGATTGCTTACCCACAGTTTAAAAAAGTTTAATAGCACTTATCTAAAAATAAACATTTTTGGATAAGTGCTATTAAACTTTTTTAAACTGTAGATATAATAAATTTGTAGAAATTTGTAGGTGTAATAAATTTGTAAAACTGTAGATATAATAAATAATCCTTACTAAATACAAAGATTAATCCATTGAAGCAAAATGCAGTGACAATCTTAAAGACTAAAATCTGAAAACAATGACAATGATACCCAGTTGATAGGAAAACCAGGACAAGGAAAAAAAAATTGTACTGTCAGTTTACATTAAAATAAACCTGATGAAAGGCACAAAACAAACTGAAAATTTCAATATTCTAAAATCTGTGGGAAAATTTGAGACAACATGCATGTTTGCTTGAATAAAAAAAAATTAGAATAACGGCATTTACACTTACAAATTGTGAAATTTGGTACGGAGGATTTCCCAAACCGTGTTAGAGCAAAACAGTGTTGTATGAGGGATACCTGTACTATATAATCTTTCATCTAATCATAATTTTCTAATTTAAATAACAGAATTTAATCTAAATTTATCATCAAATGAATTATTAATAAGAGAAAAATGTACATTATTCTATAAGTAAAACTTTTTAAAATTACTTTTGATTCTTATAAATTAGTTATCAAATAAATGTTCTTTAGACAATAATAATAATAAAATTTCAAGCTTATTCAATGACTTAAAGATGAGATACAAATCTTAAAAATGCTTTTTGAAAAGACTTGTGTAGAGATAATAAAAAAGAAAACATTTGGAACATTGAAGGAAAAGAAAGATACATAATCTAATTTCAGACAATTACCAATCTAATCATAATTAATTAATTAATTTTTAAGTAAGCAAAAACAAAAGCTTTCAGAAACGTCATAATAATTTTTACATAAACTATGCAATGCATTCAGAATGAAGAAATTTAAAATAACTGTAATCAAATAAACATTTAGAATAATTATTTTTAAGATGTTTAAGTTTGCATTTAAGATTTATGTTGACTTTTAATACTATCCTATTATTTTGTTTGTTCTATTTTTATGGTTTTAAATTTTTCAGCTATACTCTGTCTCAGTGATTCTCAACAGTGATTTTTTGTCATGGTACATTTTTAATAATTTAAAAATTTGAAGCACACACGGTTACTTCGGTAAGTACTGCAGGACAACCGGTGACATCATAACAGTGATTTTTAAATGCAGTTGGTTATTTATTTAGGTCACGTTTTCTAAATGCCTTGGTAACTATCTGCAGTTACTGGTAACACCAGTTACAATTTCCAAACGCACCCTACAAAGGTAGAACTGATTGAACTACTTATCTGACGTTGCTTATGTATCGGTATTTGCACTTCAAAAATAAAGTGCCACGAGGTTTTTAGTGGTATTGAAGTGTATTTGTAGTGATTGAGAATCACTGCTCTGTCTTAACTAAGCTGATAGTGACATAGACTACAATATGTCACGAAAATCACTGTGATAGGTAAACTACTCAAGAATGACAGTATACTTACACACAATATAGTTCCATCAAAATTTTCATTTGCAGGAGCCCTTACATTATGAAATTATTCACAATAGGCAACATAATAATACTTTGGTTATTTTAAAACTAACATACAAAACTAAAAACAAGTACACAGTAATAAAAACTCAAATCAGGAGGGAGTGGAAATTTACATTAAAAAATGCCAGGACAAATTCTCAATCAGATAAAATTTTATCTGAATGTGAATTCATCCTGACATTGTTTAATGTAATTATTAATTTTATAATTATGTTTGCCACCACTAGAGGAGTTTTTAACTTATTTACATTTGATGGCGGACATATAGCCTAAAAAGGAAGGTCAGTTCTGCCGTAGATTCGTTATTGCCTCTACAAGCATGTGAAAGGACAGAAGGATTTTGGACTCATTTGTATGTATAGTCTAAAAAGAAATGTATATTTTATCTAAAAGTGGAAATTTGGTTCTGTTCAACATTTCTGAGAGCAAAGTATTGTTTACCAAGCACAGGAAAAGTAAATGGTAAAAGAAAGCTTGTTTTGAATGTCTATAACACGTTCTATATGGCTTATTGTAAATAATTTCATAATGTAAGGACTGCTGTAAATGAATTTTTTGATGGAACTACATTGTGTGTAAGTATATTGGTTTCTTTGATAATTCACTTATCATAGTGATTTTTGTGATGTCATGTCATCCGCATCACTATCAGCTTAGTTGTGACAGAGTATATTAACAAATTTTTCATTCTCTTATTAAAATATCATATTTCAATTCTTGTCAGAGTCAAATGATTTAATTGTTTTGATTTTTTTTTTTTAATTTTGATCTGTTAAACGAAATTAATCCTAAAGATGAAAAACAAAGAGTGGATTGAAGCAGTTTATTGGAGGGCAATAACAGATAATCATTATCATTAATCCTTCCAAGGAAAAGTGTATTTGTATCCATTTTGCTCTTAATCACAATTAAAACATATGATATCCCATCACATATCAGGCTTTCTGACTCTTGTTTTAGTCGGACCATGTAAATTAAATAGGAAGTAAAGTCAGAGGAGAAAAAGAAAGTTACTGATTCAGGAAAAGTAATCTACAGTGGAAGGGTTGAGGAAAGAGATCATCAGTGGTACTGTTGAAATATGAGAGTATTGAGGAGCTCAACAGAAATTGAGAGGAATCCAAGACTTCATTAGAAGTTAGGGAAAATGAGAAAAATTTCCCTTCTCAAAGATTGGTCACATGTCACAGAAAAGTAACAATAGATGCACCTGGTATGTCATAATCAACAGTTAGGATTGTAATGCCTCTGAAAATTAATATCCCGGCTGCTAGTTCAGGTCAACTTCCACTCCTTTCTCAAGCTCCTCTGGGAAGAAACAGCTCGATTCTATAGTAGTAACACTCCTTTGTAAACTAAATATATTTGCAAACATAACATAAATAAACTAACTAAATTTGTTATGAGTAGTTTGAAACTGGTTTTCCTGGAGAGTCATCACCATCATTGTTCATCAGACAATGAATGAATTCATTATACATACATGTGGAAAAATCTTCACTATTCTAGATTTTAAAGAGAAAAAAACTCAAAAATATTTAAAATAATTATTTTTTAACATTCTAGAGCAGTGGTATTCAATCTATGGATCGCGACCCCAAATGGGATTGCGGAAAATTACCTTGGAGTTGCACTGTTAAAATGTTTGAATACCATTGTTCTAGAGTAAAGCCTGTTATTTAATTTGAATTTTTGGAATAAAAGGAGTTAAATTGTTAAATTCTGAATGAAATTCAAATGGTATTTTAAATATATTTGTAATACTGGAAAAAAATATATTGATCTTGAGATGGCTATTTAATTTTATGTGAATTTTAATGCATTACTGTAATCCCAAATGTGATAAAGTAAGATGTTAAATTCAATGTCAGGAATACAGCATTTGATTTTATGATCTATATGTATATATAATGAATACTAGTTTGATCTTGAGAGGAAAGAACTGCCCAAAACAAGCTGTTAAACATGGCCAAAAACATCTGTTCAAAATAAATTTATGTTGCTGGAATTTAAAAAGTGAATTCATTAATGTTATTATTTTGCAACCAGTTGGTTTTTCATAGAATTAAAAATATTATATTTATCTAAAGATAATGATAAATATAACCCAGAATAAAATTACAAATAAGCAAATTCTATTGTATTTATACATATGTATTATGGATTCTGTACCTGATTGCCTATCCAATTTTGATACTTCAAATCACTTTGCAATAAGCAATTACCCTAAATAACGGAATGAGATATCTCTTCACAAACATCAGAAAATCCTGAAAAAACGTAGCATTTATCTTAGTTGTTTAAAACATTTATTTATTTTACTAAACATTACATTTTTGCTGGATTTTCTGGTGTTTGTGAAGAGACTAACTTTGAAATATCCTTTGCATTGTTTATAATTTATAAGAATTCTTTATAAACACTATTAGCTATGTATGTTGTTTACAATTATTTAATCTATATATTAAAACATTTTAATTAAAAATAATCATAAAAAGAATAGTTTATAATTTAAAATAATATGGCACAAATTAACAATTATAAATATCTTCAAAAATAATGATATTTAAAATTAATCACTTGATTTTATAGTTACTGAAGATTAATCTTTGCACTTCATATTGCATATTTGAATATTTTATTTTTTTAAAACTATATTTTTTGATAACATGCTTAACTAGCCCTTGTAAATTCACCATTTTGTTTTCACATAAAAAGTCCACTACTACTCAAACATTTCATGTCAATGTGTAAATAGTATACTTTGAAAGTTCAACAACACGAGACTAGAAAATCTTACTGTGAGAACCGGGGGTTAGCTGTGGGCTAGACCTCACTTATCAGCGGCTCTTGTCAGAGAATGGCTGTAGGAGGGCAAATTGTGGAGTGGGGAAGACATGGGTGAGTTGACAAGGTGTTGTTGTGATAAGACAGGCTTATCACAACAACACATATTTAATAAACAGATAATACAATACAATTCTAAAATACAGCTACAGATGCAATTCAAATGGTAAATATGGTAAAACCGACAATTCTAGTCGACACGAGAATGTCGGAGCGTTACTGTTCTGGTCTACTAGTCTAATGTATCAAAACTATTAGTCTAACTTAAACTAGGAGAGAGAGTTTCAAGAACCGCTCAGTCTAAATTAATACTTCTTGACATTCCTAGCTCCTAGAGTATGCAGTGAGTCAGTAGACACCTGCTGATTGAGCTGAGTCAAAGGTGGACTGTCGGAGGGTCTGGCGGAGTCAGGCCTTTGAGGAATATGGCAGGACAGGTCCTGTATCTGCCGTTGATATCTGCCTTGAGGACTGCATTCAGCCCCTTTTTTATATCCGATTTAATGGAAGCTGACTAATACATCAGGTTCTGTAAGGGGTTATAAGTTCAATTTGTGACTAATGATAATTTGTCTTAACTTGACACAAATCGAACGTTTCGTAGAATGTATTACCTTTACAAGAATGTTAGGAGGGTTATTACTCATAACCAACAATCAAGGGGTTGGAAGGTTAAGTTTTGTCTTACACCTTGTGTAACAATTGTTTATTTAATCCGACTTCAATTGACTCATCGGCAGTTTTTTTGCCTCGTCATCCCCTGTCCAAGACGGCGGTGTTTTAGAATCAGGTCCTAATATTAATTTTAACGAAGTAATTTATTAATTACTTCGTTAAAATACTTTCGCTAAATTAATACTTCGTCTCTTATATGCTAATTGAGATGTAGCCTAACAGAAAGCAAAATATTTTTATAGCAGGTGGTCTGTAGGTATAATACTTAAATTTATTCTTGCATATATGTAAAATACAATGTTCTATTGAATAATCTATTATATTTATACAGTAGAGCATCGTTTATCTGAATCAATTGGGGACTGGGGTTGTTTGAATAACTGACTTTTTCGGATAACCGATTGTGTATGAAAAAATATGTTAACGTATCCGATGTTGAAATTTTTCTCCGTTGAGTGTCGCTTCATGTTGAATTTTCGTCGATTTTAAGCCTAATGAAAATTTTTATAATAATAATTGAGGCTATTGTATCATTAAAAATTATTTCTTTATTTTGTAAGCAAAAATATATACCGTATTTTACGAACTATAAGACGCTACGGACTATAAGATGCACCTTAATTTTTAAGCAATTTTTTTTGTTTAAATGCCTATAAGACGCACCTGAATTTTGGAGGCAATTTTTTGAAGAAAAAAGCGCATCTTATAGTCCGTAAAATACGATAAATATATTGAAAAATATAAAAACAAAAAAATTATACTTTAGAAGTTAATCTAGTATCAAAAATGTTTGATTCAGCACAACACAGTCTGGAAAGCTGTGTTGTGTCAACTGTGGTTCAAACTCTGGAAAGCTGTGTCAACCGACGTTTCGGTTGACCAGCTTTCGGATAAACGACGCTCTGCTGTATTCATATATGTACTTTATTATATAAAATATTTTTATTTTCACTTTTCAAAACTGAAATATGCAATCACTTCCTTTTTTTCATCTTTTTACCCAACTGTCTAAATTTTTTCTTTCTCAGAGAGATTATTATTTAGCATGGTCCAAGTAGAAAAGTATGGATTCTTTTCTGCAAAAGCTGTCTTCTTACAGTTTGATTTCTCTTACAGATGAACCCTTATCCAGATAAAGTGAGTC
The DNA here is from genome assembly GCF_030686945.1 of Centruroides vittatus. Classification (NCBI taxonomy): domain Eukaryota; kingdom Metazoa; phylum Arthropoda; class Arachnida; order Scorpiones; family Buthidae; genus Centruroides; species Centruroides vittatus. The sequence continues at coordinate 585,525 of NW_027122359.1, read as the reverse complement.
TGTCAGACTCTTTTCAACATATTAGTTTTTTCATATTTCTTTTTTATTTAAGATTACTACTTGCTGCTTTTATATATTTGACAATTTATGTTTACAAAACTTTATTCTAGAATAATAATGCATTTTGTGTACGCTGACCAAAAATAATATAAATTTAAATAAATATATCTTCAAATGAATAATGTGAGTCTATCACTGTATCAGATGTATATTTTTCTTGTTGAGACAAGCAAAATGCATTCTGCAGACTCTGATTGTTGTTGTTTTAGGGTGTTAATTCTTGCTTTTAGTGAGTTACTAGAGTTTTAAGTTACTTACTGCAATATTATGTAAATATTTGCAATAAGTAAGTTTAAACGTATTTTGATTGAGATAACATCTACCTCAATTGTTAAAATGTCTTAACATTATGTTTTGTCTGATTAAGAACTTTAGGAAATTAGACATAGCCTCAGTGATGATGAACCGACTGTATTTGACAATGTTGAAAAGGAAAGTTATGAGGAGTCTGACACGAATTAAATTTATCAGAAGTTTCAGACAATATAATTGCTTTTGAATTTGAAAAGGATGATCAAGATTTGGATGGAATGGTAGACCCACATGGTCTTCCATTCCAACTCGGCAAAAACAAAATCTCAGTTACATAATGCTGTATAATAAGAAATGCTTTACACATATTGACTAGTCATCCTTCAATGTGGAAAAAAGTTCTCAATATACTTGACAGTTTTCACTTATTTGTAACTTCTGATATACTTCTTCAAATTGTTTGGTTTACAAACCAAGAATCTATATGGAGTATATAGTAACCATTATCTAGGACTAACAATGAAAACTATCTGAGATAATACAAATCCAACCATTTTTGGACTTTACTGAAAGATGTCTGAAACTCAATAACAGAAGTTATGAAGTTCTCTTTACTATTCTCCCATTTTCAGAGCTACTACAGACCACTGATCATTCAAAAATCTTTCACAGTGTTAGATTTGATGATAAAATACTGTACAAGATCAGAGTGATGTAAGAAAGACAAGGTTAGCTCCAATACACTCTTCTAGTGGAAAAGAACCACAAAAGGAAAAACGATGCTTCATATGATCTACGAACAAGTCTCAAATGCAAAAACAACATTTTGATGTATGCAACAATACTTTATGCAGTCAACGTTCAGTAAAGACATATGCCGTACATGTAAAAATAAGTTCAAATAAAATTTATTGGCATAATGTAATTAAAAAAACTGATAAAAAAAACATGTTTTGTACTAATAATATGACTCAAAATAACAATAACATAAAAGAAAATGTATATCACGCCAAAGAATTACTGGATCCACTTTATCCGTTTGTGTTATAAAAATAGCTTATCCAGACAGGAGTTAATCAACATTCATTGACACTTTTACACTGAAAATCACATACAACATTGCCACATTTTAGTCAGAAGGCATTAATATGATAATGTACAATAAAGCATTTTCAATACAATAATACAGTACAATAAAGTCTTTAGGTAAAGACTAAAGGAAACAAAATGACTAAAAACATATCAAAATAACCAAATTTATCTCATCTAATCTGAAATATACAGAAAAGTATATATTATTTTAAAGATCATTCAGAAAAAATAGACTAAAAATGATCAGTATTTTTAAATTTAAATGACATATAGGCATCCAAGTATCTATTCAACTTACTAATAAAAGCTAGAAAAGAACTGTATAAGAGATACAGACCAAAGCCTAAGACTTAAATGTTTAAAGTAGTGTCATGCTGGGATAAATGTCTCAATGTTTACAGTGATTATGTCAAGAAATAAACAAAAGTATGTAGTTTTTGTGGAATGTATAAAATATTCTTTTTAATTATAAATGTTAGTGTAATCTTGTTCCTGTACCTTTAATATCGGACTCCCCTTGTATATATGTATATGTATATATATATATATATATATATATATATATTTTACTTTCTACTCTGTAGGTACTAAGAAGGCCTTTTAATCAATCCTATTGTGGATTCATTCCCAGGTCTCCAGAGCAGTAGATTTGACCTCTTTACAACTCAGCCATCCAATCATCCATTTAATTACATTAGTTTCTATGGAAGATTGAAGAGACCAGGAAAATGTGATCAAACATATCCATAATGATCACTTCCCTCAGTGATCAATAATGAATTGATTTAACTGTATATGTGTATGTATTATGTACACACACATAGCCAAATTAAATTTTGATAACTAATTATCATCTAATATATATAATTATATTAATTATCAAACAGCTGAAATAATTTAATGATTTAAAACAATATTACTACAAAGTTTAGAATTACAAATTATATACTTACTGTTAATTTATCAAGTAAATAAGATAGATCGAGAACTTCTGTGTAATAATCAATATTATAATGCAATTTTCCATATTGTTCTATTATATCTCCTTTGGACAATACATTGATATGAGGTAGTTCCACTTTAAAAACAAAATATTAGTTAATATTATTTTAACTAATGTATTTTATAATTTTATAAATAACATGTATTTTTTCTTATTTTTATTAGTAATTAAGAGGACATCATTTAATCATAAAACCATTATAAATATTTTAATTGTGATTATTAAGTTTGTTTTTATTAATAAATTGAATCACATGGAGTATATTGTTAATCATAAATAATCATGTTTGAATCTGTTTAGAATGAATTAAAAAATGGGTGACATGTTATATTATTAAAACAATTGAAACTATATTGTATTTAAAATGAATTATTTTATATTCTTTAATAAAAAGTGAATTATATATTAATAATTTCAAGACAAATAATAATTGCTTTTATAATAAACAAGAAATATTGCTTTATTCCATTAATATAACAATACTGAGTTAATATTATTATTTTAAATGTTATATCGATAACACAAACATCTCAATGTGAGAAAAGAATAATATAAGTTTTTAATACCTTGTAGCATTGTTGAAAGTGATGTTAAAAGCACAGCCACAAATTTTGCTGGATCACTACAATAATGAGAATCAACCAAATGCATTGCTACCAGTCTCAAATCTGCTTTCTGTAGTTTAGCTGCAATATTTTTTACTGAATTATGATGTGTATATAATTCAACCTAGAAGAAAAAAATAAAATATAAACTTTTGAATATTTTAAAGAAAAATTGTACATAAAGTAAAGAATACCTGGCCAGGGCAATCAAAAAGTAAATAATGATCAGAAAGCTTATTTACTTCATTTAATAACCAATCAAAATTCTTTTCTAGATATTCCATGCAATATATTAACCCGCCGTTAGGTCCTAAACTACAGTAATTCATTGCATCTTGTACTGTTATCAGTTCAGAAATATCCACCACTGGTTTATAAGGTAAAACATCATTAGCTGGATCTATATTGATAATAGCCACCTTTCTTCCCATGGACTGTAGAAACTGAGACATGGCATCACAATATGTAGTTTTTCCTGATCCTGGAGGACCAATAACTAGTTGACCAAATAGCATTTTAAATATGTTGCATAGTAATTAATATTTCAACAGTTCTCTGAAAATAAAATAAAAATGTTAAAGAAAAATTGCTCAAGAACATTTTTTCCTAAAATTATAATATGAAAGATAATTATATATATAAAATATTTTGTACAAATAACAGACAAAAATATATAATGTATGCAAATCTTTTATTATTAATTTTTCAAGTTTTGCAACTTTCTTAAAAAGTTTTGAAGATAAGCCTTGAGAAATACAGTATTCAAGTTATTTATTATTTGTATCAATTCTAATAAACTATTACCATTAATGTTTTGTGATATTAATATCATTGGAAAATATTTTACTTGACTGATTAATTAGCATATTCTTCCACTACTTCAAATTCTTGTTTTCGTCTGGCATATCTAAACCTTATAATTATTCTCTTTCACATCAGAAAAAACAAATTTTTTCTTATTTATTTAGAAATGTTCAACTATTTCAGAGATATATTTCTTTAAAATATCAATGTTTCTACTTTTTATAAAACACCACAAATTTTTCTGTACTTTTATAATTGTATTTTAAACAATTTTAGAAATTCTAATTTTCAGGTATTTTAATAATAGATTAAAAGAATATTCCTTAAAACTTCATTTAAATTTGAAATTAACTAATGTCACAATAATCATTTAATAAAACACATTAAAATATTTTAAAAAGAATAAAAAAATAGGGGAATACTATAGATTACCACCTATGGAATTTTGGGACATTGAGTACAGTAGAGCATTGATTATCCGACCCCCGATTAACCGACGCGTTCTAGTCGGCAAATTCAAATGTCCGCTAGTGATGTAGCGCTACAATATTTGGTTATGTCTTGGCTACTTTCATATTATTTTTGTTAAATTTTTGCATGTTTTAGCTGGCAGCACTGGCTCGACCATGAAAGGGAGGCTAGTATTTAAACCAGGCCTAATACACTATACTAATAATGTATTTTTTCATACTTTTCGGTTATCCAACTAACCCCAGTCCCCAATTAAGTTGGATAATCGATGCTCTACTGCATATTTCTGAACTGAGGGGACCGAGATGAGTTCAACGATACCCTACTTTTGGACTGGAGATGAAAAATAAGAAAGTTATCGTACATTTTTCAGGTGATTGCACGATGATTGGGAGTCGCGTCACTCTCTCTGCTAAGCCTATCGCGTGTTTAACAGGCAGTCCGGCAAGTCGGCCATATGTACCTTCAACAGAAGTAGATGTTGATCCACGAGCACACTGATCGTCTGCAGTTGGAGTTAAGTCCTTTTCGCACACCCTCACACTTCTCGACCTCAGGGCCTATTTCCCCTCAGCCACTGACACACTCGCTATCGTTTGCGGTCAGCTAGTACTACGTGCCGCTATTGCGACTTGTCCAACAAACCTAATCTATCCCTCCAGGAGATGACCGTCACTGCTAGGTGCAGGAAAAAACTGAAATGGCGTGGAATGCACTATGAAAGGCAAGAAATCGTAAATATTATAACTATCTTATTTTTTGTCTCCGGTTTAAAAGTAGTTTTATCGTTCAACTCATCTCGGTCCCAAGTTCAAATATATACTCAAAGTCCCAAAATTCATAGGTGGTAATCTATAGTACAGCCAAAAATAGAAAAATTTTAAAAATTTGAATGTTTTTGAGTAGGAATCTAAACAGAGAAAAGATAGATAAAATAAAGCGCAAAAGCAAACATTTCTTCTGTTTCTTTTTAAATTCTATTTAACACATTTTAACTCTTTTATTTTGAATTGGAGTCTTAAAATTTTAATTTTTTTTCCAAATAATACTGAATATCATACACTTTGTAACTACAGTAGAACACCAATTAAGCAAGGTTCCCATTATCCAAGGCAAACCTGTAAATAAAATTCACAACTTTTCTTGTACTGTTATTCATAAAAGAAAGTATAAAATGATAATCCTTGTAGGTAAAATTTAACCTAAAATGTAATTACAATAATACACATTTTTATTCTTAAAACTATTGCATGTATTAGCTGTAACTTAAGGACTTGGGACGAGAAAACACACCTTATGATATTAATCGTTTATAAGCAACATTCGAAATGTTTATCGTTTGTTGCTAAGATATTAAAATGAAAATATATCAAACGTAAACATCCAAACCACGCTTACCTGACAGCATCCATCTAACAGATTCACCAATGCCAAATGACGAACATTAAATAATCGCCTAAATACAACCGAAATCATAAATAATTATGGCAACAAAATTATTAAATATATATTTATTATATACACTTTTTACATTTAAAAATAAAATTAATGTATTAATAAAAATAATTCATTAATTTTATTTTTTATAAGTTCTGCATGTTCCCGAAAGAATGGTCGATGGTGAAGAACGGGTTTTTTTTGTTTGTTTGTTTGTTTTTTTTAACTCTTTCCGCCCTGTGGGTACTAAGAGGGCCTCTTTTCGAAGGCCCATTATATATTCGGCCAAACCTACAATGGGGCGGCCAGGTGGTGGCGTATCCGGACAGGCCACCCCCGAAAAATTCCTGGGGATTTATCGACCCGACAGAATTCGAACCCGGGACCACACAGCGGTAGGCTGTCAGCCGGATGGCCGAGCGGAATCGACAGCCAGATCGGCTGTCGATGAAGAACGGTTTGAACATAACTGTTCGGGCTATTTTTAAAAAAATTCTTAGGTATTTAATTGTATTCGAATCCGTATTCTCAAAGAAACAAACGCTCGTAATAACCGATTACATCACTGTTTTTATTATTGACATTATTGGTAGATGACCATGTATTCATATCATTCCATCAAGGAATCTGATTTTATCATACTAAGGAATAATGATATACTGCCTCCAACCATTATTTCCAGTAATAATAATAATTAGATATGGATTCGAACACAATTGAATACGTAAGATTTGAAAATCTAACTCGGCTATGTCGAATTCATTATTCACATCAATCATTTTTTTTATACAAATATAAAAAAGAAAACTCGAAAAGCAACGGTTAAAACTCTTCTATTTTTGTATATGATGTAAATTATTAAATAAATTTTATTTATTTATAGATTATATATTTATATTATATGACTCTTTATCAGACATTTCTTATATTTGTTGTTTTTTATGATTTGGATATGGTAACCTTAGTTAATAACAAAGATTTTCAGCTAAGAATTATATATATAATAGATTTAACGAGAAAAAACTCTAGCAACGAGTTGCGAGTTGCGTAACTTTCCCGGCAAAGTTAAAAATTGTGTATGGCGCTATCTGTTATAAGATTTTGATATAAAAAACTTTTTATATTATTAATTAATATAAAATAGCACTCTAAGGTAGGTATGTCGGACACCCGTCTCTCACCACCAGGGCCGGATTAACCAATAGACAAATTAGACAAATGTCTAGGGCCCGTAATTCGGAGGGACCCGGTTTCAGTGCAGAATCTTTCTCTGTTTTAAAACGAGTTAAAAATTATTTAAGAAATTCGATAGGACAGGAAAGGCTGTCTTTAACAATGCTTACTAAAGAAAGAGACACTCTCAAACGGCTAGAATGATCAATTTTCTCAAATGAAAATCCAAAAACGAAAAATTTAAAGGCTGATTAATGGATAAAATTATAGTACAGTTGTCCCTTGATAGTCCGACGTTTTGGCGGCCGGATGGCAAAGCGGTCAAGGTTAGCAGCCTGCCGCCCTGGGGGACCAAGGATAGAATCCGGACGGGTCGAAAAATCAACAGGAATTTTTAGTGGGGTGGTCCGTCCGGATATGTCCATCCCTGTCCCTCACCACCGGGCCGCCCCATTGTGGGCTTGGCCCGACCCATAATAGGCTTGCTATAAGAGGCCCTCTTAGTGCCCACAGGGCGGAAAGTGGCCGAGTGGTCTCTGTTGCCGCTCATAGAGGTGGTAACCGGACCCTTTTTTTTTTTTTTTAACCCTTTCCGCCCTGTGGGCACTAAGAGGGCCTCTTTTAGTAGGCCCATTATGGGTTCGGCCAGGCCCACAATGGGGCGACCGGGTGGTGAGGGACGGGGCCCGACATATCCGAACGGACGACCCCCGAAAAATTCCTGGGGATTATTCGACCCGTTCGGAATCGATCCCGGGTTTCCCATCCCCGGGGCCCCTGCCACCTTTACCGCTCGGCCATCCGGCCGTCCGGTGACCGGACCCTAAACACTGGGAAGTTCGGTCGTGGGTTCGCGCCGCGACTCGGACAGGCTGGCTGCTAGGAGTTTTCCGGGTTTTCTCCTAGCCAATAACGACTGAATAGGAGGCCAGTTCCCCATAAAAGTCCTCCCGGAAAGGCACGGTTTCCCGCGCGTACGTTTAGGCCGTGAGATAAACGGCTGGCTCTTCGGTCGCGAAGCGATCATAACACCACTCTTCGGAGGAAAAGCGAATTAAGGCTAGAACCTCCATATGAACCTGAGACACAGGGCGGAAAGAGTTACAAAAAAAAGTCCGACGTTTTGTAATCTGACATGCTCAGTAGTCCGACGCATTTCCCGTCAAGGTCACCGTAGTCCCCGTCCCAGTTACGTGTCTGCTTGCACAGAAGCATGTTGCGACATGAATCTCCCCACCCAATTCTTACACGATGACACATTTCTTGTGTTTTCCATGAGCAGTTCTGTACGTACTGTATTATTCGTGCCTATACATACTGTATGTATATTTATTGGCTTCCATATTTCTTTTAATAAACATGTTTTAGTTAACCGAAATGGGTGTTTCATTTCCATATTAATTAACCTAGGCAGCATTTTACTCATAAAATGTAGGAATATTGTGAGCTACAGCTAGCAAAACAATGCCAAATATGTAATCACTTTCGGTAATCCGGACACTATTGGTAATCCGACACCCTTTTGGTCCCATACCTGTCGGATTATCAAGGGACAACTGTATATACATTTTTCGTTGTATCAGAAACTCTTTTGCTGTACAATTATTATTGTACTAGTGTTTGTATTCTCTATTATTAATAAAAATTTTAAGTGACATTATTTAAGATATGTTTAGAAGCAACTTATTTAAATGGGGCCCCAATTTAAATTTTGTCAAAAGACCGCTAGAGGCTGTATTTTCCCACGACGAAGCTATAAAAGCCGCATTTTCCCCCTGAGGGGAGTCTCTCATCAAAGGCCAGTCCACGACATCCAAGAACTTCTAGGGGAGTTTACAAACCGCCGCATCTCCGAGCCTCATATTATTACTAATAGCGATCCGTGTCTCAGTCGCGATATTTATACCTTGTGCAAACTTTGGATACCTTTGTGCCATTAAACAGGGACGAATTCGAACCTCCGTGAAATCTTCAAAGAGGTATGATAACTATTAATGTAAACTCTTTCTCGGTTCCTCTACGTTTATTAGAAAGCTAAAGAACCAAGTCGAAAAAATTCTAAATGTTAGAGTTTGTAATCGTCAATTTTCTTGTTTAATAAATCTTTGTTTCATTGTTAATAGTGTCATTTACTTGTAAATCTCCGACCTCTTACCGACAACCCCCCTCTCCTCCTCCACTCGACCTGACGAAAAGAATCCCCACCCCTCGGGATCATAAAACGTAAACCAGCCATCCTCTGACAAGTGGCCAGGTTTCACAGACCTGTTGCCGACAAAAAGAGGTATGACTTCGGCCTACATCCGAGCGGCTACCCTCACAACAGTCAAACATACAATAACAATTACATAATGCTGACCTGACAATTGACATTAACAGTTGTAAAATACCGTAAAAAACAATCAAGAGCCTTGTGAAAAAATTGCTTGTACAGGTAGTGCCACGTAGACAAAATATTTTACAGTTGATTTCGCGAGTTATAGATGGTAACAGTGCCTAAAGACACTACGACTAAAACGGCAACAAAAAACCTTGCCAGACCGCGTGTACAATAAACCATACGAAGAACAAAGCTATTACATTGTAGAAGGCCGATTCCTCATCAGGAGAGCATTGCTGCAATGTGAAGTTTTGCGTGAAACTGGAGAAAACTTTACGGAAACATTTCGACTTTTGAATCAAACTTGTGGAGGCGATGCCTTAGGTCGTATACAATGTTATGAATGGTTTACCCGATTCAAAAGCCAGCTGGTATTTTACCCCTGAGCGCCGGAGAAAAATTTTGGGACTTTGGACGAAATGGATATAGGTATACGGTACAATACTTAGTAAAATAAATAGCATACGTTTATTTAAAAGTAATCATTCAAAGTCAGAACAAACAAAACTTATTAATATATATTTTTTTCTTCTGCAATTAAAACAGTCGTCATAATTTTATACTCTTCCGTAAGAAACGGTGTTCAGGTCCTGAGGTCTACAGTAAACTTCTTTGAAAATACTTACCATATTTTGTAGTTTTGGTAATTTCGAGAAAATCTGAAAGCGAAGATCTAAAGCATTGAATTGTACATTTTTTGTTGCATTAAAATTAGTACTTATTTCATAATTTTTAAATACAGTACGATGAAGCAAACATTGACAAATTAAACGATATAGAGCATGAATTAAAATTTCACCAATTAAAATTCACTTATAAAATGTTAACTGCTTACAAGCAAATTATGTCAGGAAAACTGTTCAGTTTACTAAACACAATAATTTTTTTTAATGTCTTCGATTCGGTCTAAAATTCGATTTGAACATGCGAAGATCTAAAGCACTCAACAGTTCTTAAATCTTTGATGAATTTATAAATGGAATTTCAAAACTTGTCGTCCTTATGACTATTCAGAATGTTGCCAAGTTTTATTCAATTCTACACAATGATAAAAAATACACAGTTTTATTGAATTGCAATGTTAAATTGAATAATTATATTAGTTTTAAATACAGTACAGTGATTAACTACTATAAATTTTAACTTCATAACAAATATTTTCAACAATTCAATAATAGAAACAACAATAATATTTCCAAAGTAATCAGACAATATTAATTTGTTTCTTCCAAGGAATATGAACAGAATCGACGATACTAAGAATAATGGGTAATACAATTAAACCGTTAAACGCTGAGAATATCATAACTAAAACAATTATCTTAAAAAATACAATAAACAAATAAGACGGTCCGAAAATACAAAGTATTGCTCCGATGAGAGTAGATAAACATCCTTGAACAATCGGATATCCTATGCATTGCAAGGATGCTTTTATTTTCTCACTTGGATCTGTTTCTTTGCAATTTTTGTAAGCGTGAGCAATGTGCACCGAGTAATCAACACAAAATCCCGCGCTCATTATTAAAAACATCACAGAAATTAGATCTAAACCCATATTCCATGCACTTCCGTAACCCAAAGTTTCCACTTGAATACAAATAACAGTAAATAAAACAACAATGCTATAAGATACGTCAGAAATAAATAAAAGAAATATTACAAATACCGACAAAATAGCGATTCCTACCGCTTTTAAGTACATTGCAGGCATATTTAAATACTGATCGTAAAACACAAACCATAAGTTATAAACAAACACATTATATTTGCTGTCAGCTGCAAGTTTACGTAATTCTTCTATTAAGAATTTTTCGTCACTTCCGCTTCTGACGTTACGACATGTAAGTAAACATCTCGATGCTATAATTTGATCACGTTCCTTATTCCACACGATATCATCTTCAAATATTCTATTGTGAAATTTTAAAAACACTTTTTTTAGTCCTTCTAGGAATCCCTGCGTTGTGTTTACGTCAAAATCTTTAATCAAGTAATTAATTCTAGAATCACGAATATAAGACAAATATTCTCTCAACCAACATTCAGTATAATTGGGTCCAGTCACGTAAGGAGCACTTTCGAATGTTCTTAAGATGTTTTCTATATCCATTTGAACGTTTGCATTTGAATAATCTAGAGTTTGATTAAACACTAGCATTAGTCTATGAGAATAATCGGTGAAATATTGATAATGCATTTTCATATATTTATCACCATAAGAATGAAATGGAAAAACATTAGTATAATCCACTCCTTGTTTTATCGAATTAATATTATAAATTGCTCCTGCTAATAGACAAGTGAATGAAAATATTACTAATACTTTTATAATGTTCTGACTCAAAAAACCACCCAATTTTTCGGGGAATCTTTTCACTTTCTTGATGACCTTTAGAATTTTTTCGATCTTTGATGTTTTTCTTTCTACAAAAAAAAGTTTAAATTAAATATATTTGTAAAATAGTGATAAAATGTTAGATACTATTGCATTAATAAAATGCATTGTGTTACAGATAAATTGTCTATAGGATTTTCTATGAATTTTTTATTGAATTTTATCGTAAATATTTTTATAATACATTTTTTCATTCTTATTTTTTACTTTCTGTATTTTGTTTGGTTGCAACGCAATATAAAAACAAATCAAGACAAGCAAGTTCTTTAACAAGTCACATGATAAATAATTCATTTTATTGTCAATTATTTTATTTTATTTTTTCTTGTTTTTACAACAATCAATTGTTATTTCTAAATAATTGCATAAATAAATCTTCATAATTGCTTTGCAAAGAAGAAAAACCATTTATTCATACGTTTATTTTCTCCATAATATTAATTCCTTTCAAATTCACGAAATATTAGATATGCGGCGTAACATTTTCTTTTTTTTGTAGAATTAGGTTGTACAAAAAAGACATAAACAGATATTGAAGATTTTTCATATCTTGCATATTTTTTTATAAATAAAATATAAAAATCTTACCTGCCACATCTGTACGAACATGATATAAAAATAGAGAATGAAAGTTATGCTTTTCTCTGTATCCGTCGATTGCCATCACCGCACCAAAGAAAAATATCTGATAAATATAGTCGAATAACACGGATATGGCGCTGTATATACTGAAGATACGAATGTTTCTGTAAGGAGTTATAACTCCTAATATGAATGATATCAAATTGGTTAATGAGGTTATCGTTATGGAAATACAGACGTCAGAAAAGGTTTCACTCATTCTTTCTTTGACGCTATGGTTCTTATTCGTTCGTCTCCAGGCAGCCAACAATACAAAAGAGTCGTCCATCCCGATACCTGCATAAACAATGTTACTAAAATTTTTACTAAAATATATACAAAATGTCCGAAATTAACAGTATAAGAGTATAACAAAATATATATAAATTAGCAAGTAAAGCATAGCCTGCATTGCCCAGACTAAAAATAACAATAAACATTAACATCACTAGATTCTTTGTATTTCTAACCCTTCTATTATGACACATTATAGTGTTTCGATTTATATAATTACAAATGTTATCTTACGCAAGAGTTTATCATACCAAATGACCAATCTAACATATTTTAAAACATTTCTAAATGTTTGTATTGTACAGTATGAAAAATTAAAAACTTTCCTAAATGTGTCAGGTTGGTCACTTGGTGTGATAAACTGTTACGTAAGATAACCTTTGTAGTTATATAACAAATATTAAAACGAACATCAAATAAAGAGTTTGATCATTTTAGCCTACCACTGTCGCGTTTGTCGCAATACTCGGATGGTACGAAATGACACAATTTCGTTGTCAAGCAGACAGCATTTTTTCTAATATTATCTATAACAAATTGCTATATTAACAGTAGAATATCAAATGGTAATCTGATCAACAAATCAAATTTTGCGGTAAATGGACCAAATAGTTAAACTCGGCACCATCGAAAACCACTTAAATCGTATTCTGCGATCGCCGGTAACCTTGTATTATGTGATTTTTCTATTCGAATGCAACCATACCGCTAAGCCCGATAGGTAGAAGGTACTGTTGCAAAATGGACTTGAAGTAAATTCGACCGATAAGTGGTAGTTGACCTCCTCATTGAAGAGAAGATGATCAACCACTACTAGTTAATATCGGTCTACTGTTAATAATTTAAAGTGATCCGTGTTGGACAATTTGCGATAACCTTAACGATCGAAAGACTTCGTATAAAACTTCTTTAAATACAACAAATCTAGTAAAAATGCGAAGATAATTGCTTTTATCAGATCCTGTAAATAAGCTGGTGAAACAAGGTTGAAAAAGTACAGCTTGGCAAAAACATGTAAGTAAAAGAAACATTCGATACTTGTGGCATAAGAATAGTGGAAGCAGATTTACGGTAAGACTCAACATATACATTACGTGCACATTACACAGTGTACAATTACAGGAAATTTTAAATAAATGAATGTTGCCATGACAATAAATATGAAAAATAAACATCGGCACAGAAAAAACCTTCGTGCTCTACTTTTTTCCCTAAAATCGTTGCAGGTACCATACATTAATTTGTCTGAACATTAGAACATGTTTTAGCATTATCAGTATGACGTTTGGGGCAATGAGTTTATGAGTTGCTAAAGCGAGATGAAATAAGGGGAGGAGCGGGATGACTAGGTTTCGTGTGGTTAAGTATGTAACGGACACTTGGTACATGTGCTTATTCGAGTGGCCAGTGGCGTTAAGCTATTTGTTCGTGGGATTTTTTTTTTTTTTTTTTTTTTTTTTTTAAACTCTTTCCGCCCTGTGGGCACTAAGAGGGCCTCTTTTAGTAGGCCCATTATGGGTTCGGCCAGGCCCACAATGGGGCGGCCGGGTGGTGAGGGACGGGGCCCGACATATCCGAACGGACCACCCCCCGAAAAATTCCTGGGGATTATTCGACCCGTTCGGATTCAATCCCGGGTCCCCCAGAGCGGTAGGCTGCCACCTTTACCGCTCGGCCATCCGGCCTTGTTGTTCGTGGGATTATGACTAAACGCCCCTAAAGCAGAAGACCCGAGCGAGTGCGAAGGAAGAAAAACGAACGTATACCCCAGAATAGATTTGAACTTTGGGGTACGGACTCTTGAGTGTTGTCCACCCTAAACTTGCGTTTGGCTAAAACTCCATTAGCCGTAACAAAGTATGTCCTCGGAAATATCGCGTTTATGGAAAAATTGTTAAAATTGGTTTTATTTATTTGGTTACGGCAAGAGACACGTCACCATCGCCAGCAAGGAGAATGCATCTCAGAAAGAATTTCATGTAAAGCTGGCCCCTATTTAGGTGTTACTTACGTCAAGAAAATCCAGAAAAGTTAACTTGGCTAGTCCCACGACTGAATACCGGTGTTCGGTGATTTATAGGTACGGTTATTAGAGAATACTTATTGCGCTGCAATTTGTAAACATTGTGGACCTATAAACTCCCACTGTCGTTTGACTGTCTATTCGTTATTTCCTTAATCTCGAGAACAAAATGTGATAGACTGAACGTCAATACTCGATATTAAAGGCAAAAAAGCAGTCGGCATACATTTACTATACAGGGTATACGAACTTTTGGTTTTCAAAGAAAATAACGTTATTTCATTTCAAAAATCTTTCCTAAACAGAGTTAGATGCATAACCAGCACGACTATATTACTAACAAGAAAAGTTTGATGTATAGGAGCAAAACATCTCTCCACGCGACCAAGAACCAAGTGTTAGCCGTCTCATTAATAATACGGTGCTTCTATTTCGCGCAATATAATTGTCACAGAAATTAAGTGAATATAATATATATATAATTTAATAATTATATATATATTTTTTGTAAGAATTATATTTAGTTTATGATTTTGTTAAATGTTTTGCCAATAGATAGCGCTACGTGTAATGCCAGAAAATCAAGGTCTGTATAAGATCAGGACACGAATGACCTACTTCTTGAGCACCAATTTGGGGTATTTTGAGTCGCATGTTTTAAGCAGACTTGTACGAGCAGTCAGTGTCATACAACATTAATTAAACTAAAATTGCATAAATCCAGTGATTTCCAGTCAAAAATATAATAATAATTTCGGATGATTATGCAACCCCAATTTCATGTAACTTTTCGATGAAATAGTTTAAAAGAAGCAATCATCTATATCATTTGCTGTCGTGATTAAAACTGATTAAATAGGCGCTAAAACTGATGTAATTACGTATATAAGCACTTCGTAAAGTAATGCAATAACATAGGTTATCCAAAATTTGATTTTAAAGATCTACCAAGACAACATTAATGCATCTCACTGACAGAAATGTTGGCTGCCACTTAGCCCGTCCCAGTTCTGCACCCATTTCGCTTTCCTCTGCTTATCTGCAGGAAATCTAAACAATCGAACGTCGGTAGACTTACTTTTACAATTAGGTGCCACACAATAACCCATTGTTTAACGTTTTGAGTACGTATACACGCAATAATAGTCGACTCGCGCAGGAAAGACGTGTAGTGAGCTCTATCGAAAAGTCCCAAAATGGCTGCTGCCGCATAGAATCACGGGAGGGTGTCCTGCCCTTCTTATACAGACCTCGCAGACAATCGATAGAAATTAAGTGATTTATAGAAATCGAATCGAATTTTCGTTTCGCATGTACGACATTACCTGTCTCTGTCTTAGGTAATATCGTACATGCGAACATAACCAGTGGTGATATTCAGCGGGTTTGCACAGGTTCGGCCGAACCCGTTGTTAAAATTTTCAGTTTTTCCGATACCTTGTTAAACACACAGAACATTTCTCAGTGGTTTTGTTTTTTTTTTTTAAATATACTAAAATATACGTATTATACTCTGTAATACTACTAAACTAGAGCCTCATACCCGTTCGCACCGAGCATTTCAATCTAGATTGTGAGCAAGGTCGGGGACTATGTCTTGATGCAATCTCTCTCGACCGTTTCAATCTCGACCGAAACGAGGTTTAATCGCGATCGATTCAAGAGAGTTCTTGAAACTAGGTCCAGTCATAAGAGAGAACCCACAATCTTACGCACGCGAGATAATACAAGAGGACTGTGGAACACGTGTCAAGCTATGGACAGCGAAATATATAAAGGATATTGTATTTCGAGAGATGATGACATCTATTATCAGCAGTGCCATTCGAGGTGAAAAATTTCTCTGCCTAAGAAGAAAAAAAAAAAAAAAAAACACAAGAGGTCGACAGCACTAATATACTATTGTTACTGGTCTTCGCCCAGGACTCGTTACGTTCCAAATACGCCACTGATTATTACATATATCGCAAGAAAAGGTATTGAATTTATTTCTAGCCAAAACTTCCATTTCGTTTGTCGGTGATTGTCAAGGAAAAATTTTCTGCTAGCGAACCTTTTGTTAACTATTTCGAATATCACCACTGAACATAACTTTCGACATCTGTAGCAATTGGTTAATAGGCCTAGGCATGCATAGCGAACAGCGAAACAAACAAAAAAACGAACGTTTTATTTATGTATATAAAAGAAGAAGACTACCAAGCAAAAGTTAATTATCCACCGGTAGAAATAATAGAAAATACACTAGATTAAAAAATAAGTGTTTTCATCTTTGGTTTTTCTTAGCATTTCCGTGATAGAATTTACATATTAACAATTCATTTGTTTTTATTTGTAATATATATTGTTCACTGTAGCGTTACCTGAAACAGTAGTTTTGAAAATTTCAAACTTTTACTATGAATCCTATCACGTAAAACAAGATACAGGCCAACTCATATCTACATACACACATGTTCGCATATATAAAAAGAACTTTATTTTTGCGTATTTCATGTTTGTTTAAGATAGAGAACCTTAAAAAATAAAGAAATGCAAAAGATCTGAAGATCAAACTTTACAACTTACAATATTTTCTGTTTCATAACGCGGGTAAATAGTAACATTACGATTGTATTATACAGTATATTAATATTTCACAATCATTTCGTCAGTATTTTAGATTTTGCATTTAATACGTTATTAATAAAATCTGTACTCGTAAAAGTTTATATATAATTATACTTTAGAAAAAATAAATAGGAAAATTTCCATTTATGAAAATAAAAATGGAGCACTTACCTATGGTCAGGAAAGCAACAGCAACGTTCGTATCAACGTACTCTACATTACAGTGTAGCAGTAATCCGAAGGCAGCTACTGTTCCCAGCAATGGACTGAAATAGGCAGCAATTCCAATCAACGGTTTACTACTTACAGCATCGAACGTTAGACAAGATACAAAAGAGAATGATGTCATAATGACTCCAGAAATAAATAAAAGTGGAAGACTTAACTCGCTATTTCTGTTCGGCTCTACGTCGTGAGTTTGTCCAGCGGCCATATAAACTTCAATATGTTGAAAGTTTACACTTGATAACGTGTTCAAAAATGCGCTTTCCCATTGCAAACCTAATTGTTTGTTTTCTATTAAATTATGATCCAAGTAGTAAAATAGACGGAATGCTTTAAAATCAACGACATAACCATCGTCGTTCGTTGATACTCCTCCAATATGCTGGGCAGATATTCGTAGTTGAAAACCATTTCTTTCCAATGGGTATCTAACGAAAAACAATTGAAACTATAATGTAAAAATATTAAAATGCAACAAGAATGTCATGCATTATAAACATTTCATCGACTACAAATATGTAATTTTTCGAGTAGTCTTATTAATAATTTTAATAATACGGTATATAATATTATAAGTGACATTTGTCAAATGTATTTTTATTGGTTATGTTTATCGAAATTGGGAAGGAGAATGAAACAGGTAGGGGAGAGCGGGGCTAAAAGTTCCCGGGGTAAGTTGTTCCGATTGAAATAGCTCCACAAGGAATATATATATATATATAATTAGTAAATATGTCATGAAATCGAACGTTTCTGCGCACCGACGGCAGCTATCTTAATCAGGCCAGTGACGTCCGGTACATTGGAAAGAGAGACTGTAAGTCGCTGATCCACATAAGTAAATATTTTCGTGTTTGATATTTTTGGTATATCTGGCGAATTTAAATAATTAGCGATTAGTTGTTTGGTATTTTTATTCAAAAATATATCGAGTATCTTGATATACTACGCTAAAACTGTATATGTCTCGTAACCTAATCTAGTAGTTGCTGTTTTGAACCCATGTGTTATCGGGGCTAGATGTTCCTTTTTTGGGGGCATATTGTGACCTTGGAACAACTTGCCCCAGTTCATCTGTACCGGTAATGCAGTAAAAATAATGTTTTTTTTTTCTTTTGCAGTATGCGGATTTATATCCGAAAAACAACACGGGGTTCTGTATCTCAGGAGTTGGTGCAAAGAGCTGCAGATGCAGTTCTTAAAGATGGTTAAAAAATAAAAACTGTTGCCAGAGAATTAGATATTTGTCATATGACGTTATACAGATTTGTAAAGAAGTTGAAATCTGGAGTAGAAAACGCTGCGATTGGCTACAAAAAAGTAAGATTGGTCTTTATTGAAGAACAGGAAAACAAGTTAGCAGAGTATTTGTTAAATGTAAGCTTTACTGACGAAAGACAAATCTTGGATCAGCCAGGGTCATCAGGAGTTGTAAATTTGCCTGCAACTTCTGGTGTTATACAAGAACTTGGAACGGATGTTCCTTTCTCCCCTTTTCTTTAAGTAAAAGTTATAAATGTTGAAACGTAAAAATGTTTTCTTTATAATAAATTTAAGAAAAACAACTAATTATTGATAAGATATTATTGATTAGTCTTTAAATACATACTTAGTTAAATAAATTATTGTTTTTTTTACATATTACACCTTTCATAGATCTTGTAACAACTTGCCCCACCCTGTTAACAACTAGCCCCGAACCGGGGTAAGTTGTTACTTTCCGACTTTAGGTATTGTATTATTAATTATAAAAAAACTTACAAAAAATCAACCCCAAAAACTGTATTTATAGCAAAGTTAGATATATTACTAAATTTTAATCTCTTAATACTTATGCTAAAATTACGTTTTCTCAACAAAATATAAAGTTGATTAAAAAACGGAACTTGTAGCCCGCTCTCCCCTACACCCACACTCTTCACCATTATACACATACAGACACATTATTAAATTCTTCACTTGGTTATCTTTTTCGGGATTCCGGAATCAACGTGATTTGATATGTTCTCAAAGATTCCAACCTCAATCTTAATTAATAGTAAATGACATTTCAATTGTGTAATTTAAAGACGTGATATAAAGCAAGTTGGTTTGGTTTTATTCGATTACGTCAACGCGACGCGATACTTGGGCAATCTGCCGAGAACTGCCCTCCAGAAGGTCTTTTATGAGAAACTAACTCTTATTTACGTGTTTGTAACGTGAAGGAAACCCGAGAAACTCCACATGGTTTGCCTGTTAGTGAAGCGCGAACCCACGACCAACTAGGCCTAATCAGTTTTCTTGTAAGTTATGTGCTGTAAAGTTAAGTCATTTACTTCAGTTTACAAACCCATTGTCGTATACCTTTTGCATTGCCTGTTAGACCTATCCCTGCAAGGATTGCCTGAAAGTAATGACAGATCAATCTCAATTTAATTAATCACCTCCCACAATTCTCATATCTTAGAAATTTAAGTTATGTAGTATTTATTCAGACTGTTGAAGCATTACGTAATTAAAATTGCATAAAGACCAAAGCTAGGACAATTATGCACTAAAAAGCATATAAATAAACTACCAAAATAGATAATAAAACGTTCAAATTAGACAAATTTTTTCAAATTACGCTTTTGAAAAAGCGTAAATATTAATCGAAGTAATTCAAATGACAGATAATGAGATACAGTTTATATACTCAACTTTAGTTAATACCAGTGGAAATATTCTTTACTACTTCGAAATCCTGAATTATTCCTGAACTATTACCGTAATAAACTACAAGCACCGCTTTCAAATTACTCTGTAGGAAACATTTTCTTTTCCACTAAAACGGTTTGTTAAATGACAGAAATTTCTATCTATATTACAAGATAGGACTGGTGCATTCTTGAACTCATCCAACTCATTTGAAAAATATATAAGATTTCCTCTAGAGGTACAAGTATCAGATACACATTTTGCAAATTTTTATTAATAGCCAATCTGCATTAGTTTTCACGAATTATTTTATCTTGCTGCTTCTCTAGCAGAAACTGTATAGATACTATTTTTAGTTTCATAGAGAATATCGACATCGCTCATCAGCAGCCGTCTTTATATCTACATTTCAGTAACGAGATTTATATACTTAAAATATTTTTTAGACATATGCAAAAGCTGCTTTAACTGCACAATGCAACTTTTGCATTTTACATTGCTGCTCTTTCATTAAAATCAAAATTTGAATCACCCGAACAAGTCGCAAGCAAACTTAGAATTTAAATTCATTTAATAAAAGTATTTTCACTAATTAACCTTACCGATTGCTTTAGTTGCGTAATAAAATACACCTTCTAGCCGTTTTACTCAAATTGGTTACAGTTGTAAAGATAACAGAGAAACATCCGAAAGAGTTTCTTCATACATCGATGTTTTTCAAGCCATAATAACAGAATATTCGTAAGATATAAGAAAACGTACTGCTTATTCAGAATCACGGATAGCTCTTCCAATTGTTGAAGTGTTAGTGTTTCAATTTCTTTGCAAAGCACCGATAGCTTCACGATTAAATTTTCCTACTATTATTGTAACAGCGAATCTTCGCAACGATCTGTAGTTTTACGCACAAAAGCCAAAACAGTAATCATTTAAATCATATTTACGCTCTCCACTGCATAGCCTAACAGCGAGAATGGCAGTTACAATCAAAAATTGTAATTTCAAAAAAACTGCAAGGAAACAATTTACTTGCTGGATCGCCAGATTTGAGTATTATCCTTGTAGAGCATAATCTTTCCAAGCACTATGATTTCCATCTTTCATAAAATATTATCTAAAAGCAATTTTGTGTAATTTATTTTGTTAGAAATTTCGCCAGTAAAAACTTATAACAATTTTCTTGGCAATCAAAATTTTTTTACGAGTTTTCGTTGGTGAAGATAAGTTTGGCGCTAAGAAAACTTTCGACTATCGACCAAATTGTCATAAATTTTTACTTGACGAAATTTTTTAGTCCAGACGTTTTTATTTGTATATCAATTGTTGTTTGTTTAATAATTGTATTATTACGTCAAGACAAACGATCGGTCGGCGCTTGGCCGCCGCCGATCGATGCTTTCCATACACCGTTTAGAAAAGCCTTTGTAAGAAGTTTTAATTCGCATAAATTTGAGCTTTCGTAATTCTGAGTAACATTTTGAATAGAATTCATTTGTTTCCATGCAATTTTATACTTACAAGCATACAACTAAGCCATTAAACTTTGACCTATCGACCCGAAATTATTTGTGAGCATATCGCAGATAACAAGATAACTGAAGTTTAAGATTTGAGCTTTCTAGTCTCAATAGTTTTTCTCTACGAGCATCTGCAGTGGCGGATAAAGGAAAAGGATCAAAAACTACAGCTTTTTTAGAGATTTTTGCACTTTTCAATTGCTTATATTTCGGCAACTGCATTATAGAAAAATCTTGAAATTATGCACACTACGTAAGACAACAATTTTCCTTCGAAAGACATATTCGAAATTACTTCAGGTGTTTGGGGTCGGGAAAGAATCGATGTTCTAAAATCGACAACTCTGATTCCTGTAATTATAGTCAGTCAGTGAACTTTTACTAGGCGGAGAGTCACTGCCATATTTCCTGATAAGGAATATTTGCAGATGGTAATGCGTAATGCATTAAATAAAATTTAAAAAAATTTTTCCGTGTTGTTGTAACGTTTTTGTTTTGAACAAAAATCGTTGGATTGTATTAGGACTTTGTGTATTTCGTGCTTTGAAGTAATTATATTCTGACTTAATCGTTCTTTTTCGGAATTTACGTATAATGAGAAGCTTTTTCTAATATAATTTGTTCTATTTAATGTTTCATGCGATATTTCATATTTATAGGAATGTAAGCTCTTTGATTGTCTAACAATAGCAATACTAAATTTGATTATTTTAATTAATATAACTAAACTGACAGAATATGATTTTATCATGCGTTCAGTACAGTTAACAGGTGGCTATGCCGTTTATGTCCTTACACAAATAAACTAAAAAAAATTGTATTAAATATATTTAAAATATGAAAAGTGCAAGACCTCGTTAAAAAGTCGAGAAACAGCATGTGAAGTTTTTGGACATTCGTAAGTCAGTTTTGGTAAAAAAGCGTTAAACCATCATATATTAAGAGAGGGCCTTATATTAAAATAAAGAAAACCCCCGAATATATGTATATATATATAATAGTAATCATGGAGCATTTTGTCGCATCTCTGTACAATAATTTTCAAGGGAATAAAATATCTGAAACGAGAAAAAAGCTGCAAGAAAGTGGAAGAATGCCAATTGTTAGAAATACTAGAAACTGAAGAGCACGACAAAAAATATTTCACAACAATGATGCAGATAGCCCGTAGAAGTAGCTAAAAGATTCAATTGCCATTGAACATAGGTAAGACATTTAAGAAGACGAACATAAAGAAAAGAAAAAAGAAGAGACTCCTCCATATTACACTACCGAAATCCAAACTCAGTGCAAATGGCTCTTAAGAAATTAAAAAAAATAAATAAATAACGTTCGTTTCGGACGACGAGAAGTATTTTTCTCTCACCGGCATGCAAATTTACTACACGAGCAATGAATATCATCCACTTTCCGATGAAAAGTACACATTTAAAAAAGAATTTGAAGCAAACATTATACTGTACATTGTCATTTCACCAACAATTATTTCGAAGAGAATCTTTAAAAAAGTGATTATTACCAATCAATACTGACTGTAACAAAACGAATTTCTAGAAAAAATTCTAATTCTTTTATTTAACAAACGTTAACAAAATGACTGTTTCATCTCATAGTCTGACAATGATTCGACTCACAACGCGAATTCGACGTCTGAGTTTTTCAAAGTAAAAACCACTATTTATCTACAACAAGAAAATATAATAATTTAAATTAGACATAATGCGGGTCGATTAAAGATTTCTTTGCATATTTGACACAAATAGTGTACAGAAAAAGTTAGCGAGAAAAACGTACCGCACAATCGAGTCAAAGAATAAAAATTTCCACTTTAAAGAATTGAGACGAAAGCAATACAACGAAGTTGCGAGTCTACCGAACCAAATTTACGATGCATCGCCAACAATGGGCCATATAATCGCGTTCATTAAATCTATACCATTGTAAATAAAATTTGTCGTAAAACTGTATATAAAATTGTATATAATATTTAATAGTTACATCAACATTTCGATAAAATATTATGCTATAAAAACAATGCAGATATTTTGTCTCACCCCATTATTTAATGTAATTGTACTGTACATCACGATTATTATATATATAATAAGAAACACTGCTTAACTTTTGTATAGAATAGAAAAATAAATAATAGATACTTTATAAAATTTCCTCCTCGTTTAAAATCTTCGTATTTTCTGATTAAATAAGCAAGGAAATTGCTAGGACATCGATTCTGTTTATTCCGAAGACAAAGATCTTCATAGCGAAAGAAACTGTTATTCCAAAATATGCTAATATTTCGAATAATTTCGTCTACTTTTACCAATTCTAATATAGCATTATCATTCAAAAGGGAATCGTTGTTTTTAGATACTGCAGTAAAATATGATATACTTTCAATTCTAGTATGTCTGAAAACGTCTAAATTACCACTGGTATTAAAAGAAAACATTGATTCGACAGAATTTCTTTCCAATTTTCCTCTTCCATTAATCGGAGTGTAGAGATATTCGGCTTTCTTCACAATGTGTAATTTGAAGAATCCAGTTGCCAGGACAATCGTTATCAATAAGAAAATGTAAACGTACAATTGAGGATGGCACCCGATATGATATCCTATACGAGAAAACCAACAGGTAAAGCTGATTTTTAATATTCTTCTTCATCGTTATTCTGTAATGAAATATTACAAATTAACATTGACTCCTATCAGTATTGAAAAATATGTTATGTTTAATAATAATAATAATAATTGTAAAATATTTGAAATAATAAGAATTGCAAATTGTCATTTTCCATAGTGTTTGGACGCTTTATAGCATAAATCGTAATTTTGAAATTATTAACGATATTTTCATCTTTAACTTAAATTCAGTTCATTTAATTACCGTAAAAAGTCACCATGGCAACAAATTAGAATAATTCTTTGCTTATAAACAAAACCAATAAGACATGGCGACAAATTTTCAACACTATCAAATGCGAAGTGTTTTAAAGTCACAAACAGCAAAGTAAGCAAAATAATTCTTCTATTTCGTATGAATTGGAGCATTGTAACACCTTGATTTATTTCGTTTGCTATTCACCATTTATAAATAAAAATGAAGACTTAGTATATCACAAGATTTTGAATGTTACTGAAGGTCATCAAAGGATTCCCGAATAGCTTAATAATATTTGCATGGATTCTTCGAATTATATGAATAAATCATAATATAAACTCCATTTTGTATTATATAAAAATATGTAGACGTTAGTACACGAAAATATTAAATCGCTAAAGTGAGAGAATCTTATATATATATTTGTAGTTTTAGAATCTAACGTTACAGTTGAAAAATCTATGCTCAATAGAGCGTGCAAATTTAATGATACACTTTCTTAAGGCAGGAAAAGGTAATGGACAACAGTTGAACATTGTTAACAATCTCGTTTCCAAATGTAAATACTTATTGAGCAAACACCAGCGGCACCAACTTATATGAGCCCACGAAGCTCGGGTTAATTCAATATTTCGGGCTCATACATTGGTTGTTTCTTCGTAATTTACAGCCATTTGATATCGCAGTAAAACAATATTGTTCAATCGTTTTATCGATTGAAATCAAAACAGAAATACAGTAAAGTCTTTACGTTGAAGTTTAAGGAGTAAAGAGAATTAGACTAATTACGAGGACTCCGGGATCTTTTATAATTTTAAGTCTACGAAATATTATATGATTTTTACCTCAAAATACTAACAGCTAATTTTTGTATTGATATTTTTGTTAGATACTTTATTATTTTATTAGTATATTAAAGTAATAATATAAAGCTTAATATACCAAGAATAAGAAATTATTTAAAAAATTCTAATACTGTACTTGCTATTTTGTAATATTATTTGCACCGCTGTTAGAACAGAGGAAATGTATGACAATTGGTCAGAGAAAGACCCCAAGATATTTGCATATTTGGACTTAGGACGCCTTGAAACGTCGAGAAATGGAAAAAAAATTGAAGGATGATTTCTGTATGTATGGATAATAGTGTGTGTGGAAGAAAAAAAGATTTTGTTCACCCTGTTTGAAGCTTAATAACTCCTGTGTTTTTTGTCGAAAATTTTTGAAATTTTGCAGGGAGTTTGTTTATTAGGGGAATGATGCTATTAAATTTTAGTAGTTAAAGATTGAGGGGGTCCATAAAAACAGAAAGCAAGAATGAATCGGCTGGTAATCCCAGGCGACCTACACATCAAATACCAATATGATTGGACATCAAAACATTCTAAAATGACTATTAGACAGCAGAAAAGGAAGTTTTTCACAAATTTGATTGAGGAAACAAAGAATGATCATAAGAAGCAAAAGGTGGGAGATTTCTTCATTGACATTTAGACTCTATACAACACAAATTGAACAAAACCCCTGGTCACAAGATTGCATGTGGGAGGCTGTTACCCAACGAACAGGAAGTTTCCAAAAGATGAAAAGTATATTACCAGGACCGCTTGAAATGTTCAGACCCCACGACTTTAGCTACATTCCTCCCAAAATACAAACCAGAAGTTAAAGAACCTACTCAGAGTGAATTTCAGGTTTTCAAACAAAATCTCCAGAAAGCTTACAATATCAAACCAGAGCTCATCAAATATTGTGGGCAGCAGCTTGCAAAGACAATTCATAATCTGATTCTACAGATCTAGAGACAGGAAAGAATGCCAATGGAATGGAAGGAAGCAGGCATAATTCCCATCCATAAAAAAGGAAATAAAATGAAGTGTAAAAACTACAGGAGAATCTTCCTACTCCAGGTAACGATGTCCTGTCCTTGAGGCAATTGATTCCATACATGGAAAGAATCCTGGGTGAATATCAAACTGGTTTTCGAAATAAAAGAGTGACAACTGATCAAATCTTCAGATTCAAAAATTAACACAGGTTCTCGAGAAGAACTGCGAATACAATGTCAACACAAACAGGCTGTTCGTAGATTTTCAAAAGGCGAAAGGACAGCATCCACAGGCAATCAGTGTGGAAGGCCATAAAGAATTTTGAAATACCAGATAAACTCTCCATTATTACGGAAATGTGCATGAATGAGGTATAGTATACAGTAAAAACCAGGATCACAAGGTCGGACAGCCTCCAGAGCTAAACAGGACTGAAACACGGAGAAGCCGTGTGTTCTCTTTAACATTGCTCCAGAAAACGTCGTCAGAATGACCCAAGAGATAGACAATGACTCAAGAAACAAACTGTCACTATTAGTAGTAGTAGTGGTTTGAGTAGCACTGATCACAAAATTAATTTCATGAGACAAACTGATCACAAATTTAAATTAATTATTAAATGTTTTTATAAATTTGAATTAAATTCATTTTATTTTGACAATAAGGTAAAGTTTCTGTATTAATTATTACATGAATAAAAATTTATTGAGTAAGTTAAAATGATTCAATTTTTGCAAGCTGGTAACTAAATTTCTTTTTAAAATATATCTAACTAGATATATACTTACAATTCATCGTGTTGAAACTTCTAATGAAAAATTACTTTTTATTTTTACTTAAATTTAAAAATATCGCGGTTGAGAATATTTGCTATACTAATATTTCAGTAAATTTAAAACATGACAATTTGAAATAATATTTTATTATTAGAAAATAAGTTGCACCGGTAATTTTTAAAATAAAAATTTGTCGAGTAAATTAAAACACAACAATTTGAAATAATGTTATAACAAAAAGACAAAGTTTAATATATTCTTTCTAATTATTAATTTGCAATAATAAATTTTACAATTTGTTCTAATATAAAAAGTAAATTAAAACAGGACAACTTGAAATAATAATATAACAGTAAGGCAAAGTTTAATATATTCTTTCTAATTATTAAATTAATTTGCATTAATAATTTTTACAATTTGTTCTAATACGGAAATAGTTCAATATAATAATTATTTAAATTATATTTCTTACTTATTTATTAAATACCTATACAATGTATTCATTTTGAAAATAGCTATTTTTTGTTTAAGAATTGTTCGTAAGATAGAATATTGCAAAAAGAACATTTCTTTTTAAAATATTTGTGGTAATAACAATTTTTTAAAATATTATCCAATCTTAGACATCCAAAGAAGTTCGATGTCTAAATAATTGTAGTTGCATTAAGAGAATAAAAATTTCTATCTGCCCATTTTTTGCCAATATTTGAGGATTTAGGTACTCCCAACTTTTCAATGTCAAATGATGGAACTTTTTATGTTATATATTGTTTCGGTTAAGTTTAAAAAATTAAATTTGCCCTCTCTTGTATTTATATCGTACTTTTTATATAAATTAAATAAAATTTCATATACCTTACTATGAAAATTCCCAACATCCAAAATTATATTTTTTGTATGATAAATACAGCTCATGAAATTCACAAAATTAATTTTTCGAGTAAGATTACAAATTATTATTTAATTTAATTAATAAATTTTTATAATTTAAGTACATTTCGAGTAAATTAAGATCACAAATAATTTTTCAGGATATAAATAATTTGTCGTGTAATAGTTTTATTATCAATACTGAAATTAATTTTCTTGATTGATATTCGGGTACACAAAATAATATAACATTGCAATTCTTTTGAAAAGGTTTTTAGGTTACAGTTTATTTAAGTGTTTCCACTGTTTTCTTCAGTTTATCTAAAGGAAGACATATATCTGCATGTAAGTGCAGGAATAAATTTTCACGATGGCTGATGATAATTCTCGATTTAATTTTTGATATATTGGAACTCGTCAATAAATTGTTGGTCAGGTTTTTGGTAACCAGAAACAAAATTCCGGTTTAAGTAATCTTGTAATTTGCTCAAAGTTGTGGTTTTTAATTTTTGGTATTTTAAAACTTCTTTTAAATCTTTTAAATCTAACTTATGTATGAAAAGGATAATAAAATTATCTGAAAGAGGTTTGAATTTGGCAACTTTATTCCAATCAAATTTTAAGTAAATTAATTTTTCAAGAGAAATCTTGATCACAAAATTAACTTTAGATCTCCATTAAATTAAGATTACAAATAATTTGTCGTGTTTAATTTTTTTTAGGTTATAAATTATTTTCAGTTCAGAAATTTCTCGGGTAAATTACAATTATAAATAACTCTATTCTCAAAAAAACTACTCAATCTGTTTTTTTAGTTTTCATATTTAAAAAACTACTCAATTAACTTCATTTCTTTAGTTTTTATATTTGGAAAACTTTTAAATTTAATTTATTTCTTTAGTTTTCATGTAACTTCTTGTAACAGTGTAACAGTTAGGCAAAGTTTAATATATTCTTTCTAATTATTAAATTTATTATTATAAAATTAATTTGCATTAATAATTTTTACAATTTGTTCTAATATAAAGGATAAATTAAAACGCGACAACTTAAAATAACATTTAGCAATAAGACAAAGTAAAATACAGAAATAGTTCAATATAATAATTATCTAAATTATATTTCTTACTTGTTTAATTAAGAATTGTTTGTAAAATAGAATATCGCAAAAAGAACATTTCTTTTTAAAATATTTGTGGTAATAATAATTTTTTAAATATTATCCAATCTTAGACACCTAAGAAGTTCGATGTCTAAATAATTGCAGTTCCACTAAAAAAAAAAAAAAAAAAAATAAATGAAAATTTCTCTCTGTCCAATTTTTGAGGATTTAGGTACTCCCAAATTTTCAATGTCAAATGATAGAATTTTTATGTTGTATATTGCTTCGGTTAAGTTTAAACAATTAAATTCAATTTGTTCTCCCTTGTAATAAATTATATCGTACTTTTTATATAAATTAAATAAAATTCCATATGACATTCCCAACTTCCAAAATTATGTTTTTTATATGATAAATGCAGTTCATGTAAAAAATTTTCCAAATTTAACAGATTTTTTATCTCGTGGTGATAAATTATCAAAAGTAATGAATTGATTAGCAGTAGGAAAATTCCCTGTTCCTGAGGGGAAGTATATTTTTACATTAGTAGAATACAATTTATTAATAAATTTAACTAAACAATGGTTGTAATGGTTGTTTTGTAATCAATTACATTTTAGTTTTACTTTGATGTATTTAACAATAAGATAAATTACAATTCACTTTATATATTAAAATAATAGTAATACAACGGTATATATAATAAGCATTATTTTTTCCAATTTAATTTGATAAAGAAATGTAATGAATTTATTACAAAAATCTATCTTCCCAAAATTGTTTGTATGTCTTGCTACAAACCCAATTTGTCTACATGAGGTGTTGAATGGAAGATTTTCGTCTCGAATCGCGAAAGGTTCGAAGTCAAGGATAACTCGTATATCACTGTTTAATGTTTTTATGGCCAACAGTCAATAAGTTGAAATGCCTCAAAATCTATCGGCATGTCATTCTGTAATTATAAAGTCATTTGAACAGTTTATAATAAATTTTATTTTAACAATAAGTTTAATGTATTGTGTTTAGCTATCAAGCACTTCTTTTCTCTTTGGATCCAAACTCTTAGTCACGGAGATCGAATCATCAGCGATTCACCAACTATCGCGATTGGTGATCGAAGATAACGTGACCTGTAGTATATGAGGGGGAAAAAGCTGATAACGGGGTCGCTGAAGGTCCGAATAAGACGCACGGCCCGTTTGATCCCGATAGAGAATCCGAAACCGATCCCCGAGGACGCCGAAGCCCGCCGACGTGCCGCCATCGACCGATCCTCCTGTCGACCTCAACGACCAGAGAAAGTCTGATCCGAAGACCCGAGCAAGCTATAACAACGAAATAGCCATTCTAGGAAGAGGTATGACCCCAAAATTTGTAAACTTTCTCTCTCCCTCGCGGTTAGGAACCGGACGCGTTAGAGTAGAGCTCTCTGTATTTAGTTTGTCTGTTTAAATAAATCATTATTTGTTTTCACCATGGTTCCGTTTATTCGAATATCGCCTTAAACTTATCGACGAACCCACTCGCTTCCTCCACTCGACCTGACAAATAATTACCCAATCCCCGACGAGTCGGGATATCATAAAAATTTAGCCATCCGCGACAGTGGGGTGGGTCTTGCCGACCTGTTCGCCGAATAAAGGAGGTACGACTCCCTCCTACCTCCCGGCGTTCCCGCATATTTATTGTCTACAATACCTGAAACAATAAATATGTACTGTTAATACTATACTTAGAATTATCACATAAATTCAATTTACCTTTAAGAAATAATTCTAAATCACACTAAAAGTATATCAAATATCGGGAAGCTCGATATGTAGACGTTACGTGTCATCTCTTAACTAAATTGATAATTAAAATTAACTGACAAGTGCATCGCACAGCAAGCGGAGGTTGAAGGTTCATGCCTATAATTAGTTTTTTTATTCCAGATGATTCTACGCTATTTAATAAATTATTAAATTATATTCATTAATTCGGTTAAAAAATAGTGCTTAACTTCTACCTCAAGTAGCAAATTACTTTGTATTAATCATTAATTTAACAAAGTTATAGCCCGATTATTTATGGCGATCGTTTGGATACGTTTCTATTATACAAGAAACAATTCTTTATATCAAGTAAGGGTCTTTATTTAATAGGATTTTTATGAGTTGTAAAATTCAGATATTTTTGGGAAACCCAGAAAATAATTTATGTTCACCGTAGTTATTCTATAACTTTTCAATTTCAGTGCTAACGTCATTTTTTGTTTTGTAACGAGTTATTATTAAGTTTTCCATACAAATCATTCTTCAATGTCACGACCTTTTTTCATTTTCATTTTTCTCCTGACTGCTTTTAGTTAATTAGAGAAAGCCGGGTCGTGCTAATCATTTAGCAAATCGTCGACCAACGGAAACGGTAAAAACTTCTTTTTTCTCTCTCTCCTCGCCTTCTCGTTACACCCTAATAAATAAAATCGTTCACCTAGCCGTTCCCATCAACAATTTGTAGAATGTTGGGACTTATTTGAACCACAGTTCAAACATACGATTATTAATGACGGAGACATATCAAATTGAATAAAATTGTGAGGTAAGGAAAGTCGTAACACCGAGGGAAAGTATCAACAATACGACCAAACCGTCCGGTTCGCGACGTCCCGTGTCAGCCGGAATTGGACACGGGTCGAATTTCGAACTATTAAATTGAAAATCACATGATAATTCTCCCACGCTAAAAATGTATAAAAGGGACTCGCACCCGATCGTCAGGGCGATCGCCGAAGAAGACCGACTCCCTGCTGGACCTCGCACTCATCGTCTCCCCGGAAGATCAACTCCCGCCAAACGGCTAATACAGGTATTAAATTTGAAATATTATGTAAACTTTCTCTCTCGGAAAACCTTTGATTATAAGTTAGACTTAGGTGGACGGAATTAATTAGACATAAGAATTTCCGCTTGCCTCGAAACCGGGACTTCCATTAATGCTGGACTACCTTAACAAGGTAGTATATCGAATGTACTATTCCATTGTTTCCGTTTTTGTACGCTTTGCTATATTACAGAGGTGGGCAAGCAAGAGTTCAGTGGGAGCCGAAATGTAGATTTTGCAAAATGCATAGGAGCCGCAGTTCTGTACTGCCGTGGCGGATAGTATGGTAAGGCAGGGAAGGATGGGGGTGTCCTTCCCTGCCTTAGATTCGGGTCGAGAACTTGTTTTAAAAGAATAGATTTAAAATGTCAATTTAACTTATTGCACCAACTTGGAAATAAATTACTAAATATTACATCCATATAATTACATATTTTCACAAAATTGTGGAAATAAAATTGTAAAAATAATGATGAAAAGCAGAAATTAACACTTTCAGCAAGAGCCGCATTTGCCCATGTCTGCTATATTAAATGTGTTACGTTTGTTTAAATAAGTGTCATCCTTCATGTATTGCCGACACCTTATCAACGACCTCGCTAACTCTCCCACTCGCCTAAATTCAGCAATTTACTAACACCATGAGCGGTCATCACCTGACCGTCGCCTTAAAAGGGGGCAGAGTTCAATTCTCTAGCTCCCGAATCCTCACACTTATTAAATTTAATTAATTTGGCAAAAATTAAAAAATTAAAAAAAAACGAACATTGAGACCTGTACATTCTCACTGTTGACTATCTGTCCTTCCTTAAACTCGAGAACGATATCCTCGAACGATATGGAAGGTTTAAGGACAAAAGGCCTGATTAATCAATACGAATTTCCGTCTCAAACGCAAGTCTCGCGACTTCAATTCATAAGTTATCTCAGAACAGAGATACATAGATGACTGGCATAAACCTATTATTATTACGAAAAGTAAGATATATGGGGGCAAGACACTACTAATTTGAAACGGAGATCATAATATTTATATCTAATAAAATTTACTGCCTGGACAGCAATTATAAATTTGAGAAAATTACAAAATTTTTTATGGACGAACTGTAAATATACTCTTTTTCTTGCTGTCCCTTCCCCAGGTTTAGAGTACGTCCGTAGTTAATTTTGTAGTTTTTCCAAATTTATCAAAAGACATATTTTAAATTAAATAAATTTAAAACATTATACATTTCAGCTCTGCATTGTGACGAAGTCACGATAATTTTTGTTCGTTTTAAATTTATCATCATTGAAAAACCTTATTTTCTACGTCTATAATACCTTTATCTATGTACAGTACATGCTTTACTTTTATTTCGTTTATTTATTTTGTTTCTTATTATATCCTGACGTTTTACTCTAATATCTTTAATTTAACAATAGAAAATACTTATCATTAGTGTATAAAATCCTAACTATTGAAGCAAAAAAGCAAGCTTAAAAAACAAAATTTTTCCATTGACTTGACATAGAAATGACATTTGATCTCCGTTTTCTCCCGCCATAGGTCTAATTTTAAATTTCGGTGTCTATTACCGCATACAATTTTATAACTTCTGTTAATCCGAAAATTTCGTTGAAAGGTGTCCCGGCGATTTGTTAATTTGATCCATGGCAAGTAAGCTTGTTCGCTTTGATCCCTGCGATTCGATAAATTTAAATGTTACTAATTTATAATTTCGGCAACTGGTGCTAAGAGTGTATACAAGAGAAGCCATCTTATACATTTTTTGAAATTCTTGAGTAAATTAAAGCTTAAGCTTAGTTCACACTGAGCGAATAGCGAAAGCGAATGTGAAAAGCGAAAAGCGATTGCGAATTTTAAGGAGCCAATCATTTGCAAGCAAGAGAAAACGTCATCTCGAAAAACAAAATGGCCGCCTCCGATATTCCGTCGTTAACCACTTTTGTTGATTTATTGAGAAAGAAAGATACGTCAAAAAGAAAACGATGCTGGGTGAGAGAAATATAAAAAATCCGTAATTACAACATTTACTCTATTGCGTAAGAAGTTTCTGTAGCCATCTTGAAAACGACAATAACCTCATGACAACTAGCGGGAATACGATTGGTGCAAAATTTTTTCGCTAGCGAAAAAGCTCGACGATTCTGAACTTCAAAGCGATTCGCGAAATGGTAAAATTCGCCGGAAACGACGTCATGTCGGACGTCTTATTCGCTCTGTTTTTCGCTTTCGCCAGCGAATCGCGTACAGTGTGAACTAAGCTTAAAACTTATGTAATAGTATTTTAAGTCGCTGCAATCAACAAAAGGTACTCTTTCATAATATTTCATATAAAAGAATTTCACCGTTATATATAATAAATAGTAAGTAGGCCCGGCGTTGCTCGGGCAGAAGTAACGATAGCGAAGATTGAGATTATTACATTATAGTCAACCTTACCCGTTTTCACAGAATGCAAAAATTGGATCCCCTGTTTCTGGACTAATTAGAGAATTTTTAGATGTATCTGAAAATATGTTCGATTTCCCGCAAAAACCAAAAACACTGCATCTGCGTCTTGCACGTCGCTTTCTCTTAACAATTCCATTGTTACGTAACACTTCCATTGTTATTTGACACTTCCGTTGTTACTTAACACTTCCATTATTGATGGAAGTGTTAAGCCTTAATCTTGTCCCTCTCCCCCGTGGGGAGGTATTTCGAAAAATCCCTTCTCAGTGTGCGTCCTCATGACGTACCTTATCTGTGTACCAAATTTCAACTTTCAACTCCTAACCGTTTGGGCTCTGCACTGATTATTATTATTATTACCAACTCGTCTCGATTATATTTATACAAGAGAAAGCGACGTGCAAGATTTACGGGCGCTGGAAAAAAAAAAGAAAAAGAGTAATATGTTGGAACATATTCGATTTTCAAAATTTAAACAGATTAGTTCGGTTTTTTTCGACTTTTCTTCTTTAGAACATTCGATGAAAATCGAACGATATAATCAGAACACGTCGTGAAAATCGAACAATATTAGAACATTCGATTTTCAAATTCGATCTTTCTTTAGAAAAACTTAGTTCGTTGATGAAATTACTTTTTTTTTTTTTTTTTTTTTTTTTTTTTTTGTGACTATAATGTAATAATCTTAATTTTTGCTATCGTTACTTTGCCCGAGCAACGCTGAGCCTACCTGCTAGTTGTTTTATAAAAGAGTCGCTTAATGTTAAGTGTGTTTTCCGAATAACAGTAACAGAAGTTTCAAGAAACACGAAATAAATAAAAAAAATTAAATATCCTTAACTAAATAAATAAACTTACGTATTAACTCTGCTATGTATATTGTAGATTAATTATAAAATTTTTTGAATCTTCTGTAATCTCATATCTACGAAAACTACACGATGGTTAACTGATAACACTTTTACATAGCAGATTTACTACAATGTGTTAATAGGAATGTCGAAAACAACAATAGAGTTTCAATGTCATCGAAAAATAGTTTTTTAAATTATATACTCAACCGGTTTTTCCAATTCCTCCCCTTTTAATTAAAGTATTCTACGAACGTTTATCAGAAATAATGTTACCAGGAAAATATTCTATTTATCGCTTAAAATGCGAGTTTTTATAACTTTCACATATACTGTATATATCAAATTTAATTTTTACAGTAAATCTTAATAATTAAATAAATTAATAAATAATTTAAAAATTAAAGGATAATTTACGTAGAAATTATCATATTCAAATAATTGGCTTTCTTGGCTGTTATAAATAACAGAGGAAAAGTATGGCGATCGGTCAAGAGATGACCCTCCCAAGTATTTTTAGATTTTTGGATTTATCCTGTTATTAATCGTAAAATATTTCCATGATTTTGGAAATCTGTCTGATAATTTTGCAATTTGTGTAACGTTTAGAGAAAAAATATGTTTTAAGGTGTAAAAGCGAATAATTTCTTGCAAAATTTGCATTATTTTCTAAAATCTCTCACTAAAACCATGAGAAGGGCTATGAATAATAAAAAATCTTTATATCGTCCGGTGATTTACTGACAAAAGAAAATTTAGAATATTTTTAATAAATTTTATACAGAAATGTTTTATATTTGAAACAAGAAAATTTTTTATTTTTCTTAAGTATAAAAATTTTAAGTTTTATAATGACCAATGTCCAGGAATTGTTCAAGGTTGAATCAGTTAATAATGTTTGAACACGTGTATAATGTTTCGTGTTATAAATTTTAATTATGAAATAACACGGAGAAATAACATTAAAAAAGAAATAAAAAGATCAATTTATCGTTTATCTCATTAATTCCGGAGTATTATAAAAACACTTCTGATATTACGAAATAATAATATAAACATCTTTATTCCACCATTGTACACCAATTTAAAGAATTTTTAAAGTGTTAGTTTGGTCACTCTGTGTGATAAATCTTTACGTGCGATAACCTTTGTAAATATAAATCAAATACTATAATATAATATAACTAGCGAGGTAGACTATCCGATCATTATATATCGGGTTGAGTGTCGTTGTCGACGTCTCCGCAACGAATAACTATGTTTTTGTTGTGTTTTTGTTATTTTTTTGTTTAGCATATATTCCTGTAAAACGTCTTTAACTGAAAATTTTGAAC
Organism: Centruroides vittatus; assembly: GCF_030686945.1. Lineage (NCBI taxonomy): Eukaryota > Metazoa > Arthropoda > Arachnida > Scorpiones > Buthidae > Centruroides > Centruroides vittatus. The sequence continues at coordinate 548,917 of NW_027122359.1, read as the reverse complement.
TAATCTTTTTTCTGACTTTTCCATTTCTGCATCCTTTGCATAATTTTAATGCAAATTGTGGTGTCAACTTTATTAATTACAGCTACAGATCGCTCAACAGAGAAACTAATTATAGCCCTCACACAAACTTGAATTCTGAAAATCGAATTTGAAAATCGAATGTTCTAATATTGTTCGATTTTCACGACGTGTTCTGATTATATCGTTCGATTTTCATCGAATGTTCTAAAGAAGAAAAGTCGAAAAAACCGAACTAATCTGTTTTAATTTGAAAATCGAATATGTTCCAACATATTAATCTTTTTTCTTTTTTTTCCAGCGCCCGTAAATCTTGCACGTCGCTTTCTCTTGTTTTCCATTGTTACTTAACACTTTGGTACTTAAATCTGGTACCCTAACTGCTATCAAATTTCAACTTTCAACTCCTAAACCGTTTTAGCGAATATTAAGATTATTACGTTATAGCCAACCTTACCCGTTTTCACAGAATGCAAAAATTGGGACCCCTGTTTCCAGACTAATTAGAAAATTTTTAGATGAGTCTAAAAATATGTTCGATTTCCTGCAAAAACGAAAAAACTGCTACTGCGTCTTGCACGTCGCTTTCTCTTAACACTTCCATTGTTGATATTTCCATTGTTGACATTTCGATTGTTGACACTTCCATTGTTACTTAACACTTCCATTGTTGTTGGAAGTGTTAAGCCTTAATCCTGTCCCTCTCCCCTGCGGAAAGGAATTTCGAAAAATCCCTTCTCAGTGTGCGTCCTCATGATGTACCCTAACTGTGTACCAAATTTCAACTTTCAACTCCTAACCGTTTGGGCTCTGCACTGATTATTATTATATCAACTCGTCTCGATTATATATATAGATATATATTATATTGAAAACGATATTACACAGAAACTTCTTAAGAAATGACAATGAAAGAAAAGGAAAAAAGGCTCGAAATGCATATCGCTTAATAAACAGTCACTTACGTTAATTGCGGCTTGCGAAAAACTGCTACTGAAATTTTATTGCTTATACAAGAAAACGAAATAAATGAAAACTTAAATATTTTTAACTAAATAATATACTTACGTATTAACTGTGCTAAGTATATTGTAGATTATTATAATATTTCCCGAATCATCTGTAATCTCATGTCTACGAAAACTTCAGGATTCTTACCTGATAATACTTTTACACGGCAGATTTCTACAATCTGTTAATGCGAACGTCGAATAACAACATTTGAGTCTCAATGTCATAAAAAATCTTTTTTTTAAAATTATATACCCAACCGGTTATTCGAATTTTGCTATTTCAGTTAAAATTATGTGAACGTTCATCATAAATTATCTTACTTGGAAAGTATCTATTAATCAGTCAGAAGGCGACATTTTAGAACTTTTACACATACATATCAAATTTTTATTTTTACATCAAATCTTAATAATTAAATAATTTAAGAAATAAGTTGAAAATTGAAGGAAAATTTATGTAGAAATTATCAGATTCGAATCATTTATACGATATTAATTACTTATATTTGGTTGCTTTCCCGCTGTTATATATAACAGAGGGAAAGTACGGCGATCGGTCAAAAAATGATCGTCTCAAGGTTTTTTACATTATTCAACTTAACCTGTTCCACGCTTTCGGTAATCGTAAAATATTTTCATAATTTTTAAAATCTCTTAATAATTTTGTAATTTGTGTAATATTTAAAGAAAAATATATTTTTTTTAAGATTTACAAGTGAACAACTTGCAAAATTTTCTAAAATCCCTCACATAAATCATGGCAAAGACTACAAATAATAAAAAATATTTATATCGTCGGATGATTTACTGACAAGTGAAAATTCAAAATTTTTAATAATTCGTACATTTCTAATAAATTTGTGAAACTTTTACAATAACCAATGTCCTGCAATTCTCCAAGGTTAAATCAAATAGTATTGTTTGAACACGTGTATATTTAAATATAGTAAGTTGTAATTACAAAATTAAAGGAAAAATATTGTTTAACGCATTAATTCCAGTGAGTTATAAAAGGAAAGACTTTCGATTTTACGAAATAAGTGAGGGCTATAATTAGTTTCTCTGTTGAGCGATCTGTAGCTGTAATTAATAAAGTTGACACCACAATTTGCATTAAAATTATGCAAAGGATGCAGAAATGGAAAAGTCAGAAAAAAGATTAGTTCAAAATTTTCAGTTAAAGACGTTTTACAGGAATATATGCTAAACAAAAAAATAACAAAAACACAACAAAAACATAGTTATTCGTTGCGGAGACGTCGACAACGACACTCAACCCGATATATAATGATCGGATAGTATTCCTCCGAACTTTGAAATTCTCCCTTGTAGTTCCAACCTTTTATTTTTCCGACAGAAACAACTCTTTTACAGTATTCGCGAGACTACCGTCGGGCTGGCACTCGTTAAGTTTTTGCGTCGGTTTTTATTTTTCGAAAAGTGAGAGTATAATAGCGAAAGTAGAGAGTGGGCAGAAGATGTCTGATGTTGCTGGGCAGTATGGCTCGAACACGTCTACAATAGGCCGCAGCTCAATCTTATCTAAGAAAGATACTGTATAATCTAGAAGATTCAAACAGGGTAAGGAATAACAAAAATCATATTTGAGAAATAAAGAACATTGAAGAGCTCATAATAGAATCTGAAACTGATCTGACGTCAGAAGAACGCTAAGAACTCGGCGAGATATGTTTTCTTCTAAAAAAGAGGATTAATGCAATACCTGCTATTAAAGATCTTTTGAAGAAGTGGGAGGATGTTAGAACAACGATCTTAGAATGGCATCCAAACCAGGTTGAGGTTAATAGGCTTAGGGATCTCTACAATTACAATGCTATTAATTAGTTCTGAAAAATTCTGAAGAAGAGAGAAAAGCAAACGACATTAGACAGATTCTTTTAATCCCCACAAACAGAAAAAACACGATTAATAAAAATGCAAACTGTGTATATATGTAATTTTGTTATTACATATAAATAAACGTAGTAAGAAAGTATATATTTTTTTTATTTTTTGGAGACTCCAGAACGAATTCATCAAATTCCCATAAAAATCTATGGTAAATTAATAATCGGTTAACGAACAATTCGGATAATGAACAAAGTCTTGGAACGAATTATGTTCGTTAACCTAACGATCTCGAAAGATTAGTCGTAAGCACTTCTCGCGACGTGTTCTTACGTCACGTTTAAATTTTATAACTCTTTAAAAACTTATAGCCTATAACATTGAAAAATATCTATGGCCTAACTTCGTAAGAAAGTTAATACGTACACAGAAACGTATAACAAAAATTGATAGAGATATGAAAAGTTTGTTTACTCAAAAAACAAATAAAAACAATGAAGAAACAAAACACATTTTTTACGTTACTACAGTTACCGTACACGTAAAAAACTGTATACTGCTATTATCCTACCGGAAGGCGATCACGAATGAAAATTTTGTAAATAAATACCGTGCTACTCTCCTCTTAATACGCGATTAATAATAGAGCAACGTCTCAGTAAAGTTCAAAACGGAGTCGTTGGAAGTCTAAGTCCGAAGTTCTTCTCTTCTCCACTAAGAAGTGTTACGGTTTGTCATAAAGTCACCTTACAACCCGAATTGTATTGGTCCTAAGATGACTTATATTCATTTATTTTAAGCGTATACATAGGCTACATCAGAGAATGACGTTATTCAGCGTCGAAATATAATCTAACTTTCTTCGCAGTCCAGACAAGGCTTTCCGTGTATTTTCTAGTCATTTTCATAGTACACCTATCCCTCGTTTTACACGGTACTTTTTTTACACGTTTTCGCTTTTACACGGTTTAAAAAATAAATGTAGAAAATAAACTGGCTATGATCAAAAGGAACAATTTTTAACTCTAATCTACATCTATATTCCAATCCACCTTAATTATATGTTATAGTTGATATTTAGGATACTAGGTGACAGTTTTATTTCAATCCGTCAAATAGTAACCGATAAACCGATATAGGATACTCCCCCATGCGCACGAAGTTGCATTCATTGCACATAGTTTTAAACCAGAAAATTTTAATTTTTCATATTCATAAGTAACAAACGATTACATTATTTTTAATTACATTTTTTACATTACATTACATTACATTACACAATTACATTACATTTTTATGAATCTTTCAGATTTTATTTTTTGTTCTTTTGTACTTTGTATTTGATTAATAAAAAAATATATAAATAAATAACGACCAACCCGTTACAAAGCTATACATCCACAAGAGCCGAATTATCGGGCTAGAGTTCGGCTCTTGTGGATGTATAGTTTTGTAACGGGTTAGTCGTTATTTATTTATATTTATACGCCTTGCCGGAGTTGCGATGGCCGGTTGAGTGCCTTGGGAGGACGTGGGCACTTGATGTGTCCCCAGCCGGCATTGTAATGACCGTCGATGGTCGTCGTGTTAGCTTATATATACTGGAGGAGGCGATCGGACTGAAGGTCCGGGTAGCGTAATTGGTAACGTGTCTGCACAGATAGCAGAAGTTGCGGGTTCGACTCCCGCTTCGGGCCGATTTCTTTTCCTCCAGTTCCAAATTATTAAAATTATTTATTTAATTTAATTATAATTAATAAGTTTAGTAAGAGATGGCGCCTAACGCCAAGCTCTAGTGCCAAATTGTCTTATTAATTATTTATTTATTATAGCCAACTCTAGCCGATAATTTGGCTCTTGTGGATGTGAAAAAATATATTTTTTTCCCCTTTCAATATTTTTGTTTGATTTATGTACCTTTAAAAAATTGAAAAAAATTCATAATTAATAAACAACGAAATTATGCGTTTTACGCATACCTTTCGATTTACACGGTTTTACATTCAAAAAGATACAAATTCGATTTACACGTTTTTCTCAGAACCTATCTTCCGTGTAAATCGAGGGATAGGTGTACAGTCATTTTCACATACGCGAAAGAGACAGAGAGGTTTACAGCTTCTGTGCACGATTAAGTTAAATACCAATATTCAGGCTTTCACTAAATGTTGTTTTTTTAATTTTTCGATCACAGAACTTATTTTCCATAACCAGTTAAATCACAAAAAATGTTTCGGATTTCTATCACAGAATGCAAGTAGATATCATTTTCACCGGGCGATTGTAAACAGTTTTGTTATTTTTGAATAGGAAATAAAATTTTTGGAGTTAGTATGGAAAGAATTTACGGATTTAAAATAATATAGCCTATTATGGGCTATATGGCCTATTATGGCAACAATCTTTATCGTTCGCTCTGTGACTATGGTTAAATACATTAAAGTTGCTGTTGATAAAGAGTATAAACAAAGTTTTATAAAGCAGTGATAAGGTTTTATTACACCAAAATTAATTCAAAAATTTTAACCGAAAGGAAAAACTTGAATCTCTGATAAAATATATAAAGGAAAAACACCGGAGTGAAAATAAATTAGAATCAACAACTGTAGTGCCTTTGACCGGTGTGCTTCTTCTCTCTTTCTCTGTAAATCGCAAACGTTTTCGAACCTCGTTGGGTTTTTCCTCAGGCGTAATAGAATTCTCTTACGCCCGAGGAAGAACCCAACGAGGTTCGAAAACGTTTGCGATTTACAGAGAAAGAGAGAAGAAGCACACCGGTCAAAGGCACTACAGTTGTTGATTCTAATTTATCTAACTCTGATATTAGATAATTATCGCATTTTCACTCTATTTCGTCTGAAATCATATTTAATTCGAAAAATCACTATCCAAATAACGAGGAAGTATTTTTATGTTTATGTTGATGTTTTTAATTTATGTAAAACAAATTAATTGTATATATTTTTTAGTGTTTTAGTTTAACATTCTAAAGTTATTTTGTTTTCAGAATTTTAGTGTATTGTGAATAGAATACTATTGACAACTTAATTACTTCCGTTATAAGACAATTTTTGAGTTAAAGCTGGATACGAACGTAGAATACGGAATCTAAATCGTAAACAAATGTGAAAGTAATGCTAAGTAATTTAGCAGTAGATTCAAAACAGAAGAAACTAAATTACAAAACAAAAAATATCCACCTTAATAGCAAATTTTATTCATATTTATGTTCTCAGCACTGGTTTCATTACTTTTTATGTGTGACCGGAGGGTCGGCACCTCTTCCATTCCTGGTCATCGTTTGAAATTGGTTATGAGCTGCACTCATTGGTATAGTCCCACGACCAGAAGCGGATAAAAGAGATAAAGTTTGTTAATGAATTAGTTAGAGTGAAAGGAAAATAAAGTAGAAAAGGGAGAAAAAGACCATGGGTCCTCTGGATTCATGAGAGTTTGCATTGCGTTCATTTAGAATTAAAGACTTACGTAAAGTTTGTACAGACATGCAAATAATACACGAATGTGAGTTCCGAATTTATATAGATAAAATTTTTAATTATTTTCCCTCCTATTGCTTAAAGAATTTGTGAAAAAATTACTCTGCTAAGAAAATATACAACCCTCCTCTAAAAATGTTAACATTCTCTTGTTCCAAACATCCTAAAGCTCGTCTTGCACGATAAGTTTACAATTAACGTCCGATTTCCTCACTCTATTTTGGTCCCGGGAACACCTTTAACCTCCACACCTGCTCCAATAACCTTTACCTCCTACAACAATACATCATATGATGTATTTTCCCACGACGAAGCTACAAAAGCCGCATTTTCCCCCTGAGGGGAGTCTCTCATCAAAGGCCAGTCCACGACATCCAAGAACTTCTAGGGGAGTTTACAAACCGCCGCATCTCCGAGCCTCATATTATTACTAATAGCGATCCGTGTCTCAGTCGCGATATTTATACCTTGTGCAAACTTTGGATACCTTTGTGCCATTAAACAGGGACGAATTCGAACCTCCGTGGAATCTACAAAGAGGTATGATAACTATTAATGTAAACTCTCTCTCGGTCCCCCTACGTGTATTAGAAAGCTTCAGAACCAAGTCGAAAAAATTCTGGATGTAAGAGTTTGTAATCGTCAATTTTCTTGTTTAATAAATCTTTGTTTCATTGTTAATGGTGTCATTTACTTGTAAATCGCCGACCCTTACCGACAACCCCTCTCTCCTCCTCCACTCGACCTGACGAAAAGAATCCCGACCCCTCGGGATCATAAAACGTAAACCAGCCATCCTCTGACAAGTGGCCAGGTTTCACAGACCTGTTGCCGACAAAAAGAGGTATGACTTCGGCTTACATCCGAGCGGCTACCCTCACAACAGTCAAACATACAATAACAATTAGATAATGCTGACCTGACAATTGACATTAACAGTTGTAAAATACCGTAAAAAACAATCAAGAGCCTTGTGAAAAAATTGCTTGTACAGGTAGTGCCACGTAGACAAAATATTTTACAGTTGATTTCGCGAGTTATAGATGGTAACAGTGCCTAAAGACAGTACGACTAAAACGACTACGACTAAAAAAAAACCTTGCCAGACCGCGTGTACAATAAACCATACGAAGAACAAAGCTATTACATTGTAGAAGGCCGATTCCTCATCAGGAGAACACTGCTGCAACGTGAAGTTTTGCGTAGAATTGGAGAAAACTTTACAGAAACATTTCGACTTTTAAATCAAACTTATGGAGGCGATGCCTTAGGTCACTGGCGTCTAATTACAGAACGATTCCGTAACCGTACTTCTATTTTTTACCACGAGATGTCGCTACTTCGTGACGTCAAGAAGCTGGATAAGCATAATTCTACGACGTCATTGAATTACGTGACAGAACGCAATCGGTGTAAATACACTACTGTCAGAATTAATTTATTACAAAAATTTGCTACTGTTCGTTTCTCGAACGGCAAATTTGTCTTTTGTCTGATATTCAATGTTTATATTGTAGCTTTAAAACTTGACTATTGTTCATTATTTTTATCAAAATATTTAAAATTATACTGTACAGTAATACTTGGGTTTTCGTTGACTTCGGTTATCGTCGGTTTCGGTATTCGTCGATTTTTTCGCGAAAAATTTGTCTCGGTTTTTGTGGATTGCCTCGGATTTCGTTGGCGTGCCTATGTAATCTCGCTGCTAATTTTCGAAAACAGAGGGCGTTCCACGTGTTTTCCTGCTCAGTGTGGCGTCGTTTCTCGTTGTGTGAGCATTAGCCCGGGCTAATGCTCACACAACTCCTCTATGACTGCCGAGCGGTCAAAGTGGCAGCCAACCTCTCTGGGAGTCACGGGATCGCATCCGGACAGGTCGAAAAATCCCCAAGAATTTTTCGGGGGGTAGTTCGTCCAGATATGTCGGGCCCCCTCCCTCACCACCCGGCCGCCTCATTGTGGACCTGGCCGAAGCCATAATGGGATTGCTAAAAGAAGCCTCTTAGTACACAGAGAGCGGAAAAAGTTTTAAAAAGCCAAACAATTTCATTGCTTTCTTTTCCTTTTAGCTCCATCATGGGACCAAAGAAAGTTTCCAAAGCCAGCAGCCCTTCGAATGCCATGTTAAATATTAATTTATTCATTACATTAGTGTTTTATATTTATTTTATATAAAATTCTTATTGTTTTTATTAAACCCAATATTTATGCTCTAAAAAATATGATTTTGGTATGTATTTCAAAGTGTCTAGAACGAATTAATTGGATTTACATCGATTTCGGATTTCGCCGATTACATTCGGACGGATTATCGACAAAAACTGAAGTATCACTGTATATTATAAAAGTTATTCTACAGAATATATAAACTTTCCTTTTTAAATTCTTTTAATCTCAAGTTTTTCCTGCTGAATTTTCTGTCTCTTACTCGAAATGTTTGTTTTCTTTTGTATTATTTAATAAAATTATTCATTGCTTTTTAGAAATAATTTAAACGTTTTATATTAGAAAATTTGCAATATTTTATTTTACAATTAACGTTTATCTTTGAAATGTTCCACAAAACCAAACTCAATTTTCTCCATAGGCATCCTTATTTGGTTTTCACGAGATTTTTAAAAAACCTAACCCTGGCGAATACCAAGAGTCAAGTGTATTTTGTGTAATTTGAGTAAAGTCTTTTGAATCGGTAGTTTACATCCATCAACAAATTATCATCGCCAGTAAAATATTAGTGAACTTTTTGTAGCCTCGTTTAACAGATATGCAATGATTTATTTCAATGTTAGCTACGAAAAAATGATTTATTGAAAATTATACATTTGCAACATTTTTATATCCACAATCTGTTATTGAACGTTTTCTTTTTGTAGGTACATTTCCGAATTGAGTGTAGTCATAATCCCATATGCCACAGACGCACGAGTACAATTTATAAATTCCATGATTTTTTAGACAGTACGACATAGCTAACTTTAGTTGGTTCTCAACTTTTCTGTGGCTTTCCATCTGTCAAATACAGTACTGTACGTAATATTTTTATTTACTACTGAATGAGCTGTTAATATTCACGAAAACAATTATTTTAAGATATATTAATTAAATATAGCATTTTTAAAATTTCAGAACAGAATTTACTTGCCCTTCATATTTTTGAATTCAACTACACAATTTCGCAGACAAATCCATGTACGGGTACACACAGTACTTTCTCCATATGTTCTCGTAATCGAAGGGAAGTAGAAAATCCTTCAGAACACAAAGTCTCACGACAGAATATAGACTTTCCTCCACCGGGATTTGCTATGTTCTAATCTTACATGCTTATTAGTAAGATTTCCTTTTGAGAAGAAGTGCTTATCGCAATAACAAGTATTTTCTGATATATCCAATGCAATATTCTCCATAACGATTTCTTAGCAACGTAGCAGAAATACTTCAAAACCAATTATTGGTGATAAAGTATGGTTTTAAAACTAAAATATCGATAAAAAATTCCAAGCACCCTATACGGTGTGCTTGGAGTTTTTTTCTTTTTATCGATTTTACAGGATTTTTACAGAAATTTTACAGGTAGCGTATACGCTACCCGTAAACGCTACCACGAGATGCCGCTACCACGCCTGTAATACGCAAGTAGTAGTGGTTTGGGAAGCTTTAATCACAAAATTAATTTTCTAATTACAAATTTTAATTAAATTAATTTTATTTTAACATTAAAGCAAAGTTTTTGTATTAATTATTAAATGTTTTTATAAATTTGAATTAAATTAAGTTTATTTTAACAATATTTAAAAGCTTTGATCACAAAATTAATTTTTAAGATTTCTTTTAATATAAAATTAAGTTGCAGCGATAATTTAATTAAAATTTGTCAATTAAATTAAGATTACAAATAATTTTTTAAATCTGATGAAATAATTTTTTGAAATTATGTTTTTAAATTAATTATTTTCTCAATTCATATTTATTATAAATATTTATTGTGTATATTAAATTAAGGTACCAAATAAAAATTTGTCGAATAAATCAGTTCAATTCATTGCTTCAATTTTCATATTTAAAAAATTTTTTAATTCAGTTCAGTTTTCATATTTAGAAAACTTTTTAGTTCAGTTCAGTTTTCATATTTAGAAAACTTTTTAGTTCAGTTCAGTTTTCATATTTAGAAAACTTTTTAGTTCAGTTCAGTTTTCACATTTAGAAAACTTTTTAGATCAGTTCAGTTTTCACATTTAAAAAACTTTTTAGTTCAGTTCAGTTTTCATATTTAGAAAACTTTTTAGTTCAGTTCAGTTTTCACATTTAGAAAACTTTTTAGTTCAGTTCAGTTTTCACATTTAGAAAACTTTTTAGTTCAGTTCAGTTTTCATATTTAGAAAACTTTTTAGTTCAGTTCAGTTTTCATATTTAGAAAACTTTTTAGTTCAGTTCAGTTTTCATATTTAGAAAACTTTTTAGTTCAGTTCAGTTTTCATATTTAGAAAACTTTTTAGTTCAGTTCAGTTTTCATATTTAGAAAACTTTTTAGTTCAGTTCAGTTTTCATATTTAGAAAACTTTTTAGTTCAGTTCAGTTTTCATATTTAGAAAACTTTTTAGTTCAGTTCAGTTTTCATATTTAGAAAACTTTTTAGTTCAGTTCAGTTTTCATATTTAGAAAACTTTTTAGTTCAGTTCAGTTTTCATATTTAGAAAACTTTTTAGTTCAGTTCAGTTTTCATATTTAGAAAACTTTTTAGTTCAGTTCAGTTTTCATATTTAGAAAACTTTTTAGTTCAGTTCAGTTTTCATATTTAGAAAACTTTTTAGTTCAGTTCAGTTTTCATATTTAGAAAACTTTTTAGTTCAGTTCAGTTTTCATATTTAGAAAACTTTTTAGTTCAGTTCAGTTTTCATATTTAGAAAACTTTTTAGTTCAGTTCAGTTTTCATATTTAGAAAACTTTTTAGTTCAGTTCAGTTTTCATATTTAAAAAACTTTTTAGTTCAGTTCAGTTTTCACATTTAGAAAACTTTTTAGTTCAGTTCAGTTTTCACATTTAAAAAACTTTTTAGTTCAGTTCAGTTTTCATATTTAGAAAACTTTTTAGTTCAGTTCAGTTTTCACATTTAGAAAACTTTTTAGTTCAGTTCAGTTTTCACATTTAAAAAACTTTTTAGTTCAGTTCAGTTTTCATATTTAGAAAACTTTTTAGTTCAGTTCAGTTTTCATATTTAGAAAACTTTTTAGTTCAGTTCAGTTTTCATATTTAGAAAACTTTTTAGTTCAGTTCAGTTTTCATATTTAGAAAACTTTTTAGTTTATTTCTTTAGTTTTTATAAACCATCTTGTAACAGTAAAGCAAAGTTTAATTAATATATTCTTTCTAATTATTAAATTTATTATTATAAAATTAATTTGCATTAATAATTTTTACAATTTGTTCTGATATAAAGAGTAAATTATAACACGACAACTTTAAATAACATTTTAACAATAAGACAAAGTAAAATACAGAAGTAGTTCAATATAATAATTATCTAAATTATATTTCTTACTTATTTATTAAATACCTATACAATGTATTTATTTTGAAAATATCTGTTTTTGTTTAATTAAGAATTGTTCGAAAGATAGAATATTACAAAAAGAACATTTCTTTTAAAAATATTTGTGGTAATAATAATTTTTTAAATATTATCGAATCTTAGACACCCAAGAAGTTTGATGTCTGAATAATCGTAGTTCCATTAAAAAAATAAAAATTTCTATCTGTCTATTTTATGTCAATTTTTGAGAATTTAGGTAAACCCCAACTTTTCAATGTCAAATAATGGAATTTTTATGTACATTATATCATCGGTTCAGTTTAAAAAATTAAATTCAATATTTCCTCCTTGTAATAAATTATATTGTACTTCTTATATAAGTTAAATAAAATTTCATATATCTTACTATGACATTCCCAACTTCCAAATTTATGACTTTTATATGATAAATACATCTCTGGTAAGAAATTTCCAAATTTAACCGATTTTTTATCTCGTGGTGATAAATTATCAAAAGTAATGAATTGATTAACAGTAGTAAAATTTCCTGATGGCGAGTGGACGTACATTTATACATTAGTAGAATACAAATTATTAAAAAATTTAACAGAACAATGGTTGTAATGGTTATTTTATAATCAATTACATTTTAGTTTTACTTTGATGTATTTAACAATAAATTAAATTACAATTCACTTTTTATATTAAAATAATAGTAATACAACGGTATATATATAATAAGCATTATTTTTTCCAATTTAATATGATAAAGAAATGTAATGAATTTATTACGAAAATCTATCTTCCCAAAATTGTTTGTATGTCTTGCTACAAACCCAATTTGTCTACATGAGGTGTTGAATGGAAGATTTTCGTTTCGAATCGTGAAACCTTCGACAAGGATAACTCGTATATCACTGTTTAATGTTTTTATGGCCAACAGTCATTGAGTTGAAATGCTTCAAAATCTATCGGCATGACATTCTGTAATTTTATATAAATAAAAATTAGGATTAATATTATTTTATATTTAATAAGAAAATAACCAAAAGATTTCATACATAAATATTTTTTACTGACTATATTAAATGTTCATTGATATATTAAATTGTTAATGTAAAATCTATAAAAATATAATTTTTAAAATTTATATTGTAATTGAATTGAAATGAAACTTATGTTACTAAAATGAAATAAAAGTAAAAGATATATTATAAGAATCTAACTCAAATTGTACAGTAGCAATAATGATAATAATAATATTACAAAATGGTCTTTCTTCAAATCAAATTTATACTGTGTGATCCAACTTATTAAACTTTGAATTACTATACGGGTTATACTAAACCATAATTTCTTTGAAATAATATTTATTTAACTGATAAACTCTAATTAAAGATATTAAATTTATAAAATGAAACTATGAATATATACATTTTTTCTATTATAAACTCATTTCACTTCAATGAAAATTATTATATATTAACGAACTTTAAGAATAAATTTACAACAATAAAGTGGTTTATTTTAAAAACAACTTATTTAATTAAGCTTTCATTTTTCATATATAGGAAATATAAAACTTCATTTTTATATTTCCTGTTTTTCAAGGTATGGTCTAAAAATATTAATATATTATATATATATATATATATATATATATGTATATACCTTGTTTTTCAAAGTTGCTAATTTTGGAAAGGTTGAAAAGAAATTTTGAGACTGGTTCAATATCTCGCCGAGAATTTCTTTTGCAAAATTTTTTATACAAGATCATCGTCTTCAGAAAGTGAGTATTTTTATTTAAAAGTTTGCCTTTGACTTAGACCTAACTCTAGATAAAAGTAAATCTCCGAAAAATTCACAAGTTTATCATCAAGAAATGTAAGAGAATCAATTTAAGGTGGTAAAATTTAATGCAATAAACGACTATTTAGACAATTGTGTAAATGTTTAAAATACGTCTTTTAGAGAGTTATAGAGTTTTCGAGATACTATATAATTTATTTCTGAATTACGAATAATTTACTTAAAGTCAGCAAAAGTTTATTACTTCACTTACTTGCAGAAATATGTCATGTTTTAGATATACTGAAAAGTTCACCAAAATTCATTTTTATAATGAATCTATCATTTTTTAAATTTTAACAGTTAGACAAAATATATTCTGGTACTATAAAATTCTCCTGTAGTAAGTAATAAAATAATTTATAATAAATATCGTTTTTCTTCGTATGACTATATTTAATTGAGATACTTTTAATATAAATTAGATTTTAACTTTCAAAAATTCCCAAATGGCCTGCATTAAAATTAATGCAGTGTATTATAATATAGTTTTTGATATAGACATTATCTTCGTTTACAATTTTCGGTAATAAACGAGGCCAAACCTAGAAATATAAAAAATCGCGAGTTGAAAAAGCAAAAGTTTGCCTTAGATCGAAAGTTTGGATTAGACATTTTTCTAGATAAAAGTAAATCTTTCGAAAATTCACAAGTTTAACATCAATTTATGAAGGTGGTAGAATTTTAAACTATATTGATGAGTTTCTAAAATATGAAATTCAGATGAACTATGTTATTCCACAAACAATTTTTGAAATTTTGTTTTATAAATTTTATCAGTTTCATTCTATAACTATTGTAGTAAAAAACCTGTCAATATTCTTTGAATTTAAGTATAAATAGAGCTGTAATTTTTTGTTACAATCAACAAAACTTTAATGTTATATTATTTTAAATTGCTGTTTGAAAAATTATTATTATTATTGCAAATCAGCACAATTAAACTAAATATATTAAACTTTGCCTTAATTAAAATAATTTTATTTTAACAATAAGATTTATGATTAGTATAGCTAAAGAAATTTCTGTGTTATGTTATTTGAAATTGTCGTGTTTTAATTTACTCTTACATTAGGATAAATTTGATAGCTAAACACAATATATTAAACTTATTGTTAAAATAAAATTTATTATAAACTGTTCAAATGACTTATAATTCCTTCTTTTCATCTGTAGATTATTTGCACGGTTTATATGTATCACATGAGAAAAAAAATTTTAGGGAGTAGGCGCGAAGTGATAGAGTTTAAAAGTACTATATAACTTATTTATGAAATACGAAAAATTTTTGCCGACTTTATGTAAATTAATTACTTCACTTACTTGCAGAAATATGTCATGTTATAGATAAACTGAAGGGAAAAGTTCGGCAAAATTCATTTTTATAACGAATCTATTATTTTTAGAAAGTTAACAGTTAGACATAAGAATTCAGCAATTATTTGTAGGGTTTATATCTATCATGTGAAAAACAAATTTTTAGGAATTACAATCAGAGGTTCGTTTTCTTGGAGTTTAATATTCTTTAAACTCTTTCTTAATTATATTAAATTTATACTACTGAGTATTTATTTAAAGTGTATAGAAATTAATTAAAATGATAATATTATTGATAAAAAGTTAATATTAAATAAATAAATGTAATCATTTAAATATATGTAAAAAATTTATACATAATAACTAATCTAATTGTATGTACTATAATATATAACTAATACAGATAGTGTTACAATTTTATTATGTTTTTAGTTAGCTTAATTAAATAAGTTGTTTTTAAAATAAACCACCTTATTGTTGTAAAATTTATTCTTAAAGTTCGTTGATATATAATAATTTTCGGTTAATGTGAACCTAGGTAGCCAAGATGGCGGACCTTCCGGTAATCTCAATCCAGGTTACTTAGTGACGTCAAGATGGCGGCCATCTTGACTGCGATTTACGATGGAGCACATGTGATCACGTGATTCGCTCCGCGATTTATTAAATACTAAATCCCGATTTTAGAATTTAAGGATTTTGTTAAAATAATTACTATTTCGGAATATTAAAAAATAAATGAAAATAAACGATAATTATATAATGTTATTATTACGTCATTGTGCATGCTGCTGTTCCTCTCTTTTTTTCCGACGCTTGGTTTGGACAGGAATTGATACCGTTTGACTATTTGTCTTTCTGTTCTTCTTTCTTTCCTTCCTACTTTTATCGTTATCATCATCAATAATATGGCATTCCTTTCTTTTCTTCACCTTTTCTTCGACCACCGTTTTTACTTTTTTCTGAAAATTAGAAACTGGGGCTGCAGGGACTGTCTCGGGTTCTTTTTTTAGCGTAATTTCGGAACGATCGTTTACTTGACAGATAAAACAGCTCTCGTCTTCTCGACATATTCCCCCTACAACCCATTTTGTACTTTTTAGTTCGCGGCCTTTTTCATATTTTCGTTTACTTATCACAGTCTCGTCGATTTCGTCGGTTTTCTTCGGACCTCCGATTTTAAACGACGTAATATTGTGCAGAGCAACTAGCATAATAAAACGTATATGGTTGGACCAGTCGACGGCAGCCTTATTTGAAATGCCTACAGCAATACCCGAGGTGGTCGAAGAGCATTCCAATGCAATGTAATGCCACATAAAAGAAAAGATTCTACTTCACGATATTTTTCCACATTTACCTTTAAAGGTTCCTTCGAATACAGAACTATTTCTTCGACATTTTTTGCATCTCGTCACACGCGAATCTCGGTCGTGTCGACAAAAAATTAGGCACGAATTCGAACAATTCTTACAAACACTTCCTCAATATGCTGTAATCCTAGACTCACCGCAAATTCAAAACCTTTATCGATTCTGGGGTCCATACCTAATTCGGAAAATTCCGATTCGAGCACTCGATAGAAATCATGGGCGGTGCACGCTGTTCAAAACTACAATCACACAATTATCAGACCTGTTACGGCCCGTAACAGGTCTGATAATTGTGTTAATTGGAGTGATTTTTGACTTTAGACGTAATTTTTTTTCTTTTCGAAGTTTTTCGTTTAATATTAATTGTTTATTTATGAGTTCTTTCGATATTTTTTCCCGAGAGTTTTGGGCAGCGTGCACCGCCCATGATTTCTATCGAGTGCTCGAATCGGAATTTTCCGAATTAGGTATGGACCCCAGAATCGATAAAGGTTTTGAATTTGCGGTGAGTCTAGGATTACAGCATATTGAGGAAGTGTTTGTAAGAATTGTTCGAATTCGTGCCTAATTTTTTGTCGACACGACCGAGATTCGCGTGTGACGAGATGCAAAAAATGTCGAAGAAATAGTTCTGTATTCGAAGGAACCTTTAAAGGTAAATGTGGAAAAATATCGTGAAGTAGAATCTTTTCTTTTATGTGGCATTACATTGCATTGGAATGCTCTTCGACCACCTCGGGTATTGCTGTAGGCATTTCAAATAAGGCTGCCGTCGACTGGTCCAACCATATACGTTTTATTATGCTAGTTGCTCTGCACAATATTACGTCGTTTAAAATCGGAGGTCCGAAGAAAACCGACGAAATCGACGAGACTGTGATAAGTAAACGAAAATATGAAAAAGGCCGCGAACTAAAAAGTACAAAATGGGTTGTAGGGGGAATATGTCGAGAAGACGAGAGCTGTTTTATCTGTCAAGTAAACGATCGTTCCGAAATTACGCTAAAAAAAGAACCCGAGACAGTCCCTGCAGCCCCAGTTTCTAATTTTCAGAAAAAAGTAAAAACGGTGGTCGAAGAAAAGGTGAAGAAAAGAAAGGAATGCCATATTATTGATGATGATAACGATAAAAGTAGGAAGGAAAGAAAGAAGAACAGAAAGACAAATAGTCAAACGGTATCAATTCCTGTCCAAACCAAGCGTCGGAAAAAAAGAGAGGAACAGCAGCATGCACAATGACGTAATAATAACATTATATAATTATCGTTTATTTTCATTTATTTTTTAATATTCCGAAATAGTAATTATTTTAACAAAATCCTTAAATTCTAAAATCGGGATTTAGTATTTAATAAATCGCGGAGCGAATTACGTGATCACATGTGCTCCATCGTAAATCGCAGTCAAGATGGCCGCCATCTTGACGTCACTAAGTAACCTGGATTGAGATTACCGGAAGGTCCGCCATCTTGGCTACCTAGGTTCACATTAACCGAAAATTATTATATATCAACGAACTTTAAGAATAAATTTTACAACAATAAGGTGGTTTATTTTAAAAACAACTTATTTAATTAAGCTAACTAAAAACATAATAAAATTGTAACACTATCTGTATTAGTTATATATTATAGTACATACAATTAGATTAGTTATTATGTATAAATTTTTTACATATATTTAAATGATTACATTTATTTATTTAATATTAACTTTTTATCAATAATATTATCATTTTAATTAATTTCTATACACTTTAAATAAATACTCAGTAGTATAAATTTAATATAATTAAGAAAGAGTTTAAAGAATATTAAACTCCAAGAAAACGAACCTCTGATTGTAATTCCTAAAAATTTGTTTTTCACATGATAGATATAAACCCTACAAATAATTGCTGAATTCTTTTGTCTAACTGTTAACTTTCTAAAAATAATAGATTCGTTATAAAAATGAATTTTGCCGAACTTTTCCCTTCAGTTTATCTATAACATGACATATTTCTGCAAGTAAGTGAAGTAATTAATTTACATAAAGTCGGCAAAAATTTTTCGTATTTCATAAATAAGTTATATAGTACTTTTAAACTCTATCACTTCGCGCCTACTCCCTAAAATTTTTTTTCTCATGTGATACATATAAACCGTGCAAATAATCTACAGATGAAAAGAAGGAATTATAAGTCATTTGAACAGTTTATAATAAATTTTATTTTAACAATAAGTTTAATATATTGTGTTTAGCTATCAAATTTATCCTAATGTAAGAGTAAATTAAAACACGACAATTTCAAATAACATAACACAGAAATTTCTTTAGCTATACTAATCATAAATCTTATTGTTAAAATAAAATTATTTTAATTAAGGCAAAGTTTAATATATTTAGTTTAATTGTGCTGATTTGCAATAATAATAATAATTTTTCAAACAGCAATTTAAAATAATATAACATTAAAGTTTTGTTGATTGTAACAAAAAATTACAGCTCTATTTATACTTAAATTCAAAGAATATTGACAGGTTTTTTACTACAATAGTTATAGAATGAAACTGATAAAATTTATAAAACAAAATTTCAAAAATTGTTTGTGGAATAACATAGTTCATCTGAATTTCATATTTTAGAAACTCATCAATATAGTTTAAAATTCTACCACCTTCATAAATTGATGTTAAACTTGTGAATTTTCGAAAGATTTACTTTTATCTAGAAAAATGTCTAATCCAAACTTTCGATCTAAGGCAAACTTTTGCTTTTTCAACTCGCGATTTTTTATATTTCTAGGTTTGGCCTCGTTTATTACCGAAAATTGTAAACGAAGATAATGTCTATATCAAAAACTATATTATAATACACTGCATTAATTTTAATGCAGGCCATTTGGGAATTTTTGAAAGTTAAAATCTAATTTATATTAAAAGTATCTCAATTAAATATAGTCATACGAAGAAAAACGATATTTATTATAAATTATTTTATTACTTACTACAGGAGAATTTTATAGTACCAGAATATATTTTGTCTAACTGTTAAAATTTAAAAAATGATAGATTCATTATAAAAATGAATTTTGGTGAACTTTTCAGTATATCTAAAACATGACATATTTCTGCAAGTAAGTGAAGTAATAAACTTTTGCTGACTTTAAGTAAATTATTCGTAATTCAGAAATAAATTATATAGTATCTCGAAAACTCTATAACTCTCTAAAAGACGTATTTTAAACATTTACACAATTGTCTAAATAGTCGTTTATTGCATTAAATTTTACCACCTTAAATTGATTCTCTTACATTTCTTGATGATAAACTTGTGAATTTTTCGGAGATTTACTTTTATCTAGAGTTAGGTCTAAGTCAAAGGCAAACTTTTAAATAAAAATACTCACTTTCTGAAGACGATGATCTTGTATAAAAAATTTTGCAAAAGAAATTCTCGGCGAGATATTGAACCAGTCTCAAAATTTCTTTTCAACCTTTCCAAAATTAGCAACTTTGAAAAACAAGGTATATACATATATATATATATATATATATATATAATATATTAATATTTTTAGACCATACCTTGAAAAACAGGAAATATAAAAATGAAGTTTTATATTTCCTATATATGAAAAATGAAAGCTTAATTAAATAAGTTGTTTTTAAAATAAACCACTTTATTGTTGTAAATTTATTCTTAAAGTTCGTTAATATATAATAATTTTCATTGAAGTGAAATGAGTTTATAATAGAAAAAATGTATATATTCATAGTTTCATTTTATAAATTTAATATCTTTAATTAGAGTTTATCAGTTAAATAAATATTATTTCAAAGAAATTATGGTTTAGTATAACCCGTATAGTAATTCAAAGTTTAATAAGTTGGATCACACAGTATAAATTTGATTTGAAGAAAGACCATTTTGTAATATTATTATTATCATTATTGCTACTGTACAATTTGAGTTAGATTCTTATAATATATCTTTTACTTTTATTTCATTTTAGTAACATAAGTTTCATTTCAATTCAATTACAATATAAATTTTAAAAATTATATTTTTATAGATTTTACATTAACAATTTAATATATCAATGAACATTTAATATAGTCAGTAAAAAATATTTATGTATGAAATCTTTTGGTTATTTTCTTATTAAATATAAAATAATATTAATCCTAATTTTTATTTATATAAAATTACAGAATGTCATGCCGATAGATTTTGAAGCATTTCAACTCAATGACTGTTGGCCATAAAAACATTAAACAGTGATATACGAGTTATCCTTGTCGAAGGTTTCACGATTCGAAACGAAAATCTTCCATTCAACACCTCATGTAGACAAATTGGGTTTGTAGCAAGACATACAAACAATTTTGGGAAGATAGATTTTCGTAATAAATTCATTACATTTCTTTATCATATTAAATTGGAAAAAATAATGCTTATTATATATATACCGTTGTATTACTATTATTTTAATATAAAAAGTGAATTGTAATTTAATTTATTGTTAAATACATCAAAGTAAAACTAAAATGTAATTGATTATAAAATAACCATTACAACCATTGTTCTGTTAAATTTTTTAATAATTTGTATTCTACTAATGTATAAATGTACGTCCACTCGCCATCAGGAAATTTTACTACTGTTAATCAATTCATTACTTTTGATAATTTATCACCACGAGATAAAAAATCGGTTAAATTTGGAAATTTCTTACCAGAGATGTATTTATCATATAAAAGTCATAAATTTGGAAGTTGGGAATGTCATAGTAAGATATATGAAATTTTATTTAACTTATATAAGAAGTACAATATAATTTATTACAAGGAGGAAATATTGAATTTAATTTTTTAAACTGAACCGATGATATAATGTACATAAAAATTCCATTATTTGACATTGAAAAGTTGGGGTTTACCTAAATTCTCAAAAATTGACATAAAATAGACAGATAGAAATTTTTATTTTTTTAATGGAACTACGATTATTCAGACATCAAACTTCTTGGGTGTCTAAGATTCGATAATATTTAAAAAATTATTATTACCACAAATATTTTTAAAAGAAATGTTCTTTTTGTAATATTCTATCTTTCGAACAATTCTTAATTAAACAAAAACAGATATTTTCAAAATAAATACATTGTATAGGTATTTAATAAATAAGTAAGAAATATAATTTAGATAATTATTATATTGAACTACTTCTGTATTTTACTTTGTCTTATTGTTAAAATGTTATTTAAAGTTGTCGTGTTATAATTTACTCTTTATATCAGAACAAATTGTAAAAATTATTAATGCAAATTAATTTTATAATAATAAATTTAATAATTAGAAAGAATATATTAATTAAACTTTGCTTTACTGTTACAAGATGGTTTATAAAAACTAAAGAAATAAACTAAAAAGTTTTCTAAATATGAAAACTGAACTGAACTAAAAAGTTTTCTAAATATGAAAACTGAACTGAACTAAAAAGTTTTCTAAATATGAAAACTGAACTGAACTAAAAAGTTTTCTAAATATGAAAACTGAACTGAACTAAAAAGTTTTCTAAATGTGAAAACTGAACTGAACTAAAAAGTTTTCTAAATATGAAAACTGAACTGAACTAAAAAGTTTTCTAAATATGAAAACTGAACTGAACTAAAAAGTTTTTTAAATGTGAAAACTGAACTGAACTAAAAAGTTTTCTAAATGTGAAAACTGAACTGAACTAAAAAGTTTTTTAAATGTGAAAACTGAACTG
The DNA here is from genome assembly GCF_030686945.1 of Centruroides vittatus. Classification (NCBI taxonomy): domain Eukaryota; kingdom Metazoa; phylum Arthropoda; class Arachnida; order Scorpiones; family Buthidae; genus Centruroides; species Centruroides vittatus. The sequence continues at coordinate 526,716 of NW_027122359.1, read as the reverse complement.
AACTAAAAAGTTTTTTAAATGTGAAAACTGAACTGAACTAAAAAGTTTTCTAAATGTGAAAACTGAACTGAACTAAAAAGTTTTCTAAATATGAAAACTGAACTGAACTAAAAAGTTTTCTAAATATGAAAACTGAACTGAACTAAAAAGTTTTCTAAATGTGAAAACTGAACTGAACTAAAAAGTTTTCTAAATATGAAAACTGAACTGAACTAAAAAGTTTTCTAAATATGAAAACTGAACTGAACTAAAAAGTTTTCTAAATATGAAAACTGAACTGAACTAAAAAGTTTTCTAAATATGAAAACTGAACTGAACTAAAAAGTTTTCTAAATGTGAAAACTGAACTGAACTAAAAAGTTTTCTAAATGTGAAAACTGAACTGAACTAAAAAGTTTTCTAAATGTGAAAACTGAACTGAACTAAAAAGTTTTCTAAATGTGAAAACTGAACTGAACTAAAAAGTTTTCTAAATATGAAAACTGAACTGAACTAAAAAGTTTTCTAAATATGAAAACTGAACTGAACTAAAAAGTTTTCTAAATATGAAAACTGAACTGAACTAAAAAGTTTTCTAAATGTGAAAACTGAACTGAACTAAAAAGTTTTCTAAATATGAAAACTGAACTGAACTAAAAAGTTTTCTAAATGTGAAAACTGAACTGAACTAAAAAGTTTTCTAAATGTGAAAACTGAACTGAACTAAAAAGTTTTCTAAATGTGAAAACTGAACTGAACTAAAAAGTTTTCTAAATATGAAAACTGAACTGAACTAAAAAGTTTTCTAAATATGAAAACTGAACTGAACTAAAAAGTTTTTTAAATGTGAAAACTGAACTGAACTAAAAAGTTTTCTAAATGTGAAAACTGAACTGAACTAAAAAGTTTTCTAAATATGAAAACTGAACTGAACTAAAAAGTTTTCTAAATATGAAAACTGAACTGAACTAAAAAGTTTTCTAAATGTGAAAACTGAACTGAACTAAAAAGTTTTCTAAATATGAAAACTGAACTGAACTAAAAAGTTTTCTAAATATGAAAACTGAACTGAACTAAAAAGTTTTCTAAATATGAAAACTGAACTGAACTAAAAAGTTTTCTAAATATGAAAACTGAACTGAACTAAAAAGTTTTCTAAATATGAAAACTGAACTGAACTAAAAAGTTTTCTAAATATGAAAACTGAACTGAACTAAAAAGTTTTCTAAATGTGAAAACTGAACTGAACTAAAAAGTTTTTTAAATGTGAAAACTGAACTGAACTAAAAAGTTTTCTAAATGTGAAAACTGAACTGAACTAAAAAGTTTTCTAAATGTGAAAACTGAACTGAACTAAAAAGTTTTCTAAATGTGAAAACTGAACTGAACTAAAAAGTTTTCTAAATGTGAAAACTGAACTGAACTAAAAAGTTTTCTAAATGTGAAAACTGAACTGAACTAAAAAGTTTTCTAAATATGAAAACTGAACTGAACTAAAAAGTTTTCTAAATATGAAAACTGAACTGAACTAAAAAGTTTTCTAAATATGAAAACTGAACTGAACTAAAAAGTTTTCTAAATATGAAAACTGAACTGAACTAAAAAGTTTTCTAAATATGAAAACTGAACTGAACTAAAAAGTTTTCTAAATATGAAAACTGAACTGAACTAAAAAGTTTTCTAAATATGAAAACTGAATTGAATTAAAAAGTTTTCTAAAAATGTTTAAATAAAATCAATTCAAATTTGTAATTATAAAATTAATTTTGTGATCAAAGCTTTCCAAACCACTACGACTTACGCTACCACAAGATGCCGCTATTCTCGTGACGTTCAGGTAGCGTTTGTGAGAGGTACAGTATAGGCTACCTGAACGTCACGACATTAGCGACATCTCGTGGTAAAAATTAGAACTACTGCTACGAAATTGTTTTGTACTTAGACGCCAGTTTTAGGTTGTAGACAAGGTTAAGAATGGTTTACTTGATTCAAAAGACAGCTGGTATTTTACCCCTGAGCGCCGGAGAAAATTTTGGGACTTTGGACGAAATCGATATAGGTGTACGGTACAATACTTAGTAAAATGAATAGCATACGTTTATTTAAAAGTAATCATTTAAAGTCAGAACAAACAAAACTTATTAATATATATATATTTTTTTTCTGCAATTAAACAGTCGTTATATTTTATACTCTTCCGTAGAAACAGTGTTTAGGTCCTGAGGTCTACAGTAAACTTCTTTGAAAATACTTACCATATTTTGTAGTTTTGGTAATTTCGAGAAAATCTAAAGCGAAGATCAAAAGCACTAAATTGTACATTTTTTGTTGCATTAAAATTAGTACTTATTTCATAATTTTTAAATACAGTACGATGAAGCGAACTTTGGTAAATTAAACAATATAGGGCATGAATTAAAATTTGACCAATTAAAATTCACTTATAAAATGTTAACTGCTTACAAGCAAATTATGTCAGGAAAACTGTTCAGTTTACTAAACACAATAATTGTTTTTAATGTCTTCGATTCAGTCTAAAATTCGATTTGAACATGCGAAGATCTAAAGCACTCAACAGTTCTTAAATCTTTGATGAATTTATAAATGGAATTTCAAAACTTGTCGTCCTTATGACTATTCAGAATGTTGCCAAGTTTTATTCAATTCTACACAATGATAAAATATACACAGTTATATTGAATTGCAATGTTAAATTGAATAATTATATTAGTTTTAAATACAGTACAGTGATTAACTACTATAAATTTTAATTCATAACAAATATTTTCAACAATTCAATAATAGAAACAACAATAATATTTCCAAAGTAATCAGACAATATTAATTTGTTTCTTCCAAGGAATATGAACACAATCGACGATACTAAGAATAATGGGTAATACAATTAAACCGTTAAACGCTGAGAATATCATAACTAAAACAATTATCTTAAAAAATACAATAAACAAATAAGACGGTCCGAAAATACAAACTATTCCTCCGATGAGAGTAGATAAACATCCTTGAACAATCGGATATCCTATGCATTGCAAGGATGCTTTTATTTTCTCACTAGGATCTGTTTCTTTGCAATTTTTGTAAGCGTGAGCAATGTGCACCGAGTAATCAACACAAAATCCCGCGCTCATTATTAAAAACATCACAGAAATTAGATCTAAACCCATATTCCATGCACTTCCGTAACCCACAGTTTCCACTTGAATACAAATAACAGTAAATAAAACAACAATGCTATAAGATACGTCAGAAATAAATAAAAGAAATATTACAAATACCGACAAAATAGCGATTCCTACCGCTTTTAAGTACATTGCAGGCATATTTAAATACTGATCGTAAAACACAAACCAAAAGTTATAAACAAACACATCATATTTGCTGTCAGCTGCAAGTTTACGTAATTCTTCTATTAAGAATTTTTCGTCACTTCCGCTTCTGACGTTACGACATGTAAGTAAACATCTCGATGCTATAATTTGATCACGTTCCTTATTCCACACGATATCATCTTCAAATATTCTATTGTGAAATTTTAAAAACACTTTTTTTAGTCCTTCTAGGAATCCCTGCGTTGTGTTTACGTCAAAATCTTTAATCAAGTAATTAATTCTAGAATCACGAATATAAGACAAATATTCTCTCAACCAACATTCAGTATAATTGGTCAGTGTAAGGAACACTTTCGAATGTTTTTAAAATGTTTTCTATGTTCATTTGAACGGTTGGATTTGAATAATCTAGAGTTTGATTAAACACTAGCATTAGTCTATGAGGATAATCGGTGAAATATTGATAATGCATTTTCATATATTTATAACCATAAGATTGGAATGGAAAAACATTAGTATAATCCACTCCTTGTTTTATCGAATTAATATTATAAATTGCTCCTGCTAATAGACAAGTGAATGAAAATATTACTAATACTTTTATAATGTTCTGACTCAAAAAACCACCCAATTTTTCGGGGAATCTTTTCACTTTCTTGATGACCTTTAGAATTTTTTCGATCTTTGATGTTTTTCTTTCTACAAAAAAAAATAGTTTAAATTAAATATATTTGTAAAATAGTGATAAAATGTTAGATACTATTGCATTAATAAAATGCATTGTGTTACAGATAAATTGTCTATAGGATTTTCTATGAATTTTTTAATGAATTTTATCGTAAATATTTTTTAATATATTTTTTGATTGTTATTTTTTACTTTCTGTATTTTGTTTAGCCGCAACACAATATGAAAACAAATAAAGGCAAGCAAGTTGTTTAACAAATCATATGATAAATAATTTATTTTATTCGTTCTAGACTGCATATTATTCATTATTAAGCAACTTACTACGACTACCTTGTGCTTACTAGGGCCTATAAATCAAAGGACATTGTTATTATGAAAAGAACCACATACGACCACATGCTATCAACATACATTAAGGATACCTGCTGTACGATTGCTCCCTCCCCCCAACGCCTTGGAGAAACTGGAAGCAAGAGTCAAGAAATTCGCAACCACACCTTTGGCTAAAGAACTAAGCATTAAGAACATAGTTGTACAATCACCGTCGACTCCAAGGCTTTTCGGATTTGCTAAAACCCATAAAAAGAACAAGGATATAAGACCGGTCGTCGATAAAGGATACGCTCCCACAATATTACTAGAGAAATGGGTACACAACTTTGTCCGCCGAAATACTATCAATAATCCATACACCGTCAAGCAAACTTTAGAACTCTTAAGCAAAATGGTTAATATTAACTCGCAGGATGTTAAGTATATGACTGCAGCCGCTTCAACACCCCCTGGAGCAAGCCGTATTATATTGCGTTTAAGAGGAAAAACAACGCAGGTATTCCCTCTACGGTACTTACGGCAGAGGGCACTTACACCAACTCTCTAACAGAAACTATGGATGAGCTTTTCAACTATCACTTCCCATTTGACGATGCAGCTCTTGATACCGACACCCAACGTGAACTGCGCAGCAACTGTCGGGTGGCATCAAACAACCAAGACGACAGACCATTCACATATAAAGAAGTATCCCATGCTATTAATCTCATTAACATCAAAAAGGCCCCAGGCATTGATCAGGTAACTGGGAAGATGATCAGGGAGGCATATGATGCAATTCCTACTACTTTCGTTACTCTGTACAACCGCTGCCTTTCTCTCGGGTACTTCTCTGCTGACTGGAAGAAAGCATCTGTTAAATTCATTCAAAAGAAGCCTAAAGATAATCGTATTCACCCGAAAGATTTCAGGCCTATCAGCCTTCTTCCCGTGATGGGGAAAATTTCTTGATAGGCTGGTCAGCAATAGGATTTTAAATTATTTAAGAGAGAAATAACATCTTAAGTCCCCATCAGCATGGATTCACACCTGGAAAATCTACTACTACTGCTCTATCCAACATCATCGAGTACATCAATTCCGCCAAAAAAGAAGGTAAACACACGCTCCTTGTGTCTATTGACTTCCGTGGAGCATTCGATAATCTCTGGTGGCCAGCGATTCTCTGTCAACTGCGGGCTTATAACTGCCCCCGCAACTTGCACAACCTGATGAGTAGTTTCATAAATGAGAGGCAGGCAGACTGGTACACCAACAACTTTAGCTACAGCCATCGTGTAACCAAAGGTTGCCCTCAGGGCTCAATTGCCGGCCCTGGCTTATAGACTATTGTTCATAACAACCTTTTAACAATTTTCAATGAACCAAAAGATCAGCTTTTGCAGGGATACGCAGACGACACTGTGATTCTCGTGTCAGACAGGAACAGTGGAAATTTGCCTGTCCTCTGTAAAAATTTACTTGGAAAGGTTTCCAACTGGAGTAAAAGTGTTAACCTCCCAATCAACTACGACAAGTACACGTATATCATTTTCTCGAAAAACACGCCTCTCCAGAAAAGTCCTAGGATTATTATAGACGGGCATCGGATTCCCAGAGTAAATAACTTTACTTATCTTGGGGTTGTTCTTGAGCAGCAACTCCAATGGACCAAGCACATAGACATGGTCAGTGCCAAAGCTATTCAAGTGTCTAATGCTCTGAATAGTATTGCAAAAAATATCTGGGGTATACGTTATGATGCGGCACGGTATATCTACCTGGGGGCAATAGAACCTATTCTTTTGTATGCTGCGCCAATCTGGGCAGCGGCCACCCAAACTATGTACATTCAACGCAAGCTCCTAAAGGCACAGAGGATTGCCGCTCTACGTATTTGTACAGCTTACAGGACGGCACCTACTTCAGCCTTGCTTGTCATTGCGGGCCACCTTCCCGTGTATATTAAAGCCAAAATGGCCAGATTAATCTGGATTATCAGTAACAAAATGAATGGCGAAGTTTCAAACAGCAGCAATAGTCATAATAACATCCTTTCTGTTTTCCCTGACCAAATAAAGAACGACATCGCTAACTTTGGTATCGAGCACAAGCAGGCAAATTCCAACTATTATGAAGACTACCCTACTCTCGGTGATAACTACTTAAGTGAAAATGTTGACAGCGACATCTCCATCTATACTGATGGTTCGAAGAATCTCACAGAGGTTGGGGCAGCTTTCATACTTTACCATCATAACACTGGCAGCACCCACAGATCTGCTTTCAAGCTGGGTCCACACTGCACTGTGCCGCAGGCGGAAATCCTCGCCATTGTCAAGGCGATGGATCATGTTTATTCTGATTGGTTTCCTTGCAACAAAACAATCACCATCTACACTGACAGCATGACAGCCCTCAATTCCATCTTCAGTCCCCATAATAGGGGTGAAAACATTGCGCAAATCCATCGCTATCTTAGCACCAATAGCCACAAGCATGTGATTTCTTTTGGGTGGGTCCGAGGACACACTGGTGTACCTGGGAATGAAGCAGCTGATCGGCTGGGCAAACAAGCCGCTGCTTCCAGCCTTATTCCTTGCTACAACAAGATTCCTGCTTCGAAAATCAAGCAATGGACTTGGGAATTCGCTCTTAGTCAATGGCAAGAAGAATGGGATAACGGATCTACAGGCAGATTTACGCACACCTTTATCCCAAACGTTAAGGAAAGACTTAAATGGAAACACCTTCTGCCTACCTTTTCCATGACCCAGTTAATTACTGGACATGGAAATTTCAACAGCTATTTAAAAAGGTTTCATCTTAAAGACATGGACATCTGCCCCTGCGACAGTACTTCAATCCAAGACAGTCAGCATTATCTATGGGACTGTGAATTTTTCACACAGGAGAGAGTCAGACTTATGGGGCACGTGCTCCATGCCGGAAACAACTGGCCATGTCCTTACAGCAGATTCATGGAAGACCCGAACATTTATAAACATCTCATCAAATTTCTGGATAACAACAGCAGCACTTAACCCACCATGCGATCAACAATCTGCTAGAAATGATTGATCAGCTGGCTAACTTTTTCTCCCCGACAATTGTTCCAGGCTTCCAATGGTTATGCTGCTCTATTAGCTGTCGCTGCATGTTCACAGTCTGTTCCTTCATTGTGTAACAGGGTAAGTAGCACAGTTATCCCTTGTGCAAACGTGCTAGTCCACTCTTGCTATCTGTGTACCCTGTACGTGTAATACACAAGCGAGATTTTGCTGTACTGTACATATCTTGTTTCTTAGGCATGTTTTTGTTGTATCTTTATATGTATACTTTTTATGTACTGGCCGTTATCTGGTGCCCATCAATGTATTTCGGTCAATTCTTTAATGTGTGTTATGTATTGTTATGCTTTCTGTAATTGCGAGGCAGGCGCAATGTACTCTTACCTTTCTATCCCACCTTGCCCCATTTTCATCCCCTATCCTTCATTTCCTTCACTCCCATTTCATCAACTTTTCCCTCCCAACTTCCAGGTCGTACCTATGAGTGAAACCTGGAGGCACCCCCTTCTTTTCAATTAAATGTAAATGTAAATGTTAAGTATATGACAGTGCTAGACTATAAAGCATTATATCCTTCAGTTAAACTGGAACCCTGCTTCTGTCATTTAAGAGATATCCTACTTAGCAAAATCCCTTCTCCTGAAAAGAAAAGAAAAGATATTAGAATTGGCGCATCTTACCATTTTTTCGGCGTTATTCTGCTTCAAAGGAATTACGTACATGCAACAAAAAGGGGTAGCTATGGGCAGCCCCCCTGCAGGTACGCTATGTGAATTAATACTAGCAACACTAGAAAAAGCAGTGCTGCCGAAATTTGAAGCGCAATTGATAATGTATGCTCGTTACGTGGATGATGTACTTATACTCTGGAACGTTAAGCCCGACATACAGCGTTTTATAAAAGATATAAATGACAACAGATTCGGTTTGAAGATAGAGCTAAAGCAGGAAAACGACAAGATCATACATTTCCTGGACTTTCATATACAAATTAACCACCTAGGACAATTCAGTACGAAAGTTTATAGAAAGCCTTCATATAACCCCATATTTATTCCGTGGATCTCACACGATCCTCCTTCATATAAGCTGGCGACATTCAGAGCGCTTATCAAAAGAGTTTATTCGCATTGCAACAATGCAAGAGATAGAACGGAGGAGCTGAAATTTATACACAACTTAGCCAAGAAATACAGGATCAACATTAAGGCTATTACCAGCAAGAGCAAGACGCGCCAAAAGATGAAAGACTTACCCAGTAAGGAAGAGTATATAATGATGGAGTATAACGCTTCGCTGAGTAATAACTTTCTAAGCATAGGAAAAGCCAAGAACAAAAGAATCGTTTATAAAAGAATCCCCACCATATACCAACTTTTAAGATCTGATAAAGATGAAGCAGACAGAAACACACTCCCCGGTGTGTATAAAATCCCGGTTACGGATTTGAGGCGGCATAATAAACTAATGTATATAGTGGCCACAGGAAGGTCCATTAAAGCCAGATTAGCAGAACACCAAGTAAATACAAGATAAGAACAACCATGCACTGCGCTGGCCACCTATGTTTTAGAGGACCCACAAGACGTCAAGGCCGAATGGGACCAAACAAGTCTACTGAAGATTGTCCGAGACCGTAAACACCGATACTATGAGGAAGGAAGCTTGGCAAATTTGTAAAGCGAACCACAAAAGCCTCGCAATCAATTTTCGAGACTCTACAAAAATGTCGGCAGCATGATCCTCTAGCCTAATATAAACCGTATTATTAGAAAGATAATATGCATTATTAAACAATGCATTTATCTAGAAAAGATAATCAGGAGTCATAAATCGGCACGTATTATTTTTTGATTTAATTTATGTACGTTTATACGTTGCATAATCCCGGTTGCAAAACTATGGATGACGTACAGTACATGAGCTTTAATAAAACGTATTTCAAAACATTCGAAAAGCCCGTGCGTTTCGTGCATTTGTACTGAGTTCGAATTTCACAGTTGTTTTTAATCGTTTGTTTTCTATTTTTTGTTTGGTTTTCTTTTTCTTGAGAAAGTTCATTGAACATGAACGAAAACGTTCGAAAGTAATAAAATTTGGCTGCAAGTTTACAAGGTAGTCGTAGTAAGTTGCTTAATTCATTTTATTGTCGATTATTTAATTTTTTTTCCTGTTTTTACAACAATCAATTGTTATTTCTAAATAATTGCATAAATAAATCTTCATAATTGCTTTGCAAAGAAGAAAAACCATTTATTGATACGTTTGTTCTCTCCATAATATTAATTCCTTTCAAATTCACGAAATATTAGATATGAGACGTAACATTTTCTTTTTTTGTAGAATTAGGTTCTACAAAAAAGACATAAACGGATATTAGAAATTTTTCATATCTTGCATAATTTTTTTATAAATAAAATATAAAAATCTTACCTGTCACATCTGTACTAACATGATATAAAAATAGAGAATGAAAGTTATGCTTTTCTCTATATCCGTCAATTGCCATCACCGCACCAAAGAAAAATATCTGATAAATATAGTCGAATAACACGGATATGGCGCTGTATATACAGAAGATACGAATGTTTCTATAAGGAGTTATAACTCCTAAAATGAATGATATAAAGTTGGTTAATGAGGTTATCGTTATGGAAATACAGACATCAGAAAAGGTTTCACTCATTCTTTCTTTGACGCTATGGTTCTTATTCGTTCGTCTCCAGGCAGCCAACAATACGAAAGAGTCGTCCATCCCGATACCTGCATAAACAATTTTACTAAAACTTTTACTAAAATATACTGTTAATTTCGGACATTTTGTATATAAGAGTACAACAAAATATATATAAATTAGCAGGTAAAGCATAGCCTGCATTGCCCAGACTAAAAATAAGAATAAACATTAACATCACTAGTTCTTTTGTATTTCTAACCCTTCTATTATGATACATTATAGTATTATCATTTATATAACTAGAAATGTTATCTTACGCAAAAGTTTATCATACCAAATGACAAATCTAACATATTTTAAAACATTTCTAAATGTTTGTATTGTACAGTATGAGAAATTAAAAACTTTCCTAAATGTGTCAGGTTGGTCACTTGGTGTGATAAACTGTTACGTAAGATAACCTTTGTAGTTATATAACAAATATTAAAACGAACATCAAATAATGAGTTTGATCATTTTAGCCTACCACTGTCGCGTTTGTCGCAATACTCGGATGGTACGAAATGACACAATTTCGTTGTCAAGCAGACAGCATTTTTTTTTAATATTATCTATAACAAATTGCTATATTCACAGCAGAATATCAAATGGTAATCTGATCAACCAATCAAATCTTGCGGTAAATGGACCAAATAGTTAAACTCGGCACCATCGAAAACCACTTAAATCGTATTCTGTGATCGCCGGTAACCTTGTATTATGTGATTTTTCTATTCGAATGCAACCATACCGCTAAGCTCGATAGGTAGAAGGTACTGTTGCAAAATGGACTTGAAGTAAATTCGACCGAAAATAGTATCAATAGTTGACCTCCTCATTGAAGAGAAGATGGTAGACCACTACTTGTTAATATCGGTCTACTGTTAATAATTTAAAGTGATCCGTGTTGGACAATTTGCGATAACCTTAACGATCGAAAGACTTCGTATAAAACTTCTTTAAATACAACAAATCTAGTAAAAATGCGAAGATAATTGCTTTTATGAGATCCCGTAAATAAGCTGGTGAAACAAGGTTGAAAAAGTACAGCTTAGCAAAAACATCTAAGTAAAAGAAACATTTGATACTTGTGGCATAAGAATAGTGGAAGCAGATTTACGGTAAGACTCAACATATACATTACGTGCACATTACACAGTGTACAATTACAGGAAATTTTAAATAAATGAATGTTGCCATGACAATAAATATGAAAAATAAACATCGGCACAGAAAAAACCTTCGTGCTCTACTTTTTTCCCTAAAATCGTTGCAGGTACCATACATTAATTTGTCTGAACATTAGAACATGTTTTAGCATTATCAGTATGACGTTTGGGGCAATGAGTTTATGAGTTGCTAAGGCGAGATGAAATAAGGGGAGGAGCGGGATGACTAGGTTTCGTGTGGTTAAGTATGTAACGGACACTTGGTACATGTGCTTATTCGAGTGGCCAGTGGCGTTAAGCTATTGTTCGTGGGATTATGACTAAACGCCTGTTAGGCAGAAGACACCTAGCCGCGGCAACGGAAGTCGTTGCGATAGTAATCCTACGCGGTATGAAAGGATCCGCAGGTTCACACACTTTGTTACTTGGTCACTTGTTGCTAGGACGTCGGCGAGTGCGACGCAAGAAAAACGAACGTATACCCAGAATAGATTTGAACTTTGGGGTACGGACTCTCGAGTGTCGTCCACCCTGAACTTGCGCTTGGCTAAGACTCCATTAGCCGTAACAAAGTATGTCCTCGGAAATATTACGTTTATGGAAAAATTGTTAAAATTGGTTTTATTTATTTGGTTACGGCAAGAGACACGTCACCATCGCCAGCAAGGAGAATGCATCTCAGAAAGAATTTCATGTAAAGCTGGCCCCTATTTAGGTGTTACTTACGTCAAGAAAATCCAGAAAAGTTAACTTGGCTAGTCCCACGACTGAATACCGGTGTTCGGTGATTTTATAGGTACTGTTATTAGAGAATACTTATCGCGCTGCAATTTGTAAACATTGTGGACCTATAAACTCCCACTGTCGTTTGACTGTCTATTCGTTATTTCCTTAATGTCGAGAACAAAATGTGATAGACTGAACGTCAATACTCGATATTAAAGGCAAAAAAGCAGTCGGCATACATTTACTATACAGGGTATACGAACTTTTGGTTTTCAAGGAAAATAACGTTATTTCATTTCAAAAATCTCTCCTAAACAGACTTAGATGCATAACCAGCACGACTATATTACTAACAAGAAAAGTATGATGTACAGGAGCAAAACATCTCTCCACGCGACCAAGAACCAAGTGTTGACTGTCTCAGTAATAATACGGCGCTTCTATTTCGCGTAATATAATTGTCACAGAAATTAAGTGAATATAATATATATATAATTTAATAACTATATATTTTTTTGTAAAAATTATATTTAGTTTATGATTTTGTTAAATATTTTTGCAATAGATAGCGCTACGTGTAAAGCCAGAAAATCAAGGTCTGTATATGAAGATCAAGGCACGCGTGACCTACTTCTTGAGCCACCAATTTGGGGGTTTTGAGTCGCATGTTTTAAGCAGACTTGTACGAGCAGTCAGTGTCATACAACATTAATTAAACTAAAATTGCATAAATCCAGTGATTTCCAGTCAAAAATATAATAATAATTTCGGATGATTATGCAACCCCAATTTTATGTAACTTTTCAATCAAATAGTTTAAAAGAAACAATCATCTATATCATTTGCTGTCGTGATTGAAACTGATTAAATAGGCGCTAAAACTGATGTAATTACGTATATAAGCACTTCGTAAAGTAATGCAATATCATAGGTTATCCAAAATTTTATTTTAAAGATTTACCATGACAATATTAAAGCATCTCACTGACAGAAAAGTTGGCTGCCACTTAGCCCGTCTGCAGTTCTGCATCCATTTCGCTTTCCTCTGCTTATGTGCAGGAAATCTAAACAATCGAACGTCGGTAGACTTACTTTTACAATTAGGTGCCACACAATAACCCATTGTTTAACGTTTTGAGTACGTATACACGCAATAATAGTCGACTCGCGCAGGAACGACGTGTAGTGAGCTCTATCGATAAGTCCCAAAATGGCTGCCGCCGCATAAAATCACGGGAGGGTGTCCTGACCTTCTTATACAGACCTCGCAGACAATCGATATAGATAGAAATTAAGTGATTTATAGAAATCGAATCGAGATTTTCGTTTCGCATGTACGACATTACCTAAGTCTCTGACGTAGGTAATGTCGTACATGCGAACGTAACTTTCGACATCTGTAGAAATTGGTTAAAAGGCCTAGGCATGCATAGCGAACAGAGAAACAAACAAAGAAACGAACATTTTCATTTATGTATATAAAAGAAGACTACCAAGCAAAAGTTAATTATCCACAGGTAGAAAAAATAGAAAATACGCTGGATTAAAAAATAAGTGTTTTCATCTTTGGTTTTTCTTAGCATTTCCGTGATAGAATTTACATATTAACAATTCATTTGTTTTTATTTGTAATATATATTGTTCACTGTAGCGTTACCTGAAACAGTATTTTTGAAAATTTCAAACTTTTATTATGAATCCTATCACGTAAAGCAAAATACAGGCCAACTCATATCTACATACAAACATATTCGCATATATAAAAAGAACTTTGTTTTCGCGTATTTCGTGTATGTTTAAGTTAGAGAACCTTAAAAAATAAAGAAATGCAAAAGATCTGAAGATCAAACTTTACAACTTACAATATTTTCTGTTTCATAACGCGGGTAAATAGTAATATTACGATTGTATTATACAATATTTTATTATTTCACAATCATTTCGTCAGTATTTTAGATTTTGCATTTAATACGTTGTTAATGAAGCCTGTACTCCTAAAATTTATATATAATTATACTTTAGAGAAGATAAACAGAAAAATTTCCATTTATGAAAATAAAAATGGAGCACTTACCTATGGTCAGGAAAGCAACAGCAACGTTCGTATCAACGTACTCTACATTACAGTGTAGCAGTAATCCGAAGGCAGCTACTGTTCCCAGCAATGGACTGAAATAGGCAGCAATTCCAATCAACGGTTTACTACTTACAGCATCGAACGTTAGACAAGATACAAAAGAGAATGATGTCAATATAGCTCCAGAAACAATTAAAAAAAATGGAAGAATTAACTCGGTATTTCTGTTCAGTTCTACCTCGTGAGTTTGTCCAGCGGTCATATAAACTTCAATATGTTGAAAGTTTACACTTGATAACGTGTTCAAAAAAGCGCTTTCCCATTGCAAACCTAATTGTTTGTTTTTTATTAAATTATGATCCAAGTAGTAAAATAGACGGAATGCTTTAAAATCAACGACATAACCATCGTCGTTCGTTGATACTCCTCCAATATGCTGGGCAGATATTCGTAGTTGAAAACCATTTCTTTCCAATGGGTATCTAACGAAAAACAATTGAAACTATAATGTAAAAATATTAAAATGCAACAAGAATGTCATGCATTATAAACATTTCATCGACTACAAATATGTAATTTTTCGAGTAGTCTTATTAATAATTTTAATAATACAGTATATAATACTATAAGTGACATTTGTCAAATGTATTTTTATTGGTTATGTTTTTCGAAATTGGGAACGAGAATTAAACAGGTATACCCACACTCTTCAACATTATATACATACAGACACATTATTAAATTCTTCATTTTGTTATCTTTTTCAGGATTCCGGAATCAACGTGATTTGATATGTTCTCAAAGATTCCAACTTCGATCTTAATTAATAGTAAATGACATTTCAATTGTGTAATTTAAAGACGTGATATAAAGCAAGTTGGTTTGGTTTTATTCGATTACGTCAACGCGACGCGATACTTGGGCGATCTGCCGAGAACTGCCCTCCAGATGGTCATTTATGAGAAAAGAACCCTTATTTACGTGTTTCTAACATGAAGAAAACCCGAAAAACTCCACATGGCCTGCCTGTTAGTGAAGCGTGAACCCACGACCAATTAGGCCTAATCAGTTTTCTTGTAAGTTATGTGCTGTAAAGTTAAGTCATTTACTTCAGTTTACAAACCCGTTGTCGTATACCTTTTGCATTGCCTGTTAGACCTATCCTTGCAAGGATTGCCTGAAAGTAATGACAGATCAATCTGAATTCAATTAACCACCTCCCACAATTCTCATAATATCTTATTTAAGTTATGCAGTATTTATTCAGACTGTTGAAGCATTACGTAATTAAAATTACATAAAGACCAAAGCTAGGAGAATTATGCACTAAAAAGCATATAAATAAACTACCAAAATAGATAATAAAACGTTCAAATTAGACAAATTCTTTGAAAATACGCTTTTGAAAAAGCGTAAATATTAATCAAAGTAATTCAAATGACAGATAATGAGATACAGTTTATATACTCAAATTTGGTTAATACCAGTGAAAATATTCTTTACTATTTCAAAATCATTTATTCCTGAACTATTACCGTAATAACCTACAAGCACCGCTTTCAAATTACTCTGTAGGAAAAATTTTCTTTTCCACTAAAACAGTTTGTTAAATGACAGAAATTTCTATCTGTAATACAAGATATGACTGGTGCATTTTTGAATGCATCCAACTCATTTGAAAAATATATAAGATCTGCTCTAGAGGTACAAGTCTCAGATAGACATTTTGCAAATTTTTTTACTAATAGCCAATCTGCATTAGTTTTCACGAATTATTTTATCTTGCTGCTTCTCTACCAGAAGCTGTATAGATACTATTTTTAGTTTTATAGAGAATATCGACATCGCTCATCAGCAGCCGTTTTTATATCTACATTTCAGTAACGAGATTTATATACTTAAAATATTTTTTAGACATATGCAAAAGCTGCTTTAACTGCACAATGCAACTTTTGCATTTTACATTGCTGCACTTTCATTAAAATCAAAATTTGAATCACCCGAACAAGTCGCAAGCAAACTTAGAATTTAAATTCATTTAATAAAAGTATTTTCACTAATTAACCTTACCGATTGCTTTAGTTGCGTAATAAAATACACCTTCTAGCCGTTTTACTCAAATTGGTTACAGTTGTAAAGATAACAGAGAAACATCCGAAAGAGTTTCTTCATACATCGATGTTTTTCAAGCCATAATAACAGAATATTCGTAAGATATAAGGAAACGTACTGCTTATTCAGAATCACGGATAGCTCTTCCAATTGTTGAAGTGTTAGTGTTTCAATTTCTTTGCAAAGCACCGATAGCTTCACGATTAAATTTTCCTATTATTATTGTAACAGTGAATCTCCGCAACGATCACTAGTTTTACGTACAAAAGCCAAAACAGTAATTATTTAAATCATATTTACGCTCTCCACTGCATAGCCTAACAGCGAGAATGGCAGTTACAATCAAAAATTGTAATTTCAAAAGAACTGCAATGAAATAATTTACTTGCTGGATCGCCAGATTTGAGTATTATCCTTGTAGAGCATAATCTTTCCAAGCACTATGATTTCCATCTTTCATAAAATATTATCTAAAAGCAATTTTGTGTAATTTATTTTGTTAGAAATTTCGCCAAGTAAAAACTTATAACAATTTTCTTGGCAATCAAAATTTTTTTAGGAGTTTTACGTTGGTGAAGATAAGTTTGGCGCTAAGAAAACTTTCGATTATCGACCAAATTGTCATAAACTTTTACTTGGCGAAATTTTTTAGTCCAGTCGTTTTTGTTTGGATATCAATTGTTGTTTGTTTAATAATTGTATTATTACGTCAAGACAAACGATCGGTCGGCGCTCGGCAACCGCCGATCGATGCTTTCCCTACACCGTTTAGAAAATCTCTTGTAAGAAGTTTTAATTCGCATAAATTTTAGCTTTCGTAATTCTGAGTAACATTTTGAATAAAATTCATTTGTTTCCATGCAATTTCATACTTATAAGCATACAACTAAGCCATAAAACTTTGACCTATAGACCCGAAATTATTTGTGAGCATATCGCAGATAACAAGATAACTGAAGTTTAAGATTTGAGCTTTCTAGTCTGAATAGTTTTTTCTCTACGAGCATCTGCAGTGGCGGATAAAGGAAAAGGATCAAAAACTACAGCTTTTTTAGAGATTTTTGCACTTTTCAATTGCTTATATTTCGGCAACTGCATTACAAAAAATCTTGAAATTTTACACACTACGTAAGACAACAATTTTCCTTCGAAAGACATATTCGAAATTACTTCAGGTGTTTGGGGTCGGGAAAGAATCGATGTTCTAAAATCGACAACTCTGATTCCTGTAATTATAGTCAGTCAGTGAACTTTTACTAGGCGGAGAGTCACTGCCATATTTCCTGATAAGGAATATTTGCAGATGGTAATGCGTAATGCATTAAATAGATTTGAATTTATTACCGAGTTGATTGTAACGGATGTTGATTTGGGAATCAACCAGTTGGTTGTTATTAAGACTTGATGAATCTGTGAAGTAATTAGAGCTGACTCAAGAGTTTGGAATTTAATGGATAACGAGGTTGGGTCGGTAATGGACTTTGAGAGCATGTGTCCATTGATCAAACCATCCTCATGTTTTGATGCACTAATGGAAGTGTTATATAGCTTACATCCAATGGCTGTAGAACACCGTAAGGATCTTGAGATGATGACAAATCTGGTATGCGTGCAATCGTTTTTCTTTTTCGAGGGTAAAGTCTATAAACAGTTAAAAGGTGTCCCGATGGGCAGCCCAATGTCTGGTTTGCTGTGCGAGTTAGTTGTAAGAAAAATGGAGCGCATAACACTTATCAACTTCAAGGAGGACATAATCATGTATAAAAGGTACGTGGACGATGTGCTGATTATATGGAGGAACCACGCAAGAATACAACAATTCTTAAGTGACATGAATTCCAACGATCATGGCCTAAAGCTGAGCTCGGAGCATGTTAGTAGCGACGAATTACATTTTTTGGACATTAGTATTGCATTTAAGAACGGGTCAATAGACACGACAGTGTATATCAAGCCTACGCACGACCCGCTGTATATACCGTCAACATCGAATGATCCTATTACTTATAAGCTCTCAGCGTTTAGAGCTTTAATTAGAAGAGCGTTTCAGTATTGCTCTAACATAATCGATACGATGCGAGAGCTGGATAGAATCAGGCAAGTGGCTAAGGTGTTGGGATTTGGTCCAAGAACAGTTGAACGTTTGATTGCCGCTTACAAGAATCCTAAAGTAAGCAAGAAAAAACGGGATCTGACAAACGGTATCACGAAATTCACGTATAATAAACGTCTATCCTCGGTCATGGAGGGTATTGCAGGCCGCAGGAACAGCACTATTGTATACAAAAGAGCTTCCTCGATATATAAGCTACTAAGGAACGACAAAGATGGAATTAAACCGAGTGAGCAACCAGGGGTGTACTCGATACCGTACAGCAACGACCAATTAAGGATTGATAAAGAATACATCGGGGTCACGACGAGAAGCCTAAGTAAAAGGATTAAGGAACACAGATATGACGTGGCGAAAGGTAAATGCACAACAACGTTAGCAAAAATGGCGCAGACTGAGGGGTCCGTAGTTAAATGGGAAGAGGCCAGGATCTTAACTCCGATACATTCGCCGACACTTGCAGCTACAACCGAAAAATGTGAAATTTATAAGTCCAGCTTAACCAAAAAATGCTTAAATTACAAGGATGCGGCGATTTTACCGTCAGCTTGGAAGTTTCTAATTAAAAAAGTCAAGGGAATACATTAGATAGGGCAAAAGGATTGCCCAGAGACCTATAGATTTTTGTGAACTATAGATTTTTTACAATGTATACATGTAACATTGGCATATTTTATTTTATTATTTTCTATGCTGTTTATATTAGTTTTAGTTTACGTAGTCTAGCGTAGCGCGTGAGTTCTTTTGTAGTTTATTTCAATTTGAAATTGGTTGTTCGAAATAGTATTCGAATGTAGTTAGCCTGACGATGGCCCATGGAATGGGCCGAAAACGTTTGTTTATGATTAAATTTAAACGTTCTCAGCATCAAGGTGTTTTTTTGTCTTACTGTATATAAAATACTAGAAACTGAAGAGCATGACAAAAAAATATTTGACAACACAGATGCACTTAGCCGTAGAAGTAGCTAAAAGATTCAATTGTCATTGAACATAGGTAAGAAGATGATGATAAGAAGATGAATTAAGAAGATAAACATAAAGAAAAGAAAAAAGAAGAGAATCCAGATTACACTACCGAAATCCAAACCCAACGCAGATGGCTCTTAAGGAATTTTAAAAAAAAAAAGTTCGTTTCGGACGACGAGAAGTATTTTTCTCTTACCGGCATGCAAATTTACTACACGAGCAATGAATATCAACCACTTCCCGATGAAAAGTACACATTTAAAAAAATATTTGAAGCGAACATACTGTACATTGTCATTTCACCAACAATTATTTCGAAGAGAATTTTTAAAAAGTAATTATTAGCAATTGATACTGACTGTAACAAAACGAACTTCTATAAAAAAAAATTCGGTTAATATTACCTTAGGATCCAAAATGGCGACCAGGGAAATTTTTCCCTACTTCGGAGACTGCGACGGGGAAAAAATTTTTCCCTCCATTCAAGATGGCCGCGGTTCCGGCCGCCATCTTGAATTTCTCTGCAGACTCCGCGGATTTTGTCACCGAAATAAACAATAAAAAACAACAAAAAGAGGAGTTTTTTACTCACTTTTCGATTGTTCGATATTCTGAGTATGATCTCCTGTTTGGGGTCGACGAAATTTTTCGAATCGTTGACAGTTCTATGTTCGACCACTACTCCTTCTATGTCGTCAATATGCATATATCCTTTCCATTCGTCCGTTATTATCGTACTGCCGGAATTCACGTATTTATAAACGATCCAATTCACAGTGTTTTCGGATCTGTCGTTCACCTGACATATGAAGCAATTCTTATCTTCATCGCAATGAATGCAAACGAATCTCGGTCGGCTGTATGCCTAATTTTACAGCAAAATTCGATGCGTTATCGATACGGGGAGGCAAACCTAGCTCCGAAAAGTCGTCTTCCATCAACTTGTAGAAATCACGGGAAGTGCATCTCGACCAAAATTCGTCGTTGCAACTCAAATCGGCAAAACTAGTCATTATCGAACAATTGGCAATAAACTAAACGAGGGGAGGTAAGGATAGGGAAAAAAACACGCTTTTTCCTTAATTTCTGATTACTTGGTTCTCTAACTTTTAGGATTAAATTGTTATAAAAGAAATAACAGTACTTACTAATACTGGAGGAAATAATAATAATAAATATTCAACGATAGCAATTTGTGTGCGAATGAAATATCGTTACGAAAAAAAAAACAGTAATTAATCCAATACGCAATTCGTCGCAACACAGCAGTAAACGATTCTAACTGAAAACTAGTCGATTTGCATAAAATTGCCCAGAAATGACCAGAAATCACGTCGCAGATCATGCATTTGCATATTCGTTCGTAACACACCTACGAATTTCCCGCCGATTTTACTCTTGCACGACGTCACGAAAAGGCTCCCTCTACCGTTGCAAATTTACACACTACCGTCTCCGTTTCGAGGTTACAGGATACTCGGCAACGTCGAACGCAGGGTAGAAACCGAACGGGGAAAAATTCCCCACGTCGTCGACGTCGCGACTCTAGGGAAAAATTTTTTCCCCGTCGCAGTCTCCGAAGTAGGGATAAATTTCCCTGGCCGCCATTTTGGATACTAAGGTAACATTAACCAAAAATTCTAATTCCTTTTTTTAACAAACGTTAACAAAATCACTGTTTCATCTCATAGTCTGACAATGATTCGACTCACAACGCAAATTCGACGTCTGAGTTTTTCAAAGTAAAAACCACTATTTATGTACAACAAAAAATATAATCATTTAAATCAGACACAATGCGGGTCGATTAAAGATTTCTTTGCATATTTGACACAAATAGTGTACAGAAAAAGTTAGCGAGAAAAACGTACCACACAATCGAGTCAAAAAAATAAAAATTTCGACTTTAAAGAATTGACACGAAGGCAATTCAACGAAGTTGCGAGTCTACCGAACCAAATTTTCGATGCATCGCCAACAATGGCCAACAACGCCATATAATCACGTTCATTAATTCTATACCATTGTAAATAAGATTTGTCGTAAAACTGTATATAAAATTGTATATAATATTTAATAGTTACATCAACATTTCGATAAAATATTATGCTATAAAAACAATGCAAATATTTTGTCTCACCCCATTATTTAATGTAATTGTACTGTGCATCACGATTATTATATATATAATAAAAAACACTGCTTAACTTTTGTATAGAATAGAAAAATAAATAATAGTTACTTTATAAAATTTCCTCCTCGTTTAAAATCTTCGTATTTTCTGGTTAAATAAGCAAGGAAATTGCTAGGACATCGATTCTGTTTATTCCGAAGACAGAGATCTTCATAGCGAAAGAAACTGTTATTCCAAAATATGCTGATATTTCGAATAATTTGGTCTACTTTTACCAAATCTAACATAGCATTATCATTCAAAAGGGAATCGTTGTTTTTAGACACTGCAATAAAATATGATAGCTTTTCAGTTCTAGTAAGTCTGAAGATGTCTAAATTACCACTGGTATTAAAAGAAAACATTGATTCGACAGAATTTCTTTCCAATTTTCCTCTTCCATTAATCGGAGTGTAGAGATATTCGGCTTTCTTCACAATGTGTAATTTGAAGAATCCAGTTGCCAGGACAATCGTTATCAATAAGAAAATGTAAACGTACAATTGAGGATGGCAGCCGATATGATATCCTATACGAGAAAACCAACAGGTAAAGCTGTTTTTAATATTCTTCTTCATCGTTATTCTGTAATGAAATATTACAAATTAACATTGATTCCTATCAGTATTGAAAAATATGTTGTGTTTAATAATAATAATAATAATTGTAAAATATTTGAAATAATAAGAATTGCAAATTGTCATTTTCCATAGTGCTTGGACGCTTTATAGCTTAAATCGTAATTTTGAAATTATTAACGATATTTTCATCTTTAACTTAAATTCAGTTCATTTAATTACCGTAAAAAGTCACCATGGCAACAAATTAGAATAATTCTTTGCTTATAAACAAAACCAATAAGACATGGCGACAAATTTTCAACACTATCAAATGCGAAGTGTTTTAAAGTCACAAACAGCAAAGTAAGCAAAATAATTCTTCTATTTCGTATGAATTGGAGCATTGTAACACCTTGATTTATTTCGTTTGCTATTCACCATTTATAAATAAAAATGAAGACTTAGTATATCACAAGATTTTGAATGTTACTGAAGGTCATCAAAGGATTCTCGAATAGCTTAATAATATTTGCATGGATTCTTCAAATTATGTGAATAAATCATAATATAAACTCCATTTTGTATTATATGGAAATATGTAGACGTAAGTACACGAAAATATTAAATCGCTGAAGTGAGAGAATCTTATGTGTATATTTGTAGTTTTAGAATCTAACGGTACACTTGAGGATTACTACAGAATTCTATGGTCAATAGAGCATGCAAATTTAATGATACATTTTCTTAAGGCAGGAAAAGGTAATGGACAACAGTTGAACATTGTTAACAATCTCGTTTCCAAATGTAAATATTTATTGAGCAAACACCAGCGGCATCAACTTATATGAGCCCACGAAGCTAGGGTTAATTCAATATATCGGGCTCATACATTGGTTGTTTCTTCGTAATTTACAGCCATTTGATATCGCAGTAAAACAATATTGTTCAATCGTTTTATCGATTGAAATCAAAACAGAAATACAGTAAAGTCTTTACGTTGAAGTTTAAGGAGTAAAGAGAATTAGACCAATTAAGATAACTCCGGGATCTTTTATAATTTTAAGTCCACGAAATATTATATGATTTTTACCTCAAAATACTAACAGCTAATTTTTGTATTGATATTTTTGTTAGATAATTTATTATTTTATTAGTATATTAAAGTAATAATATAAAGCTTAATATACCAAGAATAAGAAATGATTTTAAAAATTCTAATACTGTACTTTCTATTTTGTAATATTATTTGCACGGCTGTTATAAGAGGAAATGTATGACAATCGGTCAGAGAAAGACCCCAAGATATTTGCATACTTGGACTTAGGAAGCCTTAAAACGTCGTAGAAATGAAAAAAAAGAAAAAAAAAAATGAAGGATGATTTCTGTATGTATGGATGTTAGTGTGTGTGGAAGAAAAAGAGATTTTGTTCATCCCTGTTTGAAGCTTAATAACTCTTGTGCTTTTTGTCGAAAATTTCTGAAATTTTTAATGGAGGTTTGTTTGTTACGAAAATTGACGTTATTAAATTTTGGTGGTTAAAAGTCCAGGGGGTGAAGAGATAATGGGGTCGTGTTTATCTCCAGTAGGGTCTGACTTAACGAGGATTTCACTTGTTATTAGCATTTCTAGTTTTTTTTTTTTTTTTATAAAACTCATTTCTAGCCTCAAAATTGAGCATTTTGCCATTTTATTGATATAATACTTAAAAATATAAAAATACTTTAAATAAAATATGATAAAAGATGGCGCCACCAAAATATTAATCGTTGTTGGGAAACTTGAGCAACTCGTTGCTGATTTATTTTTTCAAGTATAAATACAGTAAAACATTACTAAATCGTAAAATTTCAAAATTATTTGAAACATTTGAAACATTTTGAAAGATAACTTAATGCCGGTGTTTGTAATTAAAAAGTATAAATACAACCTATTTTAAATATTTTGGTGGTACTTTTCTTAATTTTATATTTTATAATTTTATATTTAAAAAATCGCAATTAGTTAATTTTCTTTGAAATATTCAGATATTTCTTGTACTTATTTTGTATTGTAGGCATTTTGCCTAACCTACTACTACTAAAAAATTTACAACTAAAAAACTTTTTGTTTTTTATCCATAAATATTAACAAAACTCTCCAACGGCTGTGTCCTAAAACGTGAGTTCTTAACTTTATATTTACGGACCTCTTCTCGCATTAATGTTCTTCATCCATAAAATAAATTTTTAAAATAGGCCTATATGATTTAAAATAAAAAACACATGATGTATTAATCTATACGCTTCTTTACACAATAATTAACAACACATAACTTTTAAAATATAAGAAAGTTTTATCAGAAATTTTTATAGTTTCATAATTTTCAAAAAAATGTCATATCTAGCTCTAATTGTAAGGATCCATCTCCCTACTGAAGAAGCCCACTAGTGGAGGAGTGGATGAAACCACTGGTGGTTCGGTAAGCATTCCATTTTTGTACATGCCTCACGTGTCCCGTCGCCGTAACCAAATAAATTCATGTAATATTTTTTATAGTCTACAAGACCTGAAATAATAGCGAGGTTGTGGCCGAAGTTTTCATCTCGCAGACGTAAAGTCGGACGTCGAACGCCGCATATACTGTATGATTGCGGTGCTCGATGTTCGACGTTCACGTTTCAGAGATGAAAACTTCGGTCGTAATCTCGCTAATAGATCTGTACTGATTGAGTTATATTTAGAATTATCACATGAATTCAATTTACTTTTAAGAAATAATTCTAAATTATACTGAAAGTATATCAAACATCACAAAGCTCGATATGCATTTAGAAATATAACCAAACGTTCGCCTTAAATAATCAGGCTATAAGTAACGATTAATACTAAGTAATAGATGTAAGGCGCCATCTTTTAACTAAATTAATAATTATATTACTTATCTTTCACTTTTTAATTTCGGACTTAACGTTATTTCTTTAGTTGTGTAACAAGTTATTATTAACTTTTTCATGCATATCATTCTTTAATGTCTCGACTAGTACTATTATTACTATCTGTTCACTTTTATTGAATTTAATCAATTTGGCTACAGTTTGAAAAAAAGAAATTGTAGACCTATAAATTCGCACTGTCGTTTGTCCCCTGTCTGTTGCCTGTCTGTCATTCCTTAAATTCGAGAACGATATCCTCGAACAAATATGGAAAGCTTAAGGGCAAGAGGCCCGATTAACTAATACAAACTTTAGGTCTCGACCGGAAGTCAAATGAATTCAATGCAGAAATTTTTTCAGAACAGAATTATAGAAAAAATAACTGGCATAACCCTCTTGTTTTCATTGAAAAGTATAATGTATACGGGCAAGACACAACTAATTTGAGGAGATCATAAAATATAATTTTAATAATATTTACTGCCTGGACAACAATTATAAATTTGAAAAAATTACAAAATTTCCTATGGACAAACTGTAAATGTATGTGTCCTTCCTTGCTGTCCCTTCCCCCACTTTTAGAATACGTCCGTAGTTAATTTTGTAGAGTTTCCAAATTTATCAAAAGACATATTTTAAATTAAATAAATTTAAAATATTAAAAATTTCAGCTCGGCATTGTGACGACGTCACGATAATTTTTGTTCGTTTTAATTTATCATCATCCAAAAAGCTTATTTTTTAGTCCTATAATACTTTTATGTGTACTGTACAGTACATACAGTACATACTTTACTTTTATTTCGTTTATTTATTTTGTTTCTTATTATATCCTGATGTTTTACTCTAATATCTTTAACAATAGAAAATACTTATCATTAGTGTATAAAATCCTAACTATTGAAGCAAAAAAGCAAGCTTAAAAATCAAAATTTACCCATTGACTTGACATAGAAATAACATTTTATCCCCGTTTTTTCCCCGCTGTAGATCTAATTTTAAAATTCGGTGTCTATTACCGCACACAATTTTAAAACTTCTGTTAATCCGAAAATTTCGTTGAAATCCGTCAACTCACTACTTCGAATAAAGGTGTACCGGCGATTTGTTAATTTGATCCATGGCAAGTAAGCTTGTTCGCTTTGATCCCTGCGATTCGATAAATTTAAATGTTACTAATTTATAATTTCGGCAACTGGTGCTAAGAGTGTATACAAGAGAAGCCATCTTATACATTTTTTGAAATTCTTCAGTAAATTAAATAAAACTTGGGTAGTAGTATTTTAAGTCGCTGCAATCAAAAAAAGGTACTTTTTCATAATATTTCATATAAATGAATTTCACCGTTATATAATAATATATTGAAAAGGATATTATATAAAAACTTCTTAAGAAATGAGAATGAAAGAAAATGAAAAAAGGTTCGAAATGCATATCGTTTTTTGAAAGAGTCGCTTATGTTAATTGTGGCTTGCGAAAAACTGCTACAGAAGTTGTATTGAGTATATTAAAAAAAACTAAATAAATGAAAACTTAAATATCCTTAACTAAATAAATAAACTTACTTATTAACTTTGCTAAGTACTGTATATTGTAGATTATTATAACATTTCCCGAATCTTCTATAATCTCATGTCTAACAAAACTTCACGATTCTTACCTGATAATACTTTTACACAGCAGAGTTTCTAAAATGTGTTAATTCTAACGTCGTTCGACAAAAAATTGAATTTCAATGTCATCGAAAAATCGGTTTTTTAAATTCTATATTCAACCGGTTATTGAAACTTTTTTATTTTAATTAAAATTCTGTAAACGTTTATCAGAAATTACGTATCTTGAATGTAGCCTAATTATCAGTTAGAACGCGAAGGTTTATTACTTTTACATATACGTATCGAATTTTTATTTTTACATCAAATCTTAATAATTAAATAATTTAAGAAATAAGTTAGAAATTGAAGGATAATTTATGTAGAAATTATCATATTCGAATCATTTATACGACATTAATTACTTATATTTGATTGTTACTTTTCCGCTGTTATATATAAAAATGTCCGTCCTAAAGTTTTTACATTATTGGACTTAACTCGTTCAACGCTTTCCGTAATCGTAAAATTTTTTCATAATTTTTGAAATCTGTTAATAATTTTGTAATTTGTGTAATGTTTAAAAAACAAAATACTTTTTAAGATTTAAAAGTGAACAATTTTTTGCATTATTTTCTAAAATTCCTCACTTAAACCATGAATAATAAAAAGTATTTATATCGTCGGGTGATTTACTGACAAGAGAAAATTTAGAATATTTTTAATAAATTTTATACTGAAATATTTCATATTTGAAACATAAAAAATTTTCAACCTTTAAAATATAAAAAATGTATGCAAGTTTTATAATTACCAATGTCCTAGAATTCTTCAAGGCTAAATCAACTAATAATCTTTGAATACGTATATGTTTACATTTTATAAATTTTAATTACAAAATAACAAAAAAAATATTATTTACCTCAGTAATTTCGGAGTGTTATAAAAACACTTTCGAGTTTGCGAAATATGTATTAATTTCCTTATTGAGCACTCTGTAGCTGTAATCAATAAACTTGACGCCAAAATTTGTATACAGATTGTGCAAAGTCGGCAGAAAAGGTAATTACAGAAACAAATTAGTTCAAAATTTTCAAGTTAAAGACGTTTTACAAGGATATCTGCGAAACAAAGAGACAAAAACACAACAAAAACTTATTTATTCGTTGCGAAAAAGGATGCATTCGGCACAGGATGGCTACTGATACTGTATAAAGAATTTTGATATTTACGACTAAATATTTATTTATAAATATTTATGACAAAAATTAATTAAATCTATTTTAACGTAATTAATTTTCTTTGTGTTCATTGTCATGATTTCTTCATTGTTTTATGTTCGTTTCCTTTGCGCTTGCTATTTTTTCTGTGCTACGAAAGATTTATCTCCGTGGTGCGTTGTGAATAAATTAAAATTTTATTTTAATTCATTGACAACGCACCACCGCAATTTATTATAAATTTTTATATCTTTATTTTTATCTATATATATATAATATACAAATGGACGAGTTTTTTGCCTATATTTCACTCTGCAGCCAAAACTACACATCGCACATGAATGGTGTTTGTGTGTGGTTA
Source organism: Centruroides vittatus (assembly GCF_030686945.1). Taxonomy (NCBI): domain Eukaryota; kingdom Metazoa; phylum Arthropoda; class Arachnida; order Scorpiones; family Buthidae; genus Centruroides; species Centruroides vittatus. The sequence goes on along the minus strand of NW_027122359.1, from coordinate 498,614 downwards.
GTAAGCCCAAAGTCTCCCATCGTGCACTATGGTGGTTGCGTCTCGATAGCTATGAGGGTGTGGGAGATATATATAGGGGTTGAAAGTGGTTGACTTCGAAAATGTGTGACGCTTCAATGAGAATGTTCCAGTTTTTTCTAGAAAGTTCCAGAATTTTCTAGAATATCGTAGAATTCTCACACACATTTTCTGTCCTCACTCTCATTCTTCACCCCTACAACCTCTCCCCTCTCATTTCTTTTTAAATTAATATTACATTATAGTACATTTTTTAAAATAATCAAATAATTTTAAAAAACTAAATGACAAAAACAAACAACGAATATTCTGGAAAGTTTTGGATTAATTTAATAATTATTAGATCCTTCAAGAATGTTCCATAATATTCTATATTATTTCAGAAGCTTTTGGACGTTTCCGATAACAGATTAACTGACGCGACCACCATAGTGCACGCTGAACCTAAAGAGGTGAAATTTGGTACACAGTTAGGGTATGCCGTGAAAACGCACACTAAGAAGGGATTTTTCGAAATTCCCCCCGCGGGGGATAGAGGGAGAGCATTAAGACTTAACTTGAAACACGGCTTTTACTGTACTATTTTAGATGCGATTTTTTGTTTTTAATTACGTTTAGTCTTCGTTGAGTACTTAAATGTATTAAATTGATAACATTTCAGATATTGTTATAAATATTTTTATATATTTCGATTTTTTAACCAAATGTTCGAACCGTTTTAAATTCGAATTTGTTTTTGCATATTGATTCGATTATAGAACGATTGTAAACGGTCCAGAAAATTTATCAAGTTAAAAACAGTTCGTTTGATTCTCAACAATTCTCATCATTCTCAGCGGTAGGTGTTAAATAACAATTACTATGGTTGTTAAAATTCTGAATGTAAATAGGGTTTGCTTGCAAAATCCGCGCAGACGAAGTCGCGGGTAACAGCTAGTATTTAATAAAATTACATACATTTCTTCTTGGTTTGCGTTTTAAGTCATAACTATCGAACTAATTGTGTTCGAGTTGAAGACTGATTGTTTCCTCTTTGATTATACATGCGATCTCCAGCACATGACGTTAAAAAAAATGCTCTTTTATGAAAAACCCTTTTCCAAAAATAAGGTAGTTCAAGCAGTTTTCTGCTTTAGAATCGTATTTTATTGTTTTGTTAAGGCACAGTTCAGAAGTTTTAAAATCGGATTCTTTAATTTTTTCGAATTTTTATATTCGTAAAATTCGATTTTGAAAACACTAAGACCGGTTTGTCTTGGCTCAGGTACAACATCCTTGAAACATATCCTGACGTCGTGTGCGAGTAACAAACATTTTTAACTAACATAATTTGTTTACAAATTGTCTTATTTCATAAAAATATCATAATATAATATCAAAATATTTTTACTTTTGTTATATTTAAACCTTAAGTGTCGATTTATTCGTAACAAACATCGAAAGAAACAATCAGTCTTCAACTCGAACACAATTAGTTCGATAATTATGACTTAAAACGCAAACCAAGAAGAAATGTATGTAATTTTATTAAATACTAGCTGTTACCCGCGACTTCGCTCGCGCGGATTTTGCAAGCAAACACTATTTACATTCAGAATTTCAACAACCATAGTAATTGTTATTTAACACCTACCGCTGAGAATGATGAGAATTGTTGAGAATCAAACGAACTGTTTTTAACTTGATAAATTTTCTGGACCGTTTACAATCGTTCTATAATCGAATCAATATGCAAAAACAAATTCGAATTTAAAACGGTTCGAACATTTGGTTAAAAAATCGAAATATATAAAAATATTTATAACAATATCTGAAATGTTATCAATTTAATACATTTAAGTACTCAACGAAGACTAAACGTAATTAAAAACAAAAAATCGCATCTAAAATAGTACAGTAAAAGCCGTGTTTCAAGTTAAGTCTTAATGCTCTCCCTCTATCCCCCGCGGGGGGAATTTCGAAAAATCCCTTCTTAGTGTGCGTTTTCACGGCATACCCTAACTGTGTACCAAATTTCACCTCTTTAGGTTCAGCGTGCACTATGGTGGTCGCGTCAGTTAATCTGTTATCGGAAACGTCCAAAAGCTTCTGAAATAATATAGAATATTATGGAACATTCTTGAAGGATCTAATAATTATTAAATTAATCCAAAACTTTCCAGAATATTCGTTGTTTGTTTTTGTCATTTAGTTTTTTAAAATTATTTGATTATTTTAAAAAATGTACTATAATGTAATATTAATTTAAAAAGAAATGAGAGGGGAGAGGTTGTAGGGGTGAAGAATGAGAGTGAGGACAGAAAATGTGTGTGAGAATTCTACGATATTCTAGAAAATTCTGGAACTTTCTAGAAAAAACTGGAACATTCTCATTGAAGCGTCACACATTTTCGAAGTCAACCACTTTCAACCCCTATATATATCTCCCACACCCTCATAGCTATCGAGACGCAACCACCATAGTGCACGATGGGAGACTTTGGGCTTACTAACCACACACAAACACCATTCATGTGCGATGTGTAGTTTTGGCTGCAGAGTGAAATATAGGCAAAAAACTCGTCCATTTGTATATTATATATATATAGATAAAAATAAAGATATAAAAATTTATAATAAATTGCGGTGGTGCGTTGTCAATGAATTAAAATAAAATTTTAATTTATTCACAACGCACCACGGAGATAAATCTTTCGTAGCACAGAAAAAATAGCAAGCGCAAAGGAAACGAACATAAAACAATGAAGAAATCATGACAATGAACACAAAGAAAATTAATTACGTTAAAATAGATTTAATTAATTTTTGTCATAAATATTTATAAATAAATATTTAGTCGTAAATATCAAAATTCTTTATACAGTATCAGTAGCCATCCTGTGCCGAATGCATCCTTTTTCGCAACGAATAAATAAGTTTTTGTTGTGTTTTTGTCTCTTTGTTTCGCAGATATCCTTGTAAAACGTCTTTAACTTGAAAATTTTGAACTAATTTGTTTCTGTAATTACCTTTTCTGCCGACTTTGCACAATCTGTATACAAATTTTGGCGTCAAGTTTATTGATTACAGCTACAGAGTGCTCAATAAGGAAATTAATACATATTTCGCAAACTCGAAAGTGTTTTTATAACACTCCGAAATTACTGAGGTAAATAATATTTTTTTTGTTATTTTGTAATTAAAATTTATAAAATGTAAACATATACGTATTCAAAGATTATTAGTTGATTTAGCCTTGAAGAATTCTAGGACATTGGTAATTATAAAACTTGCATACATTTTTTATATTTTAAAGGTTGAAAATTTTTTATGTTTCAAATATGAAATATTTCAGTATAAAATTTATTAAAAATATTCTAAATTTTCTCTTGTCAGTAAATCACCCGACGATATAAATACTTTTTATTATTCATGGTTTAAGTGAGGAATTTTAGAAAATAATGCAAAAAATTGTTCACTTTTAAATCTTAAAAAGTATTTTGTTTTTTAAACATTACACAAATTACAAAATTATTAACAGATTTCAAAAATTATGAAAAGATTTTACGATTACGGAAAGCGTTGAACGAGTTAAGTCCAATAATGTAAAAACTTTAGGACGGACATTTTTATATATAACAGCGGGAAAGTAACAATCAAATATAAGTAATTAATGTCGTATAAATGATTCGAATATGATAATTTCTACATAAATTATCCTTCAATTTTTAACTTATTTCTTAAATTATTTAATTATTAAGATTTGATGTAAAAATAAAAATTTGATACGTATATGTAAAAGTAATAAACTTTCGCGTTCTAACTGATAATTAGGCTACATTCCGAGATACGTAATTTCTGATAAACGTTCACAGAATTTTAATTAAAATAAAAAAGTTCCAATAACCGGTTGAATATAGAATTTAAAAAACCGATTTTTCGATGACATTGAAATTCAATTTTTTGTCGAACGACGTTAGAATTAACACATTTTAGAAACTCTGCTGTGTAAAAGTATTATCAGGTAAGAATCGTGAAGTTTTGTTAGACATGAGATTATAGAAGATTCGGGAAATGTTATAATAATCTACAATATACAGTACTTAGCAAAGTTAATAAGTAAGTTTATTTATATATATAAGCTTATTTATATATTTTTCTTTATTAATGTGTAATAAAATTAATAAATATTATTATAATATTATACATTTTAATCAAATAATGATTAGTTATTAATAGCAAATAAATCACTTTCCATCTATTTAAATTTCATCTGTTTGCAAGGTCCAGATACATTTGATATTACTTTATAAAGCATACTTAATATTAAAAACTATATAGCAATTTTTACCATAAAAAATTTAAGTAATTGTAAAGATGACTAAATAGAAAAAAACTACAGTAATGTTTTTTAAATTATTTAAAATGGTCTTTTGAATTGCAAAAATAACAAATTTATAATAAATTAAATAAGTTTGTGATATTAGAATTAGAATTAGAATTTCAAATTTTAAAGTATTTTAATTGTGAAATCTTTTATAATCAGTATAAATATGAAAAAAATTTAAATGTTTCTTTTCCTATTTTAGAGTAATAGGCATATGCGATTAAGAGAATTACTTCTGCAGCATTCAAATGAAGCATCTCTCATTGTGATGACGCTTCCAATGCCTCGTAAGAGTACCTGTTCAGCACCTTTGTATATGGCATGGTTAGAAATGTTAACCAGAGATATGCCACCTTTTTTACTGATTAGAGGAAACCAAAGAAGTGTATTAACTTTTTACTCATAGAAATTTGTTATATTGATTTTCATTTTTTTTTCTATTCATTAATGTATATTGCTTATTTTTCATAAATAAAATATTTAAATTAATCTGAATTGTAGATATGATCACTATAAATTATAAACTTTTTGAAAGTCTTAATTATTTTATTACCAAATCCATTTTTATATTAAAATTGGAAATTACATCAATTAAAAACCCCGGCGTAAAAAATACACCTAGGAGAGTTTTCAAACTTTTACATTGGCGCCATCTGGATTTCACAATACTAACTATCTACATACAAAAGTAATATTTTATATTTAATTTACAGTATTACAAAAATAAAACATTTAACTTATTAAATATTACACAATAATAATTTTTTAATTAATGATAAATAACTAAACAATGAGAAATGAATTTATTTACTGAAATAATGCTTTTAAATAATGGAAAACTTTTAAAATTTTTTTTAAAAAATGAGAACAAAAACGTTAAAACATCGAAAATGACAAATTTATTTAAAAATAAAATCCAAAATATATACTTCTATGTAGAATACAAACAGAAGAAAACGATAGTGTTATCTGCTTATGTGTAGGATGATTGTTCTCAAGAAAAAAAATTAAAAACCCCGACGTAAAAATACTCTGTTTTCAAACTTTTACATTGGCGCCATCTGGATTTCACAATACTAACTATCTACATACAAAAATAATATTTTATATTTAATATACGGTATTACACAAATTAAACATTTAACTTCTTAAATATTACCCAAAATAATTAGACAGTATTATCTATATTTTTTATTACGATAACTTTGATAAATTTTATAATAATAATAATAGTAAATATACTTTCATTATTTTAATATATTTAAATTTAAATTAATGGTAAATAACTAAACAATCAGAAATGAATTTATTTACTGAAATAATGCTTTTAAATAATGGAAAACATTTAAATTATTTCAATTTCTTAGCTAGCTTCTACGTCATAGGATCGTCACAGGAAATAGAATGGCGTCACCTTATCTGTTGCAGGTGTGTCTACGGTCACGTGACCTGTGACGTGGCCTTCAGAAACACGTGTTTTTGTTTTCAATATTATATTTTGTAAATTAATTAACAGAATTGAATAAAAATGTATAGAATTACAAGAAGCGATGTATAACAAATATATAAGAGCATAAATTAGTATAAAAACTAAGAAAATAATTATAAAATTCACAAAAGTGACTTCTATACATCGCATACATACGATTAAAAAAAAACTTGAATCAGAAATCATGAAAACTATAACAGAAATATGTAATGAACTCAATAAATTTGTGATATCACAAAAACTAGCAAAAAAATTAAAGAAACAGAGAGAAAAACGATCATTTACCTCAGTACTATCATGACCTTGAATAGACTAAGTGGTAAGTTTATTTAAAAAATCAAAAATGACAAATTTATTTAAAAATAAAATCCAAAAAAAATATTACTATGTAAAATAAGATCAGAAGAATATAATCGCGAAAACTGCATACTTCTAAGATGCATAGTTCAAATAAAAATGGTTGTTATTGCCTTCGTTGTCAGCCCGGCAGAAAATTCTGCCGGCTGAGTGTACCAACTTGAAAACGACCCGGCAGAAAATTCTGCCGGGTCACGTCAAACGGGTTATAATATCAGGCCCAGATAACATCTGAGAAATTGCTGGGTAGCAATTACAAGCCATTGCTGGGTAGCAAGTCAGGGATGCAGCGATGACATCTTTAAGAGTATCATCTCCTGAGTATCATCTCTGAACTTAAAATTCTTTATATTATAATTATTACAAGAATTTTATAATAATTATACATTTCTAACTACTTTTAGATGAAGATACCAATGTCACAAAAACAAGAAAACAAAACTTTCTTGTCTCATACTTACAAAGCAAGCTAGACCAAAAGCATCAGTTGAAACAAGAAGAATTAAATTTAAATAAAGAATGACTGAAACTGGAACAAGAAAAATTTTGATTTGGAAAAAGCAAAACTTGATTTAGAGAGAAGAGAGAGAGAGAGAGGAGAGAGAGAGAGAGAGAGAGAAAGAGAGCAAGACTGAAGCAGGATGGAGAGGAAAGAAGAGTGTTATTAGAAATACTTTTGAAAACTTTGAAGAAAAATGTTTATAAAATTGAAAAAATTCTTTATTTATTTATTGATTGCATTCTAAGTATTTGTCCAATTTGGGGGGGTAAACAATTAAAATAATCTGATGTTGCACTACCGTATAAGCATGTGTGACAGTTTGTAAGTAGTGCACCAACAATATACAGTTTACAGGCCTGATGGTCGAGCGGTAAAGGTGGCAGCCTACCGCTCTGGGGGACCCGGGAACGAATCCGAACGGGTCGAATAATCCCCAGGAATTTTTCGGGGGGTGGTCCGTTCGGATATGTCGGGCCCCGTCCCTCACCACCCGGTCGCCCCATTGTGGGCCTGGCCGAACCCATAATGGGCCTACTAAAAGAGGCCCTCTTAGTGCCCACAGGGCGGAAAGAGTTAAAATATATATATATATATATATACAGTTTACCAACAGGCTGAAGGTACAGTTTCAAATTTTTTTTTTAAATCTATAAAAGCAAATATTTGAATTATTTTTTTAAAATACCCATTCCACACACTCGCTTACTGAACTCATCCTGGAATTAAATACTTCTTGCTCAGGTGTTAAACTAGCACTTCGGAACGGTGTAATCAGGTGTTGACGCAAAGGATAACCAGAATCTCCATTTAAAACAAATTGGGTCCCGTTCTCGGAACAAGGAATCGCAGCCAAATGCTCTAACAAATTAGATTCTCTTAACATTCCACTGTCACGACGTCTTCCATTGGTCCAAATAAATTAGCAATCATACCATCGGGTGTAACCACTAATTAAAATTTCAATGTATACGTTTATGGAAACCGAATACCATCCTTTGATGTGTTTTTGGTTGACAAATAGGACATGCCGTTCCATCTATAAACCCCCAACAATTGTCAAAGGAGCACCTTTTGCTGTTATTACTTGGCTAAATTAATTTTTCTCTTGTTAGTTTTATTTCGTTGATATTCAATAACAATTTGAAATGGCTATTGTAAATGATATTTAGTGTTTCATGCACAAATCGTGAAAGTTTATTTTTTGATTTCCCCAACAAAACAGAAATATCATCAAGTCTATTAGGATAAACTAATCTTCGTAATAAAATACATAATGCATCAATTCCAAGTGAACGTGATCCATTTTCACAAATGATTACAGATGGAAGGCGTAAAGCAGAATGCAGATGAAACAAATCATCTCTTAAAAATCTGTTAAAATTAAAAATTTTGTATTATTCCTTTTTTTTAAGTATTTACTTTAGTTTATAAATATTTACTTACCGAAGACGGCCGGATGGCCGAGCGGTCAAGGTGGCAGCCTACCGCTCTGGGGGACCCGGAATCGAATCCAAAATCCTACTAAAAGAGGCCCTCTTAGTGCCCACAGGGCGGAAAGAGCTAAAATATATATATATATATATATATATATATATACATACCGAAAATAAAACAAGCAATCAGAATCAGTCATTTTATTTAAATTTATTCTTGCTTTTGTCACAGGTAGACCTTTAGTGATATGATGTAATAAAATGGCTTCTTCATGACATAATTTATTATCTGGAGTTTATAATTTATTATTTCCTTCTTTTGTCAAATTGCACAATATCTCGCTTCACTACATTAAATTGAAAGTAATTATATACAGTATAAATAAATTAAATTTACATTAAATGTATTAAATATTTATTAATTATTTTGAAATAAATTACGAATTTTTGATGAAAAAATTAATTATTTTAATTATGTTTACTTTTTATAAATCAAATATAATGCTTATAAACGCAGGAATAGAATAAAAGCAGGCATTTTTATAAAATTTAAAATTATATTAAATATAAAATTAAAATTTCTGAAATATAATATAATTTGATTACATCAAAAATTAAATGATAATAACATAAATTTTGACATTATCTTAAAGGATAAAAAATGAAATAAAGGTTAAATTATTTATGACGTAAGAGGTCGTGTTAGGGTGAATCAGATTCTAAGGAGGCGCTGTAAACAAATATGCAGACGAGAATCAAGATAAAATACAACAATTTCAACTTATATTTACGATTTTTTACGTTTATTTTAACAATATGAACGTAAAAGAACATTCAGATTTATTTGTTATGAATTAGAAATGCCTAAAGTAGTAGAAAATATCCAATTGGGACTTAGTGCTTGTAGGATTGGTTTGAGAAAGGTAAATCTGATTTTTCATTTAAATATGTTAATTTAAATATTAATTATGTGAAAGTAAACTCGTTTACACAACATAATAATTTTGTTACGTCACAGACTATAAAGAAAAACTCAGAACACAAGTATTACTATTACAGTATTTTTCTTTCATACGTTTAAATAATAATCGACATTTTATACATTGTACATGTTATATACTAAGTACAAGTTATATACACATATATACACAATAAGCTTTACGTAATGAATTAAATTACTTCTTATTAAGTATTACAAGATTACGCCAAATGCCTGCTTATATTTTGTCCTGAAATTTAAAAAAATATTCTTTCAGACCAGTTTCCCGTTTCCTGTAACCTGCAATTAGTCTGAATGAATGTTTGGTGTGAGGAATAAGTTTATACTTTACAGATGAATATAATTGGACAGAATTAAGTGTAGATGTTCACCTAGGTAGCCTCAATGGCAGTATCGTGTTTAACAATTTAGCCCACACAACTGTGCCAGCTTCAGGTAGCCCACTTGACTGTTCGTGGAGTACTTGATGTTATATAGTTTTAGGGGTTGTGGGGCAAGCTCCCACCTGGGCGCTGAGGTGCTCGCTATCACTTGTACTGAGGCGCACATCTACATGCAAAGCATGTGTAATAGTGGTAGACTGATACATGTTACAAACTGACCTTTGCAGATGAATATCATGCAAAGGGTCAACAATTGCAGGAGTGGTATGATTTATGTTTTAAAAATACAAAATAAAACATCAATTTCGCTAAAAAGTAGTGAAAACAACCGGCGTCCCATTAACAGAGGTGCCGCTATTGGGTTTACCTACGTAAACATTTACCTATGTGTTTCAATACAACAGGATTTCACAGTTTGGTCTTGCTTGTTAATATTGATTAAATTACTAGTATGATTCAAATAATAAAGTAATGTCAAACTTGTATATAACAAATTACTGTTTATTTAATCTCTGTAAGTTTTTTGTATTCATATGTTGTTGAATTTGGATAAATTTCAAAGAGAATTTGTTTGTATTTCAAATCTAATGATTGATTACTTGTCTTGTTAACTGGCGTGTAGTATTATTAAATTTTTCCATTCACAAAAAGTCAGCATGATAAAGCAAAATTTTAAGTCAGAAGTTTGGTAGTAAACCATTGTATGAATTTATATTGATATTCTAAAATTTTATGAATTGCTAAATAAATTTGTTTTGTACTTTCTGATTTTCTGAAATATATATGAATACAGATGTTTCAGTTTAAATTTCATATTCTATAGATATAGGTATATGCCATTTAATGACAGGGATTTGTTCTGAGAAATATGTCATTAATCAAATATAGTTTATAGACTTAAACAAACCTATATAAAAAGTCTATTACTAATACTATGTAATGCAAGTGTAATACAATAATGAGCATTTATGTAGAAACCTTATCACACGTTGGATGTATATGTTTTTATTTTACTAACTGGATTTTTGGTTTGGAAGTGTTATAGTAATAAGCATTTATGTATCTAAACATATCTATGTATTTTTAAATAGCCACCAACATATCCTACAAAGCAATGACCGGCATTCAAAGAAAAAACAAACTGAAAATTCACCACGAATGTTTTTGAACTCCCCAGAATTCTTTCATTCGAACACATTCGAATGATTGTGTTCTGAAGCCTTTACATTCCATTGAACATCCATTTAATGCCTGAAGAACTCTGGAGAGTTTGAAAACATTTGTGGTAAATTTTTGTTCTGTTTTTTCTTTGAACACCAGTCATCGGTTCGTAGGGTACATTGTTGACTATTCCCCAGTGTTGTGTCGTTGTTGTCTTAAATAACCACTTTTTGTGGAAAAATCAAAACATTCATTTTACCAAAAAATGTTTTTAGCCCTAATCAGACTATCTTCAGTTTCTATTGCAACTTTTACATAAACTTATGTTCTAACAAAATCTATAAATTTTTTTATAGAATGTTTGTTTGAAATCATCATCTAAAATATATTATGGACATTCTTCAATTTTAAACAGTTAAGTTTTATTCTATATTTCAGAACATGTGATTGACAATTATGTATATTTAAAATTTCCTTTAATTCAAAATTTAAAATTTCAAGCATACAAAAATTTAAGATAATAAGGTGTTAAAAACTTAAAGCTTCAAATTATACTGATAAAATAAAGGGTGTGAGGGATATTTGAAGACATATTTGGTAATTTAATAAAACAGCACTAACATAGCAAAACCAAATATATATGAAGAAAATTTTGTGAGCATGTTCTTGATAAGCTTTCTTACAAGACTATTCTATGAATCTGCTTTCAGCTTTGATGACTGTTTCAATGATTAACTGGAATCATTGACATGTCTGGACTAAATGGCTTATTCATTTTATTCTTTCTTTCAACTGGATAAAAATAGTCAATAAGAAAAACACACCTTTAAAAATCCAGCAAAAAAATTTTTACTAATAAAAAGGTTTTCAAACGGTTTTACCGATCTTCATCAGTTAAGATGACACAGATTGTAAAAATACGATGCAAATTTAAAAATAAACATTACACTCAAACCTGTTATTGTGCAGTCTTTTTTTCTGCGATTTTTTATACGTGCAATGTGTTTTGTGCAATTATTTTTGTGCAGTATACCAATTTGATTGAAATTCATATACTGCACACAAAAAAAGACTGCACAAAAACAGGTTTGAGTGTAAGCAGAATTCTAAAATAAATATATGGATATATAACTGAAATCATAGTTGTGAATAATAAATAAATAACTACAGAAATAAATTAAACAATAAAAAATAAAAAAATAGATGAATAAAAAAACTCCATATTAAATTAATATTCACAAAAAGACTGCCATGTGGTAACCAATCTGTCAGCATCCTTATGGTTGATGCAACCCGTTTTTTATGTGCTTTAAATATCTCCAATTTTTCTACATATTGCATAGTATTTATATTTGATGTTGGTTTGATAGAAGCATGCTCCCATTGCACTTGAATGCCCTGATGTGCGTAAGCCGCCAGCGTCATGCTATCGAGATTTTTATCAATAGTATATTTATGTTCGTTAAGCTGTTGCTGCAAGTTTCACCTGGTGGCACCCACGTAGACCAGCCTTGATTTGAAATGGTCGATTATCAGGATGGAGTAAATTCCTGCAGTCAAATTATGGTTATACGATTGTTTATCATTCCTTAGAATTCTGAATATTGTCGGGTTGCACCGATGTATAATCTGGAGATTACCAGCTCTGGCCACTTTCTTATGTATTCCTCTTAAAAAAGGGAAATAATTTACAACCATCCTTCATTTCTGGACCCCTGAAGCATTGAGACGACTTCTGGTTTGAAATGTTGCAATCAACTTCTGAATTATTTTTATTGGATAACCTTGTTGTGTGATCTTTAAGATGTAACTCAGCTCTGTTAATGTGTCATTTATGCTGGTACAATGTGTATGTGCCCTTCTTATTAAGGATTTGAAGGCTGCCAATCTGATGTAGAAAGGATTGACAGAGTTATGTGGAATTAAAATGGGTTGAAAACAAGTTTTCCTGTATATTTTGGTGCAAATTTTACCATATTTGCAAGATATGGAAATGTTCAAAAAGTTTACAGATGTTTTGCTCTCCTGATCTAATTGTGGGAATAATCTATAGGGATTATCATTGAACGCTATTAAAAATTGCTGCAGGTTTGGTTTTCTATTCCATAAGAAGATATCATCCACATACCTAGCATATACGATAAGGTGTTGGAATTTGGTTTGAATTCTGTTATCTAATTGTACCACCAGCTCACATAGAATTGCCAAGGTGGGACTGCCCATGGGTACTTTCTTTCCTCTAAGTATACTTTGTTCTCAAATTCAAAGAATGAAGTATAAGATAGAAGATGTGCCAGTTCTAGTATATGATTGTGATGTTTACATGCATCATCGGTGTTGGCAAACAAGAAGTCTCTTATAGCACAAAAATAAGGAGGTATTTTTATAGAGGGACACGTCAATTTGAAGTTGAAGACTGTCATGTATTCCTTGTCTAGTAGACAAGGAATACATGACTGTTATAGAATGTCTCAGTATTGTTTCGATACTAAGACATTCTATAACCTGCAACAAATTGTTAACTGAAAGTGGATGGTAAGCAGCCTTGGCCTGGTAGAATTTGACCAGCTGTTTTTCGATCAAGAATGTCAGTGAGTTGCATTTCTTGATTACAGGAGGTATTTTGTTTCCTGGCTTATGCTTCTTGGCAAACGTGAAAATTCTTGGTTTTCTGGTGCATGGACTGTAGAGCTATGCATATGTAAAAGCCTTGTTAATGGAGTGGAGGTGAACTCTCTTAACCCTTTGTACTGATTCTAAAAAGTTGATAGATGCCACTTGGCATTCTGTGGTTGTAACATAGTCTCGTAATTTCTCATTGTAGGTAGATTGTTTGAGCAACACCACTCCTTTTGATTTATCTGCTTTCATCAGAACAGTGTTATTATGTTCCAACCATTGGCATGATTTGGCATATAGGCCAAAATGTCCTGCCTGTATTATTGCTTTTCTCATATGTTGTCTGGAAGTTGGTTTTCCAACAAAAAAAATCTTAATGTATGTCATTCATACCTTTAATGATTAATTCAATGTCTGGTTTGAAGGTTTCTGGCTAGGGCACATGTGGCATAGAAGCATTATTAAGACATCCAGAATGCATTGCAGGGATACTATATCATCCCATGTTGTGATGTAGGAGTTCTCAGTTCTGTTTGGTTTGATATTTTGCATGCGGAATATCCATTTTAGCTTCTATATATATTTTTGTTTCAAATTTCTTGCGACACATAGTGATAAATTAATGACCTTCTCATTTACCACTGCTAGGAGTTTGGATCCTGTTCATAAATGCCATCTTCCATGTATATCAGCCTATGTAACAGAGCATACATCTGGCATCTGGTATTCCTAATTGCTTTTCTGAGGCACAGTTGTTGCAGACGTGGAAGAAGCGAATTATATCCTTCAGGCAATTGTATGCAATAAATAGACATTGTAAATGCTCCATTGAGGCAGCATTGATTTAGAAAATCCAATTTAGCCCTTGCTTTATGTATTTTAAGGACCAGTTTCCTGTATTGTTTGGCCTACATAGTCATAGGTATATCAATATATTTTTTTTAAGAAAGTGGCCAGAGCTGGTAATCTCCAGATTATATATCGGCGCAACCCAACAATATTCAGAATTCTAAGGAACGATAAACAACCAAATAACCATAATTTAACCGCAGGAATTTACTCCATCCCGATAATCGATCAACGTTTCGAATCAAGACTGGTCTGTATGGGTGCCACTAGGTGCAACTTGCAGCAACAGCTTAATGAACATAAATATACTATTGATAAAAATCTCGATAGCATGACGCTGGCGGCTTACGCACAGCATCAGGACATTCAAGTGCAATAGGAAGATGCTTCTATCATCAAACCAGCATCAAATATAAATACTATGCAATATGTAGAAAAATTGGAGATATTTAAAGCCCATAAAAACAGGTTGCATCAATCATAGGGATGCTGACGGTATTGGTTACCACATGGCAGTCTTTTTGTGAATATTAATTTATTATGGAGTTTCTTTTATTCATCTATTTTTTTATTTTTTATTGTTTAATTTATTTCTGTAGTTGTTTATTTATTATTCACAACTATGATTTCAGTTATAAATCTATATATTTATTTTAGAATTCTGCTTAATGTTTATTTTTAACTTTGCATTCTATTTTCACAATCTGTGTCATCTTAACTGATGAAGATTGGTAAAACCATTTGAAAACATTTTTATTAGTAAAAATTTTTTTGCTGGATTTTTAAAGGTGTGTTTTTCTTATTGACTTATTCATTTTGGACATCTTCTTCACTGAAGCTATTTATTGTGGTGATTAGTCTCCCTTTCAACAATTCTCCAAACATAGTCCATAGGATTTAAATTTTATGAGTTTGAATGCTATATGTTTATTGTTACATGTTCATAAAGATTGTCTGACATCCCAATTTTTGGGTTATCTGGGTTTGTGAGAGGGTGCTGAGTCTCGTTGAAACGTGTACGACTTTCCATTGCATGATTCTTCTATCCAGGGCTTAACAACTACAAGAGGTGTTCAAATGAAAAGGTACAAAACGACACTGTGGGCATAATTGAAGTCTTTATTCAAAGTAATCACCAGAGACCTGAGCACAACTATCCCACTGTTTGAGATGAAGGATTCCTTGTTCCCAGAATTCCTGTGCCTATGACAAGAGCCAGTTCTCCACTGTGTCCTTAGTTTGTCATCCGAGTTGAAGTACTTCCCTTTGAGATGAGTTTTGAGCGGACCAAACAGATGGAAGTCACAGGGCGACATGTTCGGGATGTAGGGCAGATGCTCAAGCTGCTCTCACTTGAACTTTGCCATTACACTTTCTCACTGACTTGTCGGACACACATTCTCCCTGATATACAGCCACCATCTGGCGATGAATATCAGCTGGTTTAACATCTTCTGCAGTCAGAAATCTGATAACACCTCGCTGCTCCTCAAATGTTGACTTTTGCAATGTGAACGCCATGATGTCCTCGCAGTCCTCATACACACTGTGACATCAATTGGATGGAACACGCAACTGCCTGATTCTCTCCTGCGTCATGTGTGGGCGCATGCGCATGATGCACAACCATGCCGGACACTACATTCATGTCCCTAGATGTCTCACTACGGTATCCCAAAGTGGCATATTCTCATTTCAATCGGTTTGGTTGTGACGATGTTTCATACCTTTTCATTTGAACACCCCTCATATCTCGAGCACCTCAATATATCCAGCTGCATTAACTCTGATCCATGTAAAAATTAATGTGGCATGACCTTCATTATTTACCACTCTTAAAACCATAATAGTTTCTGGACTATACACTCTGGGGTCATAAGAAGGATCTGCACATAACCATCTGTCATTTCTTCTGTTAGACTTGGCCTTGGTGCATATATGAACTTTGTGTACAAAAGATCTTGCAACATTTAGAAAGTTGGCAATTTCCAAATTGCTGTGTTCTGCACATACAGCAACAATGACTACATGCTTTTTCATTTCTTGTGTTAGCATTTATCTACTATTGGGATCTGAAATAGACATTTTAATCAGTTTAAAGAGTGTAATATACTGAAAACTAAGTGTCCTCCTTTACCTCTCATCAGGCCCATTATTGGTACAGTATATGCAAGGCCTTGGGCCAAGAAAAGCTTGGAGGCCGCTTTAAGGAATTCGTAATGGAGGGTTAATCGTTCATAAATTTTTTTTCAAATTAGCTTTCGATTGTTTACTGTTTATAATAATTTTATTACTTGTTGCTCTATTCAATTTTGCATATTTTCGAGGTCTCGAATGTTAGGAGGCCCCAACGTCTGGAGATCCCTGGGCCCAGGCCCAATACGCCCTCACCTAAAGATGGGCCTGCCTCTCATAACCTGTAAAATAAAATAAATTGAATATTTTAACAATTTTGCATAGTTCAACTATTATAATGCAAACAGTACTATAGCTGTGAAGCATGCATTACAGTTGGTGGTTGCTCTTTTGAACAATTTCTGTAATTAACCATTATTAAAGATTCTTTTTTTCATGTTTTGTGTTATGACTCTGCATTTCAACACTTCACATTTGACCACACATTCTATGACCAGAGATATTTGTTTTGGTGTGTTCTTCCACTCCTTAAAGTTTTTCTCGTTTTTTTTCTCTCTGAATATTAATATAACCTGCCCACGATCAGTATGTTATGAGAATTAAACTATACTTTTCACTTGCTTTATTGTATTTCTTGCTTGATTCTAATAAGGTTTAAGGTTTAGTTTATCTAGGATTGCTTTCCAACTATTTGGAAAGGTATTCATATTGTTATAATTAATGATGTCAATATACATAGAGAGGTAATAAATATACTGTATACAGGGTGTATCAGTACAGTAGTTACAAACTTTCAGGAGAGATAGAATACACCTAGATGATGGGAAATCACATAACAATGCAATGCTTTCCTGGCGCAGTAGTGTAGACACAAAACACAAGAAAGGAAGGACATGAACAGGGTGAGAAAACATGTTTATTATTCTTAGTACAGCAAAAATTCTGGGACGTCTTTGGCTGGTGTATGCAATACGTCAAGGCACTGGTGTATGAAACTCCTGTTAACAGTGCTGAGGAACTTGTTTCACGCATCGTGGCAGCTGCTGGGAAAGTCCAGGACACGTCCGGTATTTTCAGCAACATTAGATCTTTAATGCGTCGGAGATGTGAGGCCTGCATCATGGCCTGGGGTCGTAATTTTTAACACGTTCTTTGATTTTTGCTGTACTAAGAATAATAAACATGTTTTCTCACCCTGTTTGTGTCCTTCATTTCTTGTGTTTTGTGTGGTCACTACCGTGCCAGGAAAGTGTTTCTGACCATGCATTGCTATGTGATTTCCCATCATCTAGGTGTACTCTATCTCTCCTGAAAGTTTGTAACTGCTGTACTGATACACCCTGTGTATGTTCTAAAATTCTAAGATAGATTCTTTTTTTTATTCCTCTAGAACAGTGATTTTCAACTGGTGTGCAGCAAAATTTTTGAAAGTTATTAAATAAATTTTCAAAGCCCAAAGAACAATAAGTATACATATCAAAATTTAAACTTTTAAAATGATTATATGAGTTTTTCATTGTTATAATCAGGGCTGCAGAGTTGGTAAAAAAACCACTCATCTCCAACTCCGACTCCTGATAATTTTAGTCGGCTGACTCCCGACTCCAACAAACTTAGTCATTTTATAGGGAGCAGAGGTGCTCATAGGAGGGTACCCTACTCTTAACTCTGAAAGGTGCCTTGGTCATTTACCTAAATACTTTTATAGTATTTTTATTATTTATCTTACATTAATATTTATTTGTTTAAAAAAATTAATTTTTAACAAAATTTATTAAGAGGAGAAAGGGGCGATAAAATTCTACATCTATGTATATTTGACAGCATTTGCACTTCAATTTCACCCTTCCAGAAGAGTTAGTTCAACTAAAAAGTGTGTGATCTAGCTACTTCTGCTCCTTGTTCAGAAAAGAAAAATATGTACTTGATCAATTGGTCTGGCTCATTCATAAAAATAGAGAACTCATTTAGAGCAGGGATAATAAAGGAATGATTCAAAAATATTCAAATTTAATTGGGTCAAAATAATTTAACTACTAAACACAAATACTACAAAGAACACTACATATTGAATAAATGAAATTGATGCATTTTGTATTTAAAATAAATGAATTATAACAAAATACAAAAATATTTTAAAAAATTAATAAATATATAATAAATTTTCTTTCATTTAAATAAAAAAAACTTAAGTAAATTCAAAATGCGGGAGTTGGAGTCGACACATTTTTTCCGACTCTGACTCCTCTGGCTAGAAATTTCTCCAGACTCTGACTCTGACTCCACAGCCCTGGTTATGATAAATAAACTTATATGTAATGTAGTAAAAATTATATGTGCATAACACTGGGTTATTTCATTTAAAATGAAATTTTCTTTAAATCAGAAATGTATGTATAATTGTCCATATTTAGTTTAAATTATTTTAACTTAGAAATAGCAGGACATTGGGCATGTTTCTAAAGACAATTATGCCACTTTTAAATGCGAATTAAGACTTAATGTTAATTGCTTTTCTTATGTAAATAAAAATTATTAATTTAAATAATTATTGTTGTAATCTGCTACTATTTTAAGGAACAGCAATACTGTTTTATTTAATTCACAAAAAATATAGACAAAAAGAATTAGATTAACTGGCAAGTAATATGGCAATAGAATGTTTACAAACGACATATTTAAATCGTGCGATTTTTGTCTGAAGAAATTTGTGCTGCACAAATTTAATTATAGGTTCAAGTGTGTTGTGAGATAAAAAGATTGAAAAACACTACTCTAAAAGGACAGGTTTGCTCCAAAATACATTCACATTTGTTTCCCAAGCCCATTCCATAAGTGTTGTTATATTTTCACATTCCCCCAAAGGCTGCTGATTTTTAATGTTCTACAAACCCTTTTGATCTGTACATGGATCCTATGTAAAGTACTCATCACATTTAGAGAACCTGATTGCATATATTCCTGCTTTTGATAATGTATTTGTTTGGTCCTTACAATAATGAATATCCTTAGAAATGATAAGTTTCCTTCTTACTGCTGGTGTATATCCTGTCATACTGACATATTTTGCTGCTAACACTGCAACTGATTTGCCTGTAACAATGATGATTTCTTTTACCTTGTTAGTATTAGCTTGTCCTTGTTTCATTAAGATCATTTTGAAAATTCCACCACTATCCCTTTCAGAAATCCAAAACTTAACACACAAATACATATCTACTGTATTGTTCTTATGTTTGCATTATACAAGTATCCTCTTATCCTCTTATGTAGTATCTTCACTTTGTCCAAAATTACTTGTACTAATGTTGTTCTGTTGCATACCTCCTGCTAAACTTGCTTTTAAGTTACATTTAATAATAGCCCTCATATGTTCTGTTCTTATTCTCAAGGAGAAGAGGCATTTAATGTAGGATGTGCTGTAAGTATTCAAGAACAAGACATTGCCAAAAACAGAAATTATTATTCTTTTTATTGGCAATTGCAGTGCACATTTGAGGATTCCCATTCTGAAAGCTGTAATAGTTCAATTTTACTGCAAAGAGCAACTTCTAAATTGCAATCTTTAGATCAAGAAATTATTTAAAATTTTTAATTACAATATGAAAGCTAATTGTAGGAAAAATATTGAACATTATTGAAGATGGATCATGTGAGTTTGGAGTGAACCTAAAACATGAATGATTAACAAAGTTTGAAATGAAGTTCCACAAAGCGTCATTGCAAATTGCTTACAAAAGTTTAAGTCAACAATTTGATTTGAATAAATTGGAATTTCCATTAGATTCCATTGACTATACCAAAGAAGGCTGGACTTATCTCATATCAGTAATGAGTGATGAAAAAGCATCATTCAAAGATTTTTCTCAATGTTGACAATGACCTAGCTGTTTGCAGACACTTGTCTAAAGATTACATCAGTAAAAAGAAACAAGCAATGAAGATGAGGAAGGAATAAATTGTATAATTCTGCTCTCCCTATATGTAGGGAAGCCAGATCTAGCTTTTAAATTTTAAATAGTAAAATTCTCTAGCTTTTAAAAGGTTTTCCAGAAACTTCATCATTTTATGAAACAAGATGATTGCCCAGGAAATTTTAAAATACTGCCAACCATTTGATTTGCCAGTTTTGAATATTTTTTGCCACTTCAAATTATTTATCATCAGCAATTTTACTTACTTAGTGCAGATGCTGTAACCTTATCATCTAATAGCCTTATTGGTTAACCTACATCGTCTAGGTCCAGTGCCTGGTGTCTTATTTACTGGGCTATTGCCACTCAGGGACATAAAAGTTTCAAAGACATCAACTAAACACTCAATTTTCAGAGGCCCAGTTTCCAAAACACCTGAGAAGTGGGTCTTATTGTTTGGACAAGGAACTGTTTGTGTTTAAAACGATGTGCTCACCAAAGAGCTGATTGGAAACCTGAATGTCTGGTCCTTTCCTTGTTAGCAATAGGAATCATTTTTGAATGATATTTTTTATGAAAATTCCATAACACATTTGATTACAATGCTTAATTAAACAGTATTTCACATATTTTCTGTCATATGAACATTTTTGTTTTAGTTTACTGAAAAAAGATCAAAGTGAAAAGAAGTCATTCTAAAGAATTCCCCAAAATTTTCTATCAGTCAATAAAAAAATTTCCAATCTGGAAATGTTGGGTGGCATTGCACAAAACTGCCTTTGGTTCTCAATGTCATTTCCTACTTTTCTGTTCAAACTTGCCGCGTGACATCATGAAATTGCTAGGTGTGTGGTACACGGTACTTCCATCACATAGGAGCTAGACAATCTGCTGTTTTTCTTGAAGTGTGCTTGTGATTCAGTTTCACACCGATTGTTGAAATAAATGGACTGGGGCAGGGATGGTGAACCTATGGCACGCGTGCCCAAAGTGGCAAGTAACAGAAATCATCTGGCACGTAATGTATCATATGATTTCTGTCCTTTTCAATCATCCTTTCTGTTTATCACCTGATCATCCTTTTTTCAATCAGAATTTCTACATTTATTCGAATTAAAGTGTATTCGTTTAATTTCTTTAAATATCATTATTCGAAGTCTAAGACTTTGGCATGCAATAACGTCTTTAAAGCTAAGTATGCTTACAATATGGCATGGGGACTCAAAAAGGTTCGTCATCCCTGGACTAGGGATTTATTACCACTTGCTGTTGCCAATATCATATTTCTATTATCACTTTAATAAAAATATTGCCAAGTGGCAATTTTGGCACTATATAGCATGACCCCTGTATGTATAGGTAAATATAATGTATTTTAACTGTAACTACAAGGTTTTTAGAAAGTAACTAAGCATTGAGAAATCACTATAATTTTGTAATAATAAGGCAATCATAAAATTTGTATGTACATCAGTCAATTAAATTTTATAATTCCTGCATTGGTGGTTTGGATAGTGATAAAGAGAGGGTGCATGCAGAGTGGCAAAAAAAGATGATCAATCACTTGTCTGTTCAGAATCAAGTGCTGATTGCTGCATGATATGAGATGTACAAATCAGTAGTTTCTGTGCAGGAATGGTGAAGGACATCATGCCACCAATCTGTCCGGAAACAATCAAAAATTTTCATTCAAATCTAAAATGGCCACAGGTTTGGTTGTGGACACAGAGAAGTAGCTGCCCATCGACATCATGATCTGAGGAAAATATATTGTTGGTGGATGGCATTGAATTTTAAGGTTTGCATCCATATTACTATTTTATAAGGTACATATCAAATAATTTTCGTCATCCTTGTGTTGAAATAGAAAGTTCCTCTGTGATCAAAAAGTATTGGGAATAGTTCAATAAAACTCAAGATTTGAATTTATTCATCAAAATTTATTTTGTTCCCTTCAAAGTAATTCCCTTTCACTGCAATGCACTTATGGCAACATTTTTCCCAATCCTTAAAACATATTTTAAAGCTGTTTTCATGAAATCCCTTTAGGACTTGCAGTGAATTTTGTTTTATGGCATTGATCAACTGAAATGGTCACCATGAAGCAGAAATTTTAGTCGAAGAAATAGGAAAAAGTCGCATGGTGCCATATCAGGTCAATGCTTAGCTTGCAGAACAAGAGCATTGTGAGCAAAATGCATGAGTTTTTTGCCACAAATCAACCTGTTTGCTATGAATTGCTTTACACAAACGATGCAAAATTTTCAAATAATAATCTTTGTTGACAGTTTGTCAGTTGGAAGGAATTTATGATGCACAATACCATGACAAAGCTGACTAAGGAAATAGTTGTCTTTAATAAAAAGGACAAAAGGGTTAAAACTATAATAAAATAAATATTAAATAACTAAAATAATTTTTTACCTCTGAAATATTCCAGGTATTAAAAAAAGCCTCTTAAAAATTTAAAAAAAATTAAGACTTGGCAAATAAAACCACATAATATTATTGAAATCTGTAAAACAATAAACATTTTAAAACCCCCCTTTTTTTATCTTAATTTATACTTTCAATTATTAGATCATATATAAAATCTATATTTGTGACTTCCTCCCAAATAAAGTCATTCTAATTTTTTGGATTTTTAAAAAATTTTATATCATATATTTAGTACTTGGCATATGACATTATAATGCCTTTTATTGGTTAATATTAAACTAAAAATATATTTTCCTTGTGACTTTAGTCAGGACCAGTATTTTTAAAGAATTGTCAACAATTGAAGAGGGTTTAGACCCAAAATGCAATGGCAATTCAAAGTAATTAATTTTGCCATACTCTTTTAAATGCACATCATGTATAAGTCTTACATTTGTGAAGTTATGAGATTTAAGAAGTACAACAATTGAATAGAACAAGAAGCTTTGAGAACATCAAAAACTCTTTTTTTTATTAAATTTTGAAATTTTTATTTTTTTAATTAAGTTTTCATAATGATTTTCAAAATGTTTTGTAATAAAATAAGTTGTCTGTTTTTGAGATACAGTAGGGTCAAAGTGCCAATGCTCCCTGATGTGATTAAGTATGTTTAATGGAATTTAAAGGACCAAAAAAAAAACTGTGCTCATCTAATGGAAAATGAGTATAAATTTGAACAAAACATAACAAAGCAATTGATGCTGATTGTGTTGTTCTTGGATCACCTCTCCATGGCCAGAAGATGCAAGAATAGCCTCTTCCATGGCAGCAACTGCAAGGATTGTCTGTCCACGCTAGGCAAGTGTAAGGATTGCACCTATCAAACCCATTAGGTGCAAGAATTGCTGCCTCCTTTATTATTTGGTTCTGTTTAAATCCTATCATAATGGGACAAAGTAACACAATGTCCTAATTAATGGCTTGGTGTTGATCCTGATTGAATGAATGAAGTTGCTATTTAAGTACATTGCTGATCAAAATTAAGGCAACAAACAGAAAACTTGTGTAAAATTAGCATTTTTATAAAACACACAAGTAGCTGAAACTTATGTCATACGTAAATCAGAAAAAGGCAATCCTGTCAAGCAAGTGTGATGCAAATGAGGAGAAATCAATTGCAAGAGTTATCCAGATGCCTTAGGGCAGTGTTTTTCAAGCTTTTTCATTGAGTGGCACCCCTGATTGAAAAATAAAAAATTGTGACACCCTTGACCAGCGGCGGATCTAGAATCTAAATAAGGAGAGGCTAATGGGCCAGATGAACCTTTTGCAAAACTGAATATTATGTGCAATGCTGGAGTGGGGTCCCTTCCCCGAGAAGAAAAATTTTAAAAATTGACAGTTTGAAGTAGCATTTTAATGCAAAAAAAGCATTTCTACGTGTTCAAAATCAAAATTTAAGTCCATTGAATTTTGTCAAATTACCTACATGTAAAATAATAGTCTTGTTATTGTTTTTTAAATCTACTTTTATTATCGGCCCTAAACTTTGCGACACTCCAATCGTGGCACCATGGCACCCTGGTTGAAAAACACTGCCTTAGGGAAAGCATTTGGATGATTCATTATAATGAATGGCCATTGGTTTCTGCATTTTTGCTATGTACTGTACTGTACATTTGTTTGTATTGCTTTATGACATGAGAGTGTTAATTTTGGGAATGAGCCTATGTAGAAAATAATGTGACTGTTGTTTAATTAATAAGACTAATTATAAAATCAAAATTAGCTAAATATGAAATATATTTAAACTACTAAATTTAACAATTTAAAATAACTAGCAAACAGCCTAATAAATTATATGTGAAACTTAGTGCCTCTTTTTTTCCCATTGCTTCATTTATTTAAAGGCAAAATAATATCCAGTCAACTTAAATTTTAGTACATGCAAATAAGGCTATCTGTATTTTATATATTTCATTACTTTCTTTACAAATACATTGTTATCATATATACAACACACAAACTGGATAACAATGTAGAACAAAATAACCAAAACTCCAGTATAAAATGAAAAGTTATTTAATGGAAGAACAAATGTTTTTAATAACTTCAGCTATCATCATCAGGTTAAAATATATTCAAAAGATAAACAAAAGTGAAATGAATGTCTTAATTTAAAGGAAGAGATGTCATCTGATTGTTGTTATATATAGTATTTACTGCTGGACTTCAAATAGACATCATTTTCTGTAGAACAAATAAGAATAAAGATCTGATACTCCTGCATAGAACAACATATCAACAAGGCATCCTCATGAGGGTGGTTTTTTCAACCTCCAATGGTCTTTAAAATAAAGGACAAGTGTAAATAACAAAATGAATTTATTACCAAAAGTTAGGTACAAGCATGGTTACTTTTTGACATAATCACTGTGGAGATTGAGGCATTTGTCATATCTGTGCAATCTCCTCTTCAAAGAATGCTGTCGCCAGTGACTTGAGATGAGCTTTAACATTGTTTTGGGATCATCATTAGTCTCAAACCTTTGCCCTCCTAGCCACTTTTTCAGTTCATGGAAGAGGTGGAAGTCTTCACACACCTTCAATGTGTGAAGACTGCCACTCAGCTTGGAACTTTTTAAACACCCAATATAGTGCCCAAGCTACTTCCACCTCTTTCCTGAACTGAAAAAGTGGCTAGGAAGACAGAGGTTCAAGACTAATGACAATCTTCAAAACAACATTAAAGCCCATCTCAAGTTACTGGCAGCAACATTCTATGAAGAGGGGATTGCAAAGCTTGTCTGCAGATATGACAAATGCCTCAATTTTCACAGTGATTATGTTGAAAAGTAATCATGTTTGTACAGTACCTAACTTTTGGTAGTAAAATTCATTTTGTTATTTACACTTGTCTTTGTTTTTGAACCATCAGAGGTTGGAAAAAAACTGCCCTTGTATATTGAGGACACACAATCCACTGAAGTGCCTTCTGAATATCTTATGAAAATCCACAACAAAGTCATCCATTTTACTAAAACACCTTGGCACATTTGCTACACATGACCAAGGATTTTTGCATTTGCCATCTGGCTGTGCAAGGATTTTTGCTGATCTGTTGACAACAAATCAGCTATATGAATTAAAAGAAGGCTCAATCATCTCATCAACAATGATCTTCAATATCATCGGATCATAAACAACTCCTTACATCTATTGGAATGATTACAACACCTACAATTGGGGAAAGACATCTATATTACAGTGTATGATTTGATTCTCTTTACTCATCAATTAAGAGCCATGTTTCTTTAAGCTTTGCAATTTTCTCTTTAATTATTTGAGTGACCATGCCAATCTTAAAACTTGTTGACCTTGCATGCCACATTTTCTTTCTCCAGTTCAAAGGGAATGTGTACTTACAAGTCAGGAGTGTATCCATTGGTAACTCCCTCTCTAGAATCCTCTGCAAGTTGGTAATTTGACAACTGGTAAATATCATCTTGCCCTCCTTTGAACAACACATTGTGAGATCCTGGGGAGGTAAGAGGGAGTCGTACCTCTTTTTCCGGTGACTCACTTGTCACGGATGGCTGTTACGTCGACGGCACGTTACGCAAGTGGAGGAGGAGGAAGGATGGGGTCGACGATAAGGCGAAGCCGACAGTCAAGAAGACACCATTTTATAACAAAACAAGATTCATTAAAAGTGAAACGAACAAAACTACACTTCTACCCTCATACACAAAAAGGGGGTCCGGAGAGAGAGAGTTTACAAATAATTTTCATACCTCTTAACAAGTCCGAAATAGACGGAGTCCAGTGAATGTCCCGGTAGGTAAATATTCACTGAGAAGTGATAATAATTTTTGGAGAGTCAGTTAATGGGACGATGGCACGTAGAACCTTAGAATTCGTAAACTGGACAATGGCACTTAAAAACTTAAGAAACTTAGAAACTTTCGGGTTTGGTCGACGGCGCAGTGCACTTCGTAATGGAGAGACGATCGGAGAGCCCTTTAAGGGAGAAAGGAAGCGTCTTTTTTAGGTTTTTGATGGGAAAACCTGTCACGTGATCGATAACTGATCGCAATTAGGGCCATAGGTGTTCCCGGGATTCAAATAAACGACTAGTTCGCTAACTGTAAACTATCGTGCAAGATGATCTACCTGCTCCAAGGGAATAACGGCTTGTTGACAGTTAGGGGACGATCGTGCCAGTCAAGGGTCAACAATTTCCTGGGTATGGAATGTTGTTGATTAAGCCGTTTATAATAGGAGTGAAATAATTCAGAAATTTTAGGTTCTTAACTTCCAGATTTCACAACATCCTTCTTTACACTTCTTATCATATGGCATCTCAGACCTAATCTCCAGGATTTCATACTCTATCAATTCTAACCCTTTTGGTCTACTAATGTCATTTGGAGCAGGAAAGCCCTACCTTGATACATTTCCTTGATCTTAACATTATCATCCAAGAAAGGCATATATCCATCACAATATCAGTGGCGTGCCGTGACATTTGATGATAGGGAAGCTGTGTTTCTGTAAGAAGCCAACTTCCAGGGGCAATCAGTTAATTGCGCGTCAGTGATGGCGTAGGGTCTATTTGTATGTGCGTGGTGGCGGAAGAGACGTACCAGACAAAAACAGACAAAAAAGAAACATAAAATAAACATATACTATG
The DNA here is from genome assembly GCF_030686945.1 of Centruroides vittatus. NCBI lineage: Eukaryota > Metazoa > Arthropoda > Arachnida > Scorpiones > Buthidae > Centruroides > Centruroides vittatus. Next base: position 471,276 of record NW_027122359.1, on the reverse strand, counting down.
TACAAAATAGTTTGCTTTAGGACAATCAGCCGTTCGGACATCCTGGGCGTCGATGTGGTTCTTCGATGGTCGATCGAAGGTGGCCCGGGGACAGTGGCGTTGACAAGTCTGTAGGGCACGGGGAGACTTCCTCTATTGGTGTTGGGGACACGGTCTAAGTCCGAAGTGGCACGGGTTACAGGTTGGCACAATAGACGAGAAATTGTATTTTTTTTTTTTTTTTTTTGTGCATTGACACACGGCACGGCGTTTTGGTTATTCGGAACGTTAACCGAGTGCCAGGTGTTATCGATTGTCAGGGATTATATCAATCTCCGTTCTTTCTTTCGTCCATTTAATTGGTCGTTCTTCCTCAATCATGCTTCCCGAGTGGTTGGTCCCTGGTTACTAAACGTAACGAGACTCTTACCTGGAACGGGAGAAAAGTCAAAATCGAAGACGAATTCGATCTTCCACCGATCATAGGACGACTTTCTTCCGCGATTTATGGTTTCTGTCTCGCAGTTTGATATAAACAATGGGTGTCCGATTACAAACGACTTTTACCTATGTTTTTTTAAACTAATAAACTTTTCTCTAAATTAACCGTTTTTTCGCGTCTTTCGTGTCGGGTCAGACCTGTCCGGAACCTCACATTTCCATAAAAGTTTTAAACAAATACTGGAAATGACAAAAATAAACAATTTCTGTATTTTAGTTCTAAAATGCAAATACATACACAATACAAATTGATATGATACAAACAATAATAGAAAAACTTGTTTCTTTAATTTTTTATAAACTAACTCTATTCAGCGATTTTTCTGCAAAGTTGTTAATTACTTTATCATAAAAGTCGTTGGTCGTCGACTCTATCAACGTATTTAAAAGCTCTTTTTCTATCGAAACACCACAATTCTTCCGCTAGCGACCACAATTCTTCCTCCGACCGAGTGTTCCTGGCCAATGTATGAATTTGCGTCGTGGTCGAAAAACTGCGCTTAGCAGACCACCGGTAGATGGTACCGTAAATATTAATGATATTAAATCATATAATTCTTTTAGTACGTCTTTGTTCGGATCATCATAAATTATAATACTTTTTATGTCTAAGAGTTACTTGTCAATAGGCCTATAGTCCCGACATGAATATAAATATTGCGATTCACTACGTAATCTAAATAAATCAAAAAAATTTCCATAAAATTTACTTCATTTGTAGAATTAAAACACACTTGGAAAAATTGTTTTTCATAATATTAAAATTATTAACATCTAAAAGTGATAAAAATTCTAAAGATTTTATGTCTGAAAATCTGTCAATATAATTACAGTATAATTTTAAAAAATTATAATAAATATAACTTTGCAAACAAAACGTACATAAAAATAACATTGAATACTCTTTACTTTTTAAATCTTAAACAATTCACTTAGTCAGATAGCTCCCTGCCAGTGGCTAAGGGATAGAATCGTTGGAAGCGTTACACGTGTGTAGCTTTCACCAACTAAACCGGCTGAAGTTGGTGCTCTGTAAAGCGCATGCGCCAATGCCCACTGGCTGCTTTACACCATTCAGTTATTCTCGCCGTGGAAGCTGTCTCGTAAGTGCTTCCATTCCGCCACTGATATTCAAATATACAATAGCAATCTTATTGTTTTTTCACATGTAGTATATAAATTTGTAATAAAATACATAATGCAGTTATAATAAAATATTAATTTTAATTAATTCAAAGTATGTTAAAATATGAATATTTATATTTTAGAAACTACAAGGAAAGGTCATTGAAAGGTGGAAGTGGCGCTTCCACTGCTTCCAATAACGGCACGCCACTGCACAATATACAGAAAACCTTCATACCATCAGCTATTCATTCCTGTGATATTGTACAATACTTCCCTTATAAATTGACAGCATTCAGAGTCTTTATCAGAAGCTTTTTTATGCACATTTCCAACCACAACAATAGAGCTGAAGAACTAAATTACCACATCAACATTGTAACACAACATGGCTACCATCATATAATTAATCAAGGGCCTAATCAAATTGTACTCCTCACACTCCATATGTGACTTGGAGGATAAACCACGGAAATTGGTGACAACAACCAACATTTGAAATGAATTTACTTGGAAATTGTAAAGACTAATAATGTTGATGTCTTCCACACATATTCCACTAAGGAATTCTAAGGATCATATCAAGGACCACCATCACTCAGGCATTTACTCCATTCCAATTGCCCACACCCACTCTCAAATGGCAAATAGAATACATTGGTACCATAACACATCTATTCAAATATTTTAAAAAACATTTAACCTTGATTAAAAAGGGGGGCATTTCACAACTGCACTAGCCAGTTTGGCCACAGAATTCCAAATCCAAACACACATTAGATGTAGCCCAACTACTACTTGCAACCAGAATACAATCATCTCTCATACACTTTGAGAATCTAGATATATACCTGGTATATATATATCTATATATGACGTATGTATATACAGTATATATGTATACATATAGGGTATGTAAAAAAAATATGGCCCTAAATTACAAGGATAGCAATACCCTCCCTCAAGCTTGAAGGAAGTTCTATCTGTTTGAAGTCCTACAATAAATACTATATGTAACATCAACAACAAATCAGATGACATCTCTTCCTTAAATTATAACATTTGATTCACTTATGTTCCTTTTTCAAATTCTGCATATATTAACCTGATGATGATAGCTAAAGTTATCGAAAATATTTGTTTTCTCATTAAATAATTTTTAATTTTGTTCTGGAGTTTCGGTTATTTCATTCTTCTAATATATTATTAGTTATTAAATTATGTTTAGCTTTATATTTGATAGTTTAATGAAGAAAATGAATATAAAAGATTTAATATGAATTTTTAATTTGTAATTAAGATACAACTTATTGATATGATGTTTGATATTAACACCAAGTTTAATGTTATTCATAGTGTTGGCAATGGATGAGATGTCACAGACCTTTAGTTATTGTTCGTGACCAATATGAGGTACTCTGTTTAGGTCTGAGTGGTGCAGGTAAATCCACAGCTTTGGCAACATTAGTCGGAGAAAATATTGATAATATCGAACCAACAACAGGTGAGAGATAAGAAAAATTTTTATTTTATTATAAACCAGTGTTAAAGTCAATAAATACATTAATTTAAAATTTATTTTGTATACTAGTACTTTTTATATATTAACAGGATTTATTATACTGGAAACTATGGATGCAGATATTTAGTCTTACAGATCAGAAATAATGTTTTTTATTTAGTTCACCTTATAATAAGTCCTGTTAATATATAAAATGTACTAGTATACAAAATAAATTTTAAATTACGATAGAAAGCATAATAATTAATCAATAAATACATTGTTTGTATTTTTAGGGTTTAATATTAAAACACTTCCCTTAAAAGAAACTGTGTTAGATATTAAAGAACTTGGAGGTTTGTCTCTTTTCAAAATATATCTTGAGTATTATATTTGTACCTGGTGTATTCTTATGACAATTTATTTATCAGGAGCAGATAATGTACGACCATTTTGGAATAGATATTTTACTGGTCAGCATGGATTATTATATGTAGTAAATGCAGCTTCAGATGATGATAGTTTAAAGCTTTCGTTAGAATCATTATTGACAGTGTTATCTGATCCAGCCATGAAGGGTATACCATGTGTTATTCTTGCAACACATGTTGATTGCTCAGATTCAAGAACACAGCACAATGTAAGTTTTTACTCATATTTATGAGAAAATGAAGATATATACAGGTAACCTCTGTATAACACGGCACTTCTATAGCACGGATTCACTCTAACACGGTTCGAGAATTGGGTAAAACCCTCGTACAACATGAAATATAATAAAAACCATTAAAAGTTAACTTTATCTAATTTGAAATTAGGCAAATCCCTGTACAACAGTTCAATAAATGTGATAAAGCTTTTAAGTACGAAAGATACCTCATTTGACATTTTTCATTCGAGCGCGTACATACTATCAGATTTTCATGCATATTTTCGTGAACTATTAGTACTTAAGTACAGTATGTAAATTTTCTTTTCCCATCTTCTGTTGATACACGTGGTCCTTCTCGAAATTTGTTTCAGTGTTGCCAGATCTCGATGCTTCTCATTTTATGTTGCCAGATGTTTTTCCCTTATTCCATACTTGCTTTATTCTGTCACTGGTTCTTAGACATTGAACCACACCTCTGACTGTTGGGACAATCCACACCTTTACAACTATACTTTAAGACTTTAATTGTCTCTCTTTTTTGGCTACGTAGATTAAAAATTTTCAGTTAATAGTGCTTAGTGATGATGACAAAAACATTGTTTAATTTATATTAATATTTATCACTTCTTAAGAAAATTTTAATAAAGATATTTATCTTAATTATGAAAATATAATAGCATGTTTTTTAATTTTTGGAACCTAAACCTACCTTTTCGTACTAGTTCTTTGTTTCGTATAACACGGATTTGCATAACACAGCAATTTTTTGGAACATAACTCTTGTGTTTTACAGGGGTTACCTGTATTTTATTAAATATTAATAAAACTATTTTTGGCATTTTATTTTGCTTTATTTACCAGAATTATAAAACAGACAAAAATCAACTTCTATACATTAAAAGAAATTTAATTGAAAATACTTTTGAATCAATGAATTCATCATCAATATCCACAGAATAGAGAACTTAAAATGAAACATACAAGTTCTAAATAGAAAGTTTTATATTTTTTTCTTATTAAGACTATTTTCAATAATTTTTAAAGAGATATGTCAAAAGTGATTATTTATACACATACATATAGGACTGAAATTTGATACTTTTCATTTTATATAGAAGTTTATCATAAATTATTAAAGACCAACAACTGCCGAATTATCGGGCTAGCAAATGGCTATAGAAATATTAATAATTTAAGTTAATTTGGTACTAGAGTTAGGCGTTAGGTGCCATCTCTTGCTAAATTTAATAATTAGAATTTTAATTAAATAATTTAAATAAATTTAGGCTTAACTGGAAGGAAAGAATCGGCCCGAAGCGGGATTCGAACCCGCAACTTCTGCTATCCGTGCAGACACGTTACCAGTTACGCTACCCGGACCTTCGGTCCGATCTCCCCTTCCAGTTGATATAAGATTACCGTACGACCATCGACGGTCATTACAATGTCGGCTGGGGACACATTAATTGCCCACGTCCTCCCAAAGGCACTCAACCGGCCATCACAAACCCCGGCAAGGCATATACATATAAATAAACAACAACTAACCCGTTATATATAAAGACCAACAACTGCCGAATTACTGGCCGATGGTCAGTAATTCAGCTACCGAATGACCGTCGATGGTCGTACGGTAATCTTATATCAACTGGAAGGGGAGATCGGACCGAAGGTCCGGGTAGTGTAACTGGTAACGTGTCTGCACGGATAGCAGAAGTTGCGGGTTCGAATCCCGCTTCGGGCCGATTCTTTTCTTCCAGTTAAACCTAAATTTATTTAAATTATTTAATTAAAATTCTAATTATTAAATTTAGCAAGAGATGGCGCCTAACGCCTAACTCTAGTACCAAATTAACTTAAATTATTAATATTTCTATAGCCATTTGCTAGCCCGATAATTCGGCAGTTGTTGGTCTTTATATATAACGGGTTAGTTGTTGTTTATTTATAAATTATTAAATTTGAAAATTGCTAAATTATTAATTATGTATGAATTTACTTTATGGATTTATCTTATATATTTTTTTCTTTTATAAATTAATTATTTGTGACATCATCACAATGCTGGGCCGCAATTTTTAAGTATATTTTAATTTGAAAAATCATAATTTCTGATCCAGATTGGAAGTTCATATTTAGATCAGGGCTACAGCCCCTAATAATATAAAGATAGTAATTAAAAATTTTGTAGAATACTAGCTGACCCGGCCACACGTTGTTGTGGCTCAAAATGTATCTATTATAAATGTATAACACTTCCCCGTGGGGGGAATTTCAAAAAATCCCTTCTTAGTGTACATTCTCTTGACGTACCCTATTAAAACGCAATCAAAAACGCATCTAAAATAGTATAATAAAAGCCGAGTTCTTCACAGTAAGCCTTAATCCCGTCACTTTTCCCGCTGGGGAATATCGAAAAATCCCTTTTTAGTGTATATTCTGTTGACGTAACCTATTAAAACGCAATTAAAAACGCAAAAAACCGCATGTGAAATAGTATAATAGAAGCAGAGTTCTTCACGGTAAGCCTTAATCCCGTCCATCTCCCCCCAGTATGGAGAATTTCGACATGTATATTATATAGAAACACGTGCGTATTCGAATGCAACGTTGTGTCAAAATTTCAAAGGAATCGGTAGGAACAAACGAACGTTATATTTTATTTATATAGATAGATAGAAAATGATCTGCTTCAGTCCATTCTCACAGAAAAGCAGAATGCCTCACAGAAAAGCAAACTTAGGTCATCGTAAGGTAGAGCCATCTGTTGGACATAAAAGCCTTAATCTATATATAAATATATTTTTGAAAGGGGGAGGGAAATGGTTTAGGGGTATGAAAAATAGATAGTAGTTGATTCTCAGACCTACTGAGTATGCATACAAAATTTGGTAAAAATCGGTAAAGCCGTTTCGGAGGAGTAAGGTAACTAACATTGTGACACGAGAATTTTATATATAAGAAGATAAATTAAAATAACTTTTTAATTGAATTATTATGAGTAATTCTTTCAATTAATAATCATCAATTTTCGATTATATAATTTTTTTTTACATCTAACTAAACATAATCTATCCAGTTATCAGATAAAATTTAAGAGCACTGTCTATTAGCATTAATAAATATTCGTGAACACCAATAGATAATGCTCTTAAATTTTATATGGTAAGAATCTGGCATGAGAAGATAATTATTTCTTTCCTATTCAGTTATTTCTTTGAAATTACTATTGATTATAATTTATTGAAATCATATGTTGATTTTTGAGAATTTTGTAATAATTATCATCAATTTTGTACAGTTGGAACAGTTTTTTCAAAGTGCTCTCCACGGGAGGAAATGGACAATACAGATGTGTAGCCTACAAGACAATGAGAGCATCCAAAATGCATTGGAAACACTTATTGACCTGATGGCATACAATGTTTAGCAAGTAGTATTTCTAAATGCTGAAAGCCTAGAAGTAAAGCAAGAGAGTTGAGCCAATAGAGATAAGATTCAAGCAATTGTCTGTTTGCTCAACCGTAGATAGCATATCTGATTCCTGTGATTGTTGTTATGACGAGATCATACAAATGCATTTTGTGCAAGTTTACATTATGTAAATCATTTCTATTCACTGGAAGAGAAATTAGAAGAGAAATTTTGAAACTTTGTTACAGTAAATTGATGGTATGATTTGCACTGCCATTTTCTATCCATTTATTAATGCAAATGCCAATTATATAAGTAGTTTTGGTGGCTTAGAATATTTATAGGATATGCAATAGTTTCTTCCCAATTTGAAAAGTAAAATATCCAAAATGTTATAAACTATTTATTGAGATTTTGTTAATGTATTTAAAATGTTCTGTAATATAATAGAAAAGAATTATAATCTGTAAAATTATTTTAAAATTTTGTTGGAAAATAGATATTTGAATAACATTGTGATTTTTGTTTTTTCCCTCTTCTTATAAATTACACTAATTTTAGTTTGTCAGATAATTATATATTGAATCTGTCATGAATTTTACTGGAGCTTGAAATCAGCCAAATTTTATAAATATATCTAACTAATGAACTGAGACTATTAATTTTGTTCATTCACTTAGAAAATTTTCTTTATAGAAAAAGCAGCAATAAACACATTCACTTTAGAATTTAATTATTTCTTTTGTATTAATTAATTTAAGAAAAATTAGGTACTTCTTTTTGTATTTTATATACATATTTACATTGAAAATTATATTTTGGAAATATTTACTAAATTATTTAACCAATTAATAATATGGTCACAATAAGCAGTTTCATTTAAAATTATGCAGGTTTTATTTGGATAATGTTTTATTATGTTTTTGTTACTAAAGAGTTATTTAACATTCTTAAAATCATTTTTTTTTAAATTTAATATTTTATATTATTGTACGATTTCTACAGATTAAAATGGAAATGAAATTTTCAGTTATAAATATTTTATGTCATTTGAATACAAGGTTTACAGTTTAACATTCATATTAAATTATTATGATTTATTAAAACAAAGAACTGTTAAGTAGTGTATAATTAAACTGATTGCTCAATTTCTTCTATAACTAATTGAATATTGTATTTTTAATGATTGACTGTTAGAAATTCATTTTTGATGCATAAGATTAATGCAAAAAAGAAATAATTTGAAAGTTTTCCATTAAATTAAGATAATTTTTATTGAGGTGGTGTAAATTACTGATTAAAAGTTATCAAATTAAGCTTAGCTAAAAAAGTAAACTAACAAAATTAACAAAAATATAGTGACTTTTGAAGTAGTTATAAAAAAATTGATTTGTTAATTCAAATATTTATAAATCAGTCAAACTTTTAGAAAAATGTTTAATAGAAAACTATGCAATTGAAATTTATGTTATAACTAGGAAAATTATAGTTAATTTTATATCCATTTTTCAAATTTACTAAAAATATAAATCTTAAAAGATGAATTTAACAAAAGTCAGCATATTATCACTAAAAATAAAACAAATCAATTTATCACTTAAATAATTGCTTGTTGACTAGAAATATTGATAAGTGAAGTTTATCTTTGTGAAAATTTCTAACCTATTTTAAACCCAAACTTTGTATTTATAAATTTATAAATTATACTTTTCAATGCTGTGAAGTGGTTAATTTCATACAAGTGCCGTTTAAAATAAAATGCTTTAAATAATATCATACAACCGACTGATGACGTATAAAAATTTTGTAAATGTAGCATTGAAACGTAATGATCTTCACTATTTCATTACTAGTTAATTTATGTATGTACAGTACATTTTATTTATTAACAGCATGTTTAAAGCAATAATGTACTGCAATCATTCTTGAATTCTTTTTAACAAATTATTTATGATACAAAGATTCTTCTATTGTAATAAGAAATTTATTTGGAAGAAATTAAAGACTTCAATTAATGTAAAATCTAAACAAATAATTTGAAAACTATTATTAACTTAATAATTAATTTTAATAATAATAATTAATTTTTCAGTAAATTTGTTTTAAATTATTTTTATAATATTTCATTTTGCAAATTATGCATAACTACCTAATTTAATTGTCAAATTTTTTAAAATATGATTTGTAATAAAACAATGTGAACAATAATAATAATTACAAAAGTAAAGATATTCAGTAAGTTAGACTTAGTGCATTATATTTTGCAATTTAATATCAGTCTCATTCATGTTTTTATATTTATCTCGTAACTTTTCCGACAAGATGTTATTAATCCAAGAATGAAATCTCTATTAAAATCAATATGTAATTTTTTTTTATATAAGTCTACATTCATGCATTTACATTTTTTTAAGTTTAACAAGAACCCGAATAAATATTTTTGGAAATGGCAGTAGAGCTTATACCATCCCATTCCACGAAAAAAAAAAAAAGATTGTGTATAAGATTTGTATCTGGAATTAAATAGTAAGTGTTAATTGAGATAGATTTTTCTTTATTAATCTTGTTAATTATTAATTGATAAAAAAGATTTTTTAAAATTTAAGTTATTTATGTTTTTAATTAAGAAATATATATTGTTTAATACATTAAAAAGTGTTGTATATACATTATTACTATTATTATTTTTAGATACTTTTAATTCTTCGAAGTTTGAATTTGTTATGAAAAATTTTACAATTGATTGTTTTGTAGATGTATTAAATATTAACGCATAAATGTATTATAATTGGTTATCCATCAAAATTCTCCCTTAGGAAAATTTTCAAGTTGTTCTCACATTAATGTTTTTGATCATACTTTTTCAATTCATATTTTATCAAATCTAGTCTTCCATGTTCATCTCTTCTGTACAAATTTGTTTGTAATTTATCCATGTATAAAACTCTTTAATTTGGTATATTATAAACTTTGCATGTCACCCATTAATCACTATAAATCTGACAAACTAAAATCTTCTATAAAGAAGTGTAAATTGGCATTGATACTTGAAATTGACTATGTTAAATCGTACAAATTGTTAAATTTGAAAATTATATAAATTTGGCTCAAGTATTCATATGTTCAATAATAATTGCTTGTAAAAAACTATTCATAGAAAACAAATCTACAGATTTTGTCACACTGTATGTATAAGAAAAATATTTTCCTGAATGTGGATGGATAAGATGAACTATTAGTCAACTAATATGTATGAAATATTGTTTCTGATTAATAAAACTTATTTCAAATTCAATTTTATTGTCTTTTAAATACTTTAAAATATTAAGTGTAAAACAGTAGTAATTAAAGAGCATTGCATTGATAAATTATAAATGAAAAGAAAAAAATATTCTTTCAAGTTAATAAATATTTTACCCCAAAGCCTTACTTAATAATTTCTCTCTATAATTCCCAAAGAGCACATTCCAAATGTGTTAATTATTTGTAAATGGCTGATAATATTTGAAAAAATGAATATTAATTATTATAATCACTTGGTCATTTTAAGTTTCTTGATCTGGCCCTTACAGAACCAGAGTGGTGCCAGATTACTGAAAATTCCGATTACCATTTGTTTATGCAAAATTTGATATATTATACACAATCTAAACATTTTGTAACTAAGCATGCTGCTATATGCTTCTGTATTTTTATACAATGAAAATGAAGCAGTGCATGACTATACTTTGTTGAGATATTGTTCATTAACATTTCTGCAAAGTTTTACAAAAAATCAACATTATTATATCAACTGTTTGGGATCTTTAGCACACCATATGACTATACAAATTTTGATTTGCAGAATACTAACATGACAGATTTCCATCAAACAATTCCATAGTTGCTTTTTAGAGGATACTTGATTACTGAACATTCTTGAATATTTAGTACCAAATTAATGGACTACTGTTGTAATAATAATAATAATAATTCTAAAATTAAAAAAATATTTAATTGATATAAAATTAAAAAGAAATAGAAAAATAAATTACTACTATTTAGTTTACAACTGAAGAGAGCCAAACTAGTAATTTAAATGCATGTTATAAAAAAAGTATGTTATTGAATAAAACATCTTTCCAAAAGCGATAATTATCCACAAGGTCGTAATAGTAAATGATTATAGAATAAATTTGACATCATCCTGTAATGTAAGCCACACTATTTTAGTATTTATATTATTTCAAAAAACCCAACTCTTTGTTTCAATTGATATTGGTAACTATCACTTACTACTATTAAAGTTTTGAAATTATGAGATTTTTTCGGATCCCCTTTTTTAAATTTAGGCCTATGACTCTTGTATTAATATCAGCAGGCAAATCTAACTTTCTATCATTCATATAAAAATATATTTCTAAGATTTCAAAAACGTTTTTATTTGTTAGAAATATTAGCAATTAAAATTGTTTTGATATTTTTCCTTCAGGAAATGAGAACAAGTTACTGTTAAATCTTTTTTCATATTCATTTAAATCTGAACTGAAATTATTTCAGTTATATTAAAAATTTAACACATTAAAGTTATTTGTGAATAAAATCGTAAGAAAAAGAATATTTAAATTGCTATATATTAAATATATACTTTATTATAGTTATGAAAAATTACAACAATATAAATACATTTCATGAAACTTCGCACTGAAAATCATAATTCACAAAACTCATTTCTGTAAAGCATCTAATTGGTTTTGTATAATCTCCAGCTGAAAGAAAATAAAAATTTTAAATGTTAACGTTCTAAATAACTTGGAAAAAGGAAAGAAAATACAATTTACCTTATTATATAATTCATATAACTGTTGATGATTAAATTGAAATTGGATTTTGTTATTTTTGTCTTTATCTGATGATATTTCCAATTCCAAAATGCCCAGAGGTATTTTTAGATTTGTCTGCGAAGCTTGTGCCATTTGTAAATGTAATTCCCATTTGACATCTGTAAGCTAATAGAAATAGTATTCAATTGTATAATAATAGAAGTTTGCATGTTTTATTTAATATGGCATTCAGTTATTAATATAATTTAATAAGCAATCAATAGTTTTATTTCAGATAAAATAGGCTTGTAAGATTATGGATCTTACAGTATTTTTACACACATATAACAGTTTGAATCTATATTAAAAATGTACCTGTCTAGGAGAAATTGTTCTCTGTCTTAGTTTTTCTGTTACACTTTTAGCATTGTTTACCCATGCTTGAACAATAGAAGATACCTTAAATTAGAGATTAAGAATCAAAATTATCTTTTGAAATAATTAAAATTCAATTATTGATTTTTTTTTATACTTTTTCTTCTTGGAGATTTATTTCTTGCAGTTGTTGTGATAATACAGCTGGTTTTGCAAGATTATATGCAGCCTAAAAAATTGAAATTGTCAGAAAATTATATTTTTCAAAGATTTCAAACTAGTCCTATAAGTTTACCTGTTCTAAAATGAATGAAATTGTTTCAAGAACAAGATGTAATTGTTGCTGATCAAGAGAAAGTGCTAGCTGTAATTTTTCTTCTTCTTCTTCAGTGAAACTTTCTTCCTATATGAAAAATATAAACAGAAAATTAATTTCCTAAGACAAAACATTATCATCTCATAATTTGCCAATGGAATTATGTTTAATTGTAAAGATTTATTAATAAAATTCACATAGAAAAACATGAGTTATCAAATGCATAAAATTTTAAATGTTAGACTCCCTTAATATAGAAAAACAAAATAATATTTTGGTTAATCATTTTTCATTTTGGTTTAGATATTCATAATTTATAAATTTATTTTATTCTTTCACTCTCTGCTCTGTAAGCACTAAGAGTTTTTAATTATATGCATTATGAATTTGGTCAGGCCTACAAGAAGGGTTTGGTGATGATATATCCAGAACTATTTGTGTAGAATCACTGACAAGTGAGTCTCTTAACTAAGACTCAAAGTCTAGTTCTTTGATATGGCAGGCTAATGCTTTTACTGGTTTGGCCATCTAGTTATCCACAATAAAAACATTGGTTAAATTGCATAACAAACTTTTTTCTAAACAATATGCCAAATAATCATGTTTGTTGATTGTTTATGAATATGCAAATTTAACTGTTTGAAACCATAAATTACAACCAATATATAAATATTATAAAATTTTGGTTATATGTTACCAGCAAAACCTGATTTTACACCAAACTAGTTTTGCCTAGGCCAAACTAGTTTGGCGTAAGCGTGCCAGGCCAAACTAGTGTAGAATTATTATTCGAGTATATTAATGGTTAATTTAAGTTCATCATAAAACACAAATAAGTTCATTTTTAATTTTAGTTTGATTTTAAAAGTTATTTTTATTATTTCGTTTGAATTTTAGAAAATATTTTCGAAAGTTAATTACTTTTAAAAGTGCATGGCTTAATAAAAAAAATACAAACTGATTAGCTTATTTTTATTTTATAGTTTTGTACAAGTGTTGTGTCACTTCTAATCAATAGCATTTTTGGTTAATGTTACCCTAGATATTGAAGATGGCGGCTCGTCTCTGATTCCAGCGATCAGAAGACGGAACGGTGGGGATGCACATTCTAACCTAACCTAACCTAACCTATTCTAATAATTTGGTTGCTAATAATTACGGTAATTTATTATCAGGTGCAAGTCATGCAAATGTTACTTTTTAATTCAAGTCCCTATTGTCACAGATAATCCTTTTGAATGATAATAAGTAACTACAATTGCTGTAAAAAACTAATTCTCTTACCTGATCTACTTTTTAAACACAAAAAACTGAACTAGTATAAATGCAAAAATATTATACTGATACAGATATATATCTGATTTACTGATTTAAACACAGCACAGCCACTTGCTACTTCTCGAGACAAACTAACATTAAAATCAAATATTGTCAATAATTTAAATTCAAAGCAGAACTATCAACACGTTACACATCATATTGTTTTTTATGATAATTGCCACCTCAGCTTTTAGGAGCAGTTGCCCAGTATATTACAAACAAAAACAATAGCTTTGCACTGTCACGTCAAAAGCCTTTTGGCGAGCACTGGCCAACAATGTACCTGCACCATAAATCGAAATCAAAGGGTACCGAAAGCACTTAGGCAGAGGCGTGCGATTAATCATAAATCGTATACATCAAGATCAGAATAACATAGACCAATATAGAAAAGTGTTGTATAAAAATTTTTAATTATTGAATGGTTTAAATAATATTTTTATTTTGCTGCTTATGCCACCCCCTTACAGTGCCGCCTGATGTGGCTGCTTCTCTGCATCATAGCATGGCAGAGCCCTGGATAAAGGGGGTCGTGTGTATCGCCAGTAGGGTCAGACTTGATGATGATTTCACTTGTTATTAGCATTTACGATTTTTTAAAACTCATCTCTACCCTCAAAATTAAGTTTTTTGACATTTCATAATAGTTAAAAACATAAAAAGCTTTTTCAATAAAATATATAACAACAGATGGCATCACCAAATGTTGCTGGAAAAGTTAAGCAACTCATTGCTGGCTTTTTTTAATTTGAAAGGGCTGTGATGATCCATTTTTATCTTATTTTTACATTATCGTAGATGGTATCAGTCTATATAATAATAAAGGTATCCCTTGCTTAACATGTAAAATTAATTACTTCAACCCCTTATATAAGCAGCAGAAATTCTAATTTAAGCGGCTTTACTTAACATAGATACCATATTTTGATTAATGCAATTTTGATATCTGTGGTAGGATCGAAGGATTAATTAACCATGTTAATCAAGGGATACCTGTATTGTATTAATGGACCTCTTCAGCATATAAAATGTTATCTGTGGTCAAACAAGATAGATAGGAGTTTCTTGTATTTCTGAATATGTGAGGATAGTAAACATGATGACTTCAGAAATAAAATTACTACATTATTGATTTAATTTTAAAATACTTTTTCGTAATATTCATGACTGTAATATACCAAAACACTAAGGAAATTTTAATATGTAATTTTTAAATAATTTATATATATTTGAAACAGCAGAAAGTCAGAAATACAGTAAAAGAAAAAGAAACAATAGAAATAAATACTCATACATGGTCACCAACACAAACAAAAGTATAACTTTCAGTTTAACTTACAATTTTTGTTTGTTAAAAGAAGTAAGTTACATAATTCAAAACTTTATATATAAAGTCAGGGTGTACCCCTTAAATGTCCTTAGTTTTAAACAGTTCTATATAATCCATTTGTACAGATATGTGAATAAAAGTTATTGGAGAATGTTGGTCAATACTCCCAAGTTTTATATGCATTTGCTTGAGAAGGTCACTGCTGCTGCATAGTGGCAATCTGGACCTTCACTGCTGCACAGTCTAAATCACTGGGGCCTATTTTTTTGGTCTGCCCGATCACCTGACATCATCTCTTTGTCGGCATGTCAAAGACCATGTGTATGCTACAAAAGTACCAGACATGAGAGCCCCATGTACAAGAACCATGGATGCCATTAACGGCATAATTCCTATGCTGGCTGGGATGTGGGCCATAATAAAGTACAAACCAGATATCAAACTTGTCACATCGGGAGTATATATGGGTGTGTACTGATTTAATGTAGTAACTAACTTTTTCAGATGCACTTTCTATTATCATTGTCTACAGTGTTATACTCATATTTCTTTTCCCAAAATTGATTCGCAAAACTAGGCCATATGAAGGAACACTCTGTATTTATATTCATAATAAATAAATAAATTACCTTGGAATGCAATTTCTGAAGAATACGTGATAACAGCAATGGAAATCTGGCATCATTTAAATTATTTATTAACTGAACAGCCTCAGTTAATCTGAAAAATACAGAATATTTATTTTAAAATTATACTTGACAATTATCTACGTGATATATTTTTAATACTACAATGTGAAATATTTTAATTTACAGATTTTATCATTTTTCTCACTTGTTTAAGTGAATTTTTTGGTTTAAATTTTCCATTAAAATTTAATAGATTGATCCAACTGAATATGCAATTTATGGTATTACCAGAATATTAAGCTATTTGTCAGTTTTGTCTTTCTAAGTTTCTAGAATTTTAAATAAAATGTTGAAATTCAAAAATTTTAGTAATATAAATAAATTTCAAGTATTATTTCTTGCTGAATTTCTTATGCCATTTGTTTCCCTGTATAATCTCATCACTTGTTCAATTTCTTTTCAAAAGAGATTCATTTAATATGAATAAATAAACTGACAACTCCTACTTAATACTGGTTATTATTAGATAAAAAAGAACACTACAGAAACCTAAGATATCTAGAGTATCTTAGGTTTTTGTAGCATTCTTGAATAAATAAATGTTTAAGATGTGATAAAATTTCTTCTTCTGCCACAAAAGATCCAATATCAAATCTAGTCTAAGTTCAAGATTTTTATAAACAATTCAACCCAAGATTCCGACATTTATTCATCATCCGTGCTAGCGATCACCCAGAGATACGATCAAAAACATGGAAGAAATGGCTAAAGTGCAGGCCATATCTTCCGACATAAAGTCACTACAAAAGAAAACCGAAGATCCAACAGCTCTCTATAAACCAAATTTTTGTGGTTTTTCACAATCCAGAGAGCCACGTTAAATCTAACACGCAACACGACAATCCTGTTAGATTTACACTTTAGGTAGAATTCAGGATCTAGTACCCTTTGGATATTAATAAAGGCAGAACACTCCGATTGCCAGTTTTTTCCACGAGGAAACAGTCAACAGTCAATGTTACTTTAATAAAGTGCAACCAAACCACGAAATCTTCAAGTTATTATGTTTTCAGATCATTCTTGTATGTACATTCTAGATATGTCGGGCATTGTCCTTATCCGATCATCTCTAGATTATAATTATAATGATTATTTAAAAGAACCATAGAGCTCAATGTGTTGATAGCCTAAAAAATTACCCCATGCAAAATCATTTAAATTTATACAAGTAAATAAAATTTCTAATTATTAACATTAAATAACATGTCAGCTCCTCCCATCTCAAAGGTTCCTTCTGATAATGAAGATGCAAAGGCAACTTTTTCGTTATTGAAGTGAATACAGAATTTTTTAAAACTTTATATGAAGGAGAGAGAGTTTATGACAATTATTTATCATCATCTGATGAAAATATTAGATTTTAATAGGGAAAACACACATTTCGTTCAAACGTTTAATGTTAAGAGAAATATACATTAATAGTTCCATTTATATAAATATACATTTAAGTTTAATCGTAATATTTATAATTAATTTAGAGACTCGTGTAATATACATAACTCACTTTTTTGTTTTGGTAAACATGTCTGTTACCATCTTTTATTAGTAAGTGTTGCCAACTCCGTCTCTCAGCTATGTATATAATGTGCCAGGTTGCCGATAGCTGGCGCTCGATTTAGTAGTTTAGTCTTTTTCAAGCAATTTTGTAATTTTTTTCATACGAGAAAAAGAAACAACAGCGTGCCGAATAAGTGTTTTGTGACTGAGTGTAAGCATGGCTACTGCAAATCTGCTGAGAAGTGACAAATTTTCTTTTCTTAACCCGTTTATATTACAAAAAAGTTTCTTACAACATTTTGTAAAGTTTCGAAATAACACTGCTCGGGAAGCGAATTAAAAGTCCACACAAGAATCCGACGTTCAGTAGGAAGTTTGTCCTGTGCCTCGTTGACCCGGGGCGCACGGCACTGGTTCCAGCGTTGTCTTTCTTGAATAGGCGAATCTGAACAACACGGGAGAGCGAAGGTAAATCCCCGGACGTCGAAAAAGGCTTCCGTTGGTGAACGGCAAGATCACAAAATTCCTGAAGAGGAGAACTACGAACCAAGAACGTCACGTCCTTGATTCGCGCGGTTTTATAAGTTTTTGCGGGTCCCAGACCGAACATTCCAATAGATCGTTTCCGACTCACCTCCACTTTCCGATGGGTTAATGATGGTACTCGTTACGAAACGTAACAAGTTTAGAACGAAGAGTTGACACCGATTGTCAACTCGATCCCTATCGAAAATGTTCGATTTTAGGACTTACATTATTCTTTTGTTTTAACCTGAGAAGTACGTCTTACTCAGAAATTTCCATCAACGTGTCCTTTTATGGACATAAAATTTTCTATTTTTCCTTTTTTGTCGGTTTATTTTTTACATTTAATTATTATAAATTTTTCTTTCATACCACAAAACAAAAAATTTTTTTTGTGCCCGTATTCTCGACCCACTTCCGGAGCTCCACAAAATTGATCGAAGGTATTTATATTTAATAAAATAGGAAAATACAGAAGGTACAAAAAGTTTTCTAACACCCTTCTTTACAATCACCAGCAACAAGTAATTTTCCGCTACAGAAACGACTTTTTAATGGAGGCAATATTGCAAATTGGCTGAGACGTCCTGTGATGAAGTCTCTTTTTTTTTAAACTCTTTCCTCCCTGTCGGCACTAAGAGGACCTCTTTTAGCAAGCCCATTATGGGTTCGGCCAAGTCTCACAATGGGGGCGGGTAATGATGGACGGGGCTGGACATATCCGAACGGACAGCCCCCCGAAAAATTCCTGGGGATTTTCCGACCCGTCCTCCAGAGCGGTAGGCTGCCACGGCCATCCAGCCATCCTGATGAGGTCTCTATAGATGAAGAT
The DNA here is from genome assembly GCF_030686945.1 of Centruroides vittatus. Classification (NCBI taxonomy): domain Eukaryota; kingdom Metazoa; phylum Arthropoda; class Arachnida; order Scorpiones; family Buthidae; genus Centruroides; species Centruroides vittatus. The sequence goes on along the minus strand of NW_027122359.1, from coordinate 452,418 downwards.
TGAGTGTTGCTGGTGAATGTAATGACGGATGTTTGAATACTTTTGTGCCTTCTGTATTTTTATATTTTATTTTAAAAAAACGTGTCACTTATTTTTTAAGCGTTCTGAATTCTGAACATTGTGAATTAGCGCGCTTGCTATTACGTAGCAAGCGCGCTAATTCATAAGCCATTTCTATCTCAAATTCGTATCATCAACAAGAACTAAACAGTAAAACTGAAAAAATCAATTTTGTGCATTTACAGATTTCTACAGAATTTTTGACGATCTGTCAATAGACATTACCAATTATCCCCGTGCAATTAGTTCAGTAGATAGTGCTGCCAGTGTGATGAATATCACCCTGGCAGCACTGTCTACGGAACTAATTGCAAAACAACACGTGGCTTACATTTGATTTAAGTCTAAATGAGCGTAATAAAAAACTTCTTAATTGTATAAATATAAATAAATATTTTAAAATATTTGTTCTGATTTTTACCACGTGACAATAACAGAAGTTGTAATTGGATTATAAGAGGCTCTAACAAGTAAGATTTTGTTGACGTCAGAAGGTTTGTAAATGTTTTAGTCTATTTGAGATGTTTGGAAATAAATAATTAAGTAAAGGAAATGTTATCTGACTAAAATGGCAAAATGGGCAAGACAGAAAAGTTATGAAAATGTAGAAATTTTAATAAATTATAATGTATATTTTAAATATTTACAAAGTACTGAGAAGTTTATTGATGTGTTTTAGCTTACAGGTAAGATTAGGGGAATGTATGGTTACCCTAACCTTACCCAAATTGAGCTCAATTCAAGCTCAATTCCTTATCAGAACTGTAGACCATACTCATAGGAGGAACCTATCTCACAGAGTGTACAGTTCTGGGAGTGAGACCCTTCATTCAGAGTTCACATCTTACCCCACTTTGTCCGGTACAGTCTGTATTACTTCAAAACTAAGGTCTTAATGGATCTTCTAATGCAATATAACCAATCAACAAGTCTATATATAAATGATTTTTAAAGAATTTTTAAGTTTAGCCATTTTTGGACCCATTTTTCACTCTTAAAAATTCCCAATTTGGACAATAAATATTACAAATTTAGACATGTGAAATTAACTCAAACATGTAATTTAACAAATGTCCATTAAATCATATACTTTCAATGTTTCTATGCAAATCATATACAGAAAATAGTATCTATTACTATCGCATGAATGTCTTATAAAGTTACTAGTGTTTATATTAATAAGCTCTGAATTTTTTTTGTAGGCTACTTAAAAATTTGATTTTAATATACTATATTAAAAATGTATTCTGTCCGTTGGTTCTCCTTTCCCTCAAGGCATATGGGTAAATTTTTATAAGATAAATTAATAATTAAAAGTATTAATGTTTCTAAATTAATATTGCAAGGTTTAGATTACTAGAATGAACAGGATAGATATTAAATGCAAATGATATTTATTCTAGATGGTGCCTCGCTGTTGTGTTCCTTTTTGCTCTTCCGGATCAAAAACGACGCTGCCCGGTGTGTCTTTTCACGAGATACCGGTTAATTTGGAAGTGCGTAAACGGTGGTTGAAAGCAATCTTGAGAGAGGATTGGGTGCCGAACGATAAAAGCAATTATTCGCGAGTTTGCAGTCTTCATTTTCTTCCAAGCGATTTTAAACCAAATTTGAAACGTAAAATTCTTTTTCCAAATTCTGTTCCTTCAGTTTTCTCCAGCTATTCATGTTTTATGCAACCATCAAATAAAAAACCAAGAACAAGTGATTCAACAGAAAAATGCGAAAAATATCAGGATAAAGTTAATGTTAAAGAAATTACCGTGCATAATAATAAAAATAGCATATCTCATATAGAAACTCTTTCTCATTCAGAACAATATATTTCAAATGTTTCTATCTGTAACCTTCGGTCCAATGTGTCCAATGAAGCAATAATTTCTAACAACAAATTTGTAGAAAAAAGCATTACAGTTGACAGTAACAAAAGAATAACTATGTTATTGCAAAAAATGTGGAAGAGAAAACATGCTTTCTTAAGTAAACAAATTAGAAAATTGAAAGAACAAATAGATGACATTTTATGTGAGCTAGAAAAAACTAAGGATTCTGTCAAAAACATTACTGGAATATAGAAATGTTTTAAGGGTGACTGAAGTAAAAGAATATATCTGCTTGTTTCTTAACAAATCAGATTTCTAATTTTGCCAAAGAATATCCTACATGGTGTGAGAGAGCAATAACAATTTGTGCTTGGTAGAGAATGTTCTCCAAAAAGATAAGAATTTGTATGAAATAAAATGCTGAAGCTTCCTAATGAATCCACTTTGAACAGAGTTATATATAAGAAGCATAAGTGAAAAAATAAAATAGATGTTAGCCCTTTAATTATTCAATATTTAATGATAGAATATAATTCTTTTAAAAATGAACGAATTATTAGTGAAATTATACTTCACTAGAAATCCACTGGTTTCTAATTCACTAGAAATGTCCATTAAAGATCATTTTACCTGTGATAAAAATGAGGATAGATTCATGGTAATGTTGACAAGGGGCCTGCTGCAAATTTGCTAAATGCAGGACAAACTTCTGCAATATTAGCAAAAAGTATGTTGAATTTTATAATTGTTGATGTTCAAAAATTTTTTAAGATTCCCTGTATGATATGTATATTTTTGTTAAGAAATTAAAAGAACTTTATCAAATAACATGAATGGTTACCAGTGAAATTGAAGTGTGAATTCAGAAATATACATAGAGTTACAGATAATCACAGAATAAATCAGTTAAATTGTAAATGTTTTTATGATAAACAGTAATTTTGTACTTTAATAGTTTAAAAAAAAACTTGTATTTTCATATTAAATGATTTTATGGGAACTTTGTAGCCACAGATGACAAATCTGTCAAGTACTAATTCTGAGCATGTTAAAAATTTTATTTCTTAATTTGTCAATACTATCTGCTACTAAACTATTTAATTTTGTAAAACATTTTTGTTTAAGGTAACCAGTCATTTTTCTTTTTATTGTAAATCTGTAAATAAAATTACATATATATTTACTATTTTCCTCAGTATATGAAGAGGGTTTATTTGTATTCATTTCGAATAAAATCGTTAAGTGAAAATACTATGAGTAAAAGTTTCTTTTACTTTCCCTGCTGTTATATATAACAGAGGGAAAGTATGGCAATCGGTCAAAAAATGACCCCCAGGATTTTACATTTTTTGTCTCGGGACCTTGAACCATCGAAAAAATGCAAAAAAAGGGGGGGGCTAATTTCTGTATGGATGCTATTGTGGGGGGCACGATCTTTGAAGCTTAATAACTCCTATGCTTTTTGTCAAAAATTTCTGAAATTTTGCGAGGAGGTTTGCTTATTATGGGGATTGATTCTATTAAATTTTGGTGATTAAAGGTCAGCGGTGTGGGGAGATAAAGGGGATATCTCCAGTAGGGTCGGAAATGATTTTACTCGTTATTAGCATTTACAATTTATTTTTATAAAACCCTTCCCTACCTTCAAAATTAAGCCTTTTGCCATTTTATAATAGTTAAAAAATATAGAAAGTTTTTAATAAAATATAACAAATGGCTCCACACACTTGGCTTTAAATCCCGGGAAAGTTAAGCAACTCGTTGCTGGATTTTTTCCAATAGTGAGATTAGTGATCTTTATCACGTCTTTCTTAATTATCCGCAATAAACAGAAATTAAGATTAAAACAATTTATTTTACTCGCCTATTTAACTATGCAATTCGTATTGAAATGCACAGTTTGGTTCAGAATTTGAAGCACGAACGGTTTAGGAAATTATGCATTGTCACATAATTATATCTACCGGAACGGTAAAACTAATTTGAACGCACTCAAGACAAACATTTCCCGTCCGTATCTCTTGGAAATATGTTGAATTATGCAATTCGAAATTAGTTCGTGTAATTTTTACAGCCAGACGTACTACAAATAAGGAAAAAAAAATCCCTAACGTTTTCCGTCGAGGCGGATTTGAACCACCGACCTATGGATATCTATTCCACTACAGTCCACCGCTCTACCAGCTGAGCTATCGACGGATTGAATTTAAAATTTGCAAATTTAGCTGAAGTGTTTTTCTTCCGCAAAGTCGTCTTCCTGGGTTACAGAACTGATCGGTGCGATTTCAGTAGGTTTGCAGAGGAATGCCAGAATTAACCAATGAGGTTGAGAGCGATATCACCGCCCAAGTCGAAATGAACCCTTTGCAAGCGCCATCAATTCGATCACTAGCCATGCTATTGCAACAGCAAATATTCTGAATGCACTGGTTGATGCCAATCGTTGTCGAGACATTAAAGAAAATGCACGAATCGGACTCGTCTAATGACAACGTGGTTAATCCATTCTGTTAGTATACTGCGTGAGTTCGAATCCTATCCTCGTCGCGATCTGACTTTCGGTTGCGCTTTTTTTCTCCCTCCTTCGTTTAGCTGCTAATCCACGCGAAGAAATAGCATTGCGATATTTCTCTCAAGCGTTTAAGCTTCCTTTTCTTACTTAACCGTGGTCAACTTTACAAAATTTTTTGTATAAAGTTTTTCGAAAACTGAATATTTTTTCAAGTTTATTTTAATTTACGAAATTAATTAAAGATTAAAAATGTATGGTAAACATATTGTAGTTTGTATATGATATGTTAATAGCGAGGTTCAGGCCGAAGTTTTAAACGCGAAAACGTGTACGTCGGACGTTCAGACGTTCAGCGCCGCTTTCCTGTAAGCCTAGAAGTTTGACAATGGTGTTTGGAAAGTCAGTGGAATCATGCTCGACGTTCCAAACGCCATTGTCAAACTTCTAGGCTTACAGGAAAGCGGCGCTGAACGTCCGACGTACACGTTTTCGCGTTTAAAAAACTTCGGCCTGAACTTCGCTATTAACTTGAGTTATTTGAAATATATTTGAAATTTTTATTCATCATTCTGAAAAACAGAATGATGTCGAAATTAATGATGCAGTTATACTTGGAGATAAGCTTATATAAATCTAAATAATACCAGTATAAAAACAATTTTTTATGTCGAAAAATTGTTATAAATTGAATCGTTTTAGCAAAATTTGTGATAAATGTGACTGTTCAAATGCATCGCGTAATAATAAATGAAACAATATTACAACTCGTATTATCATCATTGTAAAACAAAAGTAAAAGCTTTTTTTTATGTTAAAAGGGATCCATTATTAATACTCTGTAGTTGTGAAATTTGAAGATTTTGCACTGATAACAAAATATCCGTTTTATTATTTCGAATTATTGGTATACTCTGAATCTAAAATATGGCGAAATTTCAGAATCCGAGATGGGAAAGTGTGCCTGCTTGCCTTGTATGGCCGGATATAGATTACGAAGAAAGTTTACAGAGATCCCATCAGATACAAACAAACGAGAAAGGAGAAACAGCAGTGGAGAGATTGAGAGTTCGGGCCATAAATCCTCAGAATTCACTTAAGATAGCATACACTATAAACAGAAACGGAGATAAAATGATTACTAGAGAAGAAATGAAAAGAGTAGCGAATTTTTCGATGCCTTATCCCGCTAAACTATCAGCTAAAGATTATGAAGAATTATTACTCATCTTAGATCCACTTCATACGAATTTAATTAAACTAGAAGACTTTTTAAATCTGTTTAAAAATGAATCTGTTTGCGACTTGGGAAACTCGATTAAAAAAGTTAGTACGAGTAGCTTACAAAGACACGAACCTCTCACCCTGTTGCAACTCGATGAAAAAATAAGATATAGCATCAAAAGTCAAACAGAGAAGTTATTGAAAGCTTTTACTTTTTATGATTTTGAAAATACAGGTAATGTTTCGAAACAGCACGTCAAATATCTGCTTCAGAAACATTGTATGCCACTTTCCGATAAGCAGTTCGAAGGGCTGTGGAAAATGTTTCCAGTTGAGAATGGTGCATTGAATTACATACGATTTCTAGAAGATTTTGGAGATTGTACACCCAACGATTCAATGAATAATTACAGAATAAAAACAATTTCTCGAACACTAGTCCGTTCATCTTCTAAGTCAAAATATGAACCTTCGATTCAAAAATTGAGAAATGCATCTAAATGCCATTGCGAAATTGAAGGAAACCACCAATTTAATGATATCAAGATAATATTGAGAAACTGTATTGAAAAAAATTGGCATGATATAATTCGGAAATGTAAAGAAGCAGATCCACGGAAATCGGGTCGCATTGCATCCGAATCAATGAAGGAGGTACTAAATCAGTGCGGAATTCCAGTTTACAGTGAATTTATGAATAACTTTTTAGAACGACAATACAATATGATTCCTGGAACACTCATGAACTACTGGCAATTCATTAAAAATATTAGTAATAATTCATACCACCATTCGAACAAATCTGATCAAGCAGAAATGCAAATATACCGTAAAGAAAAACCTGATTATCTCGCCATACCTGAAGAAGCAGCATGGTCTACTCTCCCGGCTCCTCCAAACTATGATCTTTTGCTAAAGAAATTGATAGATTGTTCGTGGCGCAATATAATCTATAAATGTCGCACGATGGATGTTAAAGAAAGTGGAAATATTTCCTGTGAAAAATTTATGACGATATTGGCAAATTGTGGTATTCCTGTTACAAATCGAAATCTTAGCAGAATACTTCAAGAAATATATAACATCGTACCAGGAAAGAAAGTTAATTATTGGTTGTTTCTTCGTAAATGCAGCTTGGATGAAAGAAAGAAACCCGATAATGCTATTACTAAACCAAACTGTGACCATGTGTATAGAGTATTACTGCGAATGAGATCTCAAATTTTATTCTACTTCAGAGCTTTAAGACAACAATTTCTAGCAAACGATCCACAAAAAGCAGGATTAATCGATGCTACAAACTTCAAGAAGATTTTGAATGATTTTGCCATCTGTCTCAGCGACGAAGATTTCTTTATCATCTGTAAACATTTCGATCCTGTTTTAAGCGGTTCCATTCCCTACGTCAATTTTCTACAGTCTTTCGCTCATCCAAATTTTTAAATAATCATATTTTAAAAGTTTAAATTGTCTTAATTAAGATTTTTTTTACTTAAATCATTATAATTATAGTAGATAAATTCTGAATATAAATATTTTAAGATATTGATGTCTTTCGATACGAATAACTAAATTAGAAAGATCTTCATGACAATAAAAGCTGCTAATTCTTATCATCATGAGGGCTTTTTCATTGTAAATTTAAAGTAATGAATCTTAATAAAATAACGTTTTCATTTGATTTTATTAGAAGCTCATTGGAGTAGTATGGGCAAGGTAGTAAAAGTGGTCTAATGTGTAACATCTGTGGTAGTACACCAATATTTTTATTTGTATATATCTAATATATATGTATATATTTCTATACTTTCTTCCTTCTTTGTTCTCGGTTCTTTTGTCTTTCAATTTCTAGAAGCTTCTTAGTATGGGTGGTGAGTCACCTACTTCGAACACAAAAGAAAGGTGGTAACCCTGAGGGCAAAAGTAAGAAAGGAGAAGCCACTTTTAGCTGGGACGTCGAAGGAAGAAGACGCAGTGTAGTGTTCTCCAGACTGTTTTTGCCTCAGTTGGAGAGACGTTAGTCAAGCTAAGACTGAATATTTCGATCTCAGGAATTCTGGAAAGTTATAGGAAAGTTTTTGATTGAAGATATTTACGTCGTTTTTCCTCAACCCTACGAAAGAAATATTTCGGCCACCACCACCGCCAGAGTGTTTACCAATTTTGGTGTACCCTTCTTGTCTTATTCTATCGATATACTCGTCCTATTCTCTATCCTTTTCCTTCTTCCCTTTTTTGTTAGCATAAGTAGTTTTTAGTTCTTTAGATATAAGACTTCTTTGTACCGCGGTAGATTTCTATTAATCGTTTATTTTTATTTTATTGTCGCGGGAATCGCGTCAACCGTTCTGCCTGGGTCTAGTGTTAATTGTTCGTACCAGAGCACGAACGGATTACGAGGAGCATCGGAATCCATAAGAATCCTGCTTATTGTAAAGACCACGGGTGAAATAAAAAACGTTTTTATTGTATTTCTTGTCATCTCTTTGTTAGATCACAAATCACCACGTGCGTGTTGTAACACATCAAACATATATCAACGGTTCTTTCTTTCGCACAGCATTGAAAAATGTACAGCAAAACGTATAGTATTTGAAGATTTTTCTTGTCCAAGTAACAACTTTAGCAACTTTAAAAGCATTCTGACTAGACTGCTGGATGGATGAAGTTATTACGGCATCAGCCTACTGCTCTGGAGGACTTTTTCTTTTATTATTTTTGTCCTGTGAGCACTAAGAGGGTCATTCGATCAAGCCATCGTCGGTTCAGTCAGACCTACATACTTACAAGAAAGACTTCGGTCGTACACAAGGTGTTTAGCCGGTGGAAAAGAGGGTAAGGGAAAGGGGAAGGGAAGGAGGAGGGAGAGGAGATAGATGGTAGAGAAAGGTAGGATCCCTCTGAACAGCGTATGTACCCTCTATGTTTGATGTTGGCGTGCAGTTTTTAGGCTGCAAGGCTGTAGTCCCCCGAAGAGTCTAAAAGAAAATCCGAGTGTAGCGAACACCAATGATTCAGTGCCGCCACGAATAGCTAAGTGTAGAAGTTAGTGCAAAGTGGCTGTTAGTAGGAAGACTTATATCTACTTAACACTAATAAAACTGAACGCGATCGCATATCTTAATACTAAACAGCTAGACAGACAGCACGAAAGCAAACAAACACAATGACAAACTAGACGAGATGAACGGACTGACAGAGACAAACGAGCAAGACCCAAATATTGTTTTTTATATATTATTATTATTTTTTTTTAAACATTAGGCTTATCTTACTCACTAACTAAACTATCATAACCTAGGACGAACCTAACCAGATGACTAAAGCTTACAAATCCTAATCTAACTTAGCCTAAGGGGCCGTCCATAAATTACGTAAGGGTGATTTCGGCCATTCTAGACCCCCACCAACCCCTGTGAAAGAAACTGTAATATTTTCTTTGATCCCCTCCCCTGACCCCAGACCTATGCCCCACGATCTACAGTACCTTTGTTTTTGTTTTTAGAGAAGCCGAATTGATTCTGATGCAAGGATAATAATAATTAGATCGTCTAACACTTTTCTCAGAGTTGGGAGAAGGCAGATCGGTCTGTACTTTTTGTTAGTGTTAACGCTGGTAAATTTAACACTAGCCTTTTTCCACTAAATAGGAAAAGGCCAGTGTTCAAGCAAATATTAAAGAGGATAACAAATGGTGTAGGATTGGCCTCAGACGCGTGTTTAATCATCCTAGTGGTTATGCCGTCAAGGCCTGGGGCTTTGTTATCGGTGAGCGAACGGGTGGAATTCGAAACCTCAATGTAGGTGAAGTTATGGTCATTGTCTGTGTTAGGCGGAGTGAGTGTAGAACTTCTGATGACCGCTTGTGTACTGTCATCTTGTCAACCAGGCCCACAATGGGCGACCGGGTAATGTGAGAAACGGGGCTCAATGTATCCGGACGGACCATCTTCCAAAAAATTCCTGGGTTTTTCGACAGCTCCAGATTTGATTCCAGGTCTCCCAGAGCAGTAGGTTGACATCTTAAGCGCCCGGCCATCGGGTCATTGCTCTGGATAATGATGGCCGATAGTGATGGTACAGTACTAACGATAGGTTCCTACTATCCATAGTTTTCCTATAGGATAGTAGAAAAATATTTCTAGCCATTACTTTACAATTAAATTAATTAATTCTGAAGTCTAGAAATTTTTTTAATTCACTTTTTGATAAAAACTTATTTTTTCGTGTGAATGCAAAATAAAACTTCTGTAAAATAACGATATTAATTTTATTTTTTACGTTTAAAACCTACTTTTTTATGTGTAAATATAATAAATTAAAATTAAGTGAGAAGAAACAGGAGTCAGGTAGCCGACGGCCGGATGGCCGAGCGGTAAAGGTAGCAGCCTACCGCTCTGGGGGACCCGGGATCGAATCCGAACGGGTCGAATAATCCCCAGGAATTTTTCGGGGGGTGGTCCGTTCGGATATGTCGGGCCCCGTCCCTCACCACCCGGTCGCCCCATTGTGGGCCTGGCCGAACCCATAATGGGCCTACTAAAAAGGCCCTCTTAGTGCCACAGGGCGGAAAGAGTTAAAAAAAAAAAAAAAAGGAGTCAGGTAGCCACGACGTCAATGATTTCTTCCGGGATGACGTCAAATATGACATTTTGCTTCCGATTATTAAATTGCTAGAATATATTTAACAGGAATATTTGAAAATGTATTATATTAAGTTTGTAACTACGTATTTATATATTTTTAAATTTAAATAATATTATTATTTTTCTTTAATTGCAAAATTTCAAATTTATAAAAGAGCCAAATTAATAATTTGGGCTATTTTTAATATCGAGGTAATTGCCGTCAGTCATTAATCAGAATGGCTGTGTGATGTCCTTATTTTGAATATTTATTATTATTTTTTTTCATTTGTAAGTATTTGTGTTATTAGGTTAATTTTATTAATTTGTCATTAAACTTGTATTACTTCGATTAAACGATTATCGTTAAGCTTACTTTGTGATAATAAATTTGAATTTTTTAAATTAACGAATAACTCTCGCAGTTGACGTGAAGCGATGACAAGTAGTACCACGTGTTTAATCATTTAAATAGATGATAAATTTTTCATTAATAAACATTTTATCTCTTTTGGACACAATTAGCATTCTTCCTTGATAGTAATGCCTTTATGAGCCAAAAAATTCAAAATTATTGCTAATTCTTCACGAGATTTTTTAACCCTTTCTAATTTTTGTTGTGTCTTTTGGTTTGTCCAGGCACATGCAAAAATTGATCCTATTTTTACAGTCTCTCTATTGCTTATTAGGTAAGATTCTAGCTCTGAATAAGGAGCATGCTATCTCTATTGAGAAGTAGAATCTTAATGTCTGTGGCTCACCAGTGGCCAAGTCGTACCCTGAACGCTGGGAGTTCGGTCGCAGGTTTTTGCCTCGCTCGGACGGGCTGGCCATGTGGAGTTTTCTGGGTTTTCTCCACGTCTGTAACACCTAAATAGGGGCCGGTTTCCCTTAAAAAGACCTCCCGGAAGGCACTCCCTAGGCAGATCATCCAAGTGTTACGTTGCCATAACTTAACAAACAACAGCAACTTAACACCTATATAATCTGTATATGTTATATATAGATGTAAACCAGAGGTCTCAAACTCAAATGATGCAAAGGGCCAGTCAAATAGGTATATATCAGATGCAAGCTGTATTGAATAGTATTTGGTAAACTAAAACCTAGTAGCAAGATTGCGGCCAAAGTTTTCGTCTCTAATAAAATGTGAATGTTGAGCGCCACTATCTTGTAAGTGGCGCTCGACGTTCGACATTCATGTTTTAGAGATGAAAACTTTGGCCACATCTTTGCTACTGTAATATAAAAAAGAGTTTTAACAAAGGCCCTTTTGTTGCCAGACCTTTACAACTTACATAAACAGTTAGATGTTTGAATTTTTTCTGTTTTAATCCCTGCAAGATGTTAGAAATGTTGATTTTTAGAAAAGAGATTGTCGAGGCCACGGGCTGGATGTGAAGCCTTAATTGGCTTTATCTGGCTCGTGGACCGCCAGTTTGTGACCACTATTGTAAACACTTTAATTTTGATTTGATGTCTCATGTAGCAACTGTGTGCACTAAATATTTACTGTATACAGAGCTGTCAAGAGCTTGTATGGGTCCCAAAGATGGATTGGGTCTTCTTTGCCATTTTTTTTTTTTTTTTTTTTTTTTTTGAATAAATGAAATACTTAGAATGTTTCTTTATTAATAAATATTAGTCTTAAAGATTTTATTTTTTGTTAGTAAAAATAGCATTAAATTTTAGAGTTTTGTATGTTTCTTCAGGCCTGGGGAAAAATCTCCGGTCATCCCTCTTTGGCCTTTACTATGTAACCTCATTAGTAACACCTATTTTTTTGTTGTAAAGAGGAAAACACTAATTTTAAATATCGTTTTAGGATGTTGTGCTAATATTTTTTATTTTAAATTCATCAATTTTTAAAATAATTTTTATTTCAAGAAGTGAGTCTGGACATTATGTCTTGTGAAGAGTTGCTCCTAGACTTAACATTTTATAGGTGTTGTTTGGTTTATTTTAGTCTTTATTGGATCGGTTTAGGTAAATAGATTTGTTCACAATTTATGTTTTTGTTTTTTGATGGGTGAAACACAAATAATCAATTTCTGCTGTTAATCTGTTATCTTAAGTTTTTGGAGTAAAAATAAAACTGTGGAATGAACTTTCCATAGGTAATTTTTCCAATTTCTTATAATTTTTGTAGCTAGATGTAATTTCTTGTTACAAAAAAAGCAGTTGTAATCTACTATTGATACCAAAAATAAACATATACCAATATGTTTATTTTTGGTGTCAATAGTAGACCAACTTTAATTCACTACTTTCTAGCCATGTATGTACAGTACCTTTTCTAATACAATAGATTTTTCTTACCTCCATAGTTGACACCTTGGCAGGAGCATTTTTGGAAATGGATAGCAGTGTTTTTCCCAAGCTGGTTTCATCTAATCAATTAGCCTGCTAAATATTTCTATCATCCAGTTAAAAATACTTATTTTATTTAACATTTTTTAAAGATAACCACATTAGGTGCTGCTGTATAACTGAATGTTATAGTATGAGTGTTATTTTGTCATCATTATCAGATGATCATAAGAAAATCTGCAGTAGCAGACAGGTTGATCATCTCAAATGTTTTTCTGGGGAGAATACTGGAAGAGGCTTTGTTAAAAATTCATTATAAATAATGACTTTTTCTTGAAAAATTGCACAGCAGCTTCTTTTTATTCTTTCTTATTTTTACTATTAAAACATTCAATATAATACACAAAAAACACATATTCAAATTTAATATGACTCAAATAATGCCATGCATGCCCCAATAGAAATAAGTATTATACTATTATACATTTCATCTAAAATAACTTCTTTGCATGCTTCATAATTAGTGGCTAGGCAGTTATAAATGTATTTTAAAAATTATAAAACTGTATTATCCATAATACAAAAATAATTTCTATGTGAAATATTGAAAGCTGACTTGTTTAAAGACATGAGATGAATAAAAAATCAGAAAGTGCATTGAATCTTCACTATGTGACTACAGAATATATTCAGTAATAACAAGCAAAACATTTGTAGATTAGAACAACAATTGGATTCAATATAGTAAAATGTAATAGTGAAAACCTATGAAGCTATCTTTAGAGGTTATGTTTCACAATCATAGCAGAGTGCCAGTACAGGGTACAAGAGAGAAAAGTCTTTCCAATAAAACTTACTATTTGAAAAGGTATAATTGCTTAATTAAACTCAAAAGTTTTATTATAAAACTGCAATTGTTGCTTCAACATTCTCATAATTTCAATTTGATAAAATTAAAGTGTTATAAATGATATAAATTTTGTTATTTCTTTAAATAAATCATTAAATATGTCTTTTTGTGAAATTCACTTTTTCTGTATTAATTGTTTTATAGAAAAATTTATTTTGATGGATTTACATCATGGATAATGAAACAAATCTTGAAATTCAAATAGATATGAGTTTAAATTGTAAACAGACTAGTAATTGAATTTGCCAAATCTGTTAGGTTATTTCCATAAGTTACAAAATGTTGTAACCTTAGGAAATAGTTATCATTGTCTTTTGTGAAACTTCCTAGATTTATAGTAAATTGTATAGAATAATCCCAAATGTTTTTTCACTATTTTCATGCTGATATTCTGGAAAATAGCAAAATCTTTAGATATTCCATTATGAAATAATTTCTTAACCAGAGCTGTGGAGTCAGTAGACTGAACTCTTGACTCAGGTTCAGATTAATAGAACTTTAGAAAGTCTGACTATGACTCCTGCCTCTAAATAATTTGAAATATACTTTAATTATATTAACCGAAATTGGCATTTCATCACTATCAAGTAAATCAGCAGGCTACTTTTAAGCATTTCTAAGTGAATCATCAGTCATTTCTATCAACTGAAAGTATTTATCTGTTTTCACAGCTTTTTTGTTATCATCACTATCACCTTATCTTCAACCACCCATTGACACAAAATGCTTTGTCATGGTCGTAGTAAAGCATTCAAGAACACTAGATTCAACCTGAGTCTTCGAGGCCATTTTTTTAAAATAAAAATCAGGAGGTAGTTTGTGTTTATCCATTTTTACCAGCTCCAACTCACATCAACCAAACGAACTGGATGAATGTACTTCGTCTAATATAACCTTAATCTTTCCAGTTAATTTCTTTCACATTTGTTCTAACGTTTTCGGCCCATCCTGGGTCATCTTCAGAAATACAATGAATGAAGATGACCCAGGTCCAACTCCTCTAACAACCAGCTCCAACTCCAACTCCAATTAACCAGCTCCAACTCCAACCAATTTACCAGCTCCAACTCCTCTAACAACGAATTTGCTTCTAATTCCAACACTAATCCTCATTCAGCAGCAGAGACAAGGACTCTTCTTGTGTGGAAGTTTCTCATTAAACTTTTATATTAACTGCCAACATAACAACCTTCCTCTCATTTATTTTAATTTTTAGTCTTTAATATTTACTTTTAATCAATTAATTTTGTTATATTTTAATGATTTTAAAATTTATATTTTATTTATTTATTTTTTTAATATGATTGTTTAACTTTGTTTATTTTAATAATAAATACACAAAAATCTTTTGAATCAGCAGATCAAAATATTTTTAATGTAAACCAACACAAATGTTTTCGGTCCTTTTCAAAGACCATCATTAGGCTGTTTACAAAAAAAGAACATGTTTAAACTAATAGAAGATCAAAAAAAGAATAAATTTAATTAGAACAGTTTTTAAGCTAAATAAAATTTCAAATACAAATATAAATTCAACATTATAATTGGTGAAATGTTTTTCTAATACAAACAGATATAAACAATTAAAGGTTTCTACTAACTTAAAACAGCTATTTATGTTGTTCTAACATAAATAACTGTTTTAAGTTAATAGAAACATTTAATGAAATTAAGGACATAAAAGCAAAAAACAGTATGTAGATATAAACAAAATTATTATCATATAAATTGTAGTTATATAAATTATAGTTCGCTAAATTATATAATTCAGCCAACTCTCATATTCCTAATTTAGATTTGTTTAGGATTTCCATGACCTGAACTTTGTGTTTTCATTCTTGAAGTTCACCAACTTCCCTATTTTCTTAGCCCTGTAAATTTCTAAAGCTTCTAGATACAGTATTTCAGGTTATATTTCATTCTTATTAGTTTGATTATTTCTGATTAGTCTTACATTCTTCCATCTTAGAGATATTGCATCACTTATAGCATATAATGCCAAAGCCATGGAAGATAATCTTTTCTGGATAGAATACCACATACACATAAAAGAGTGGTATACAAATGGGTATTATATGAAATTATGGTTAGAACTCTGGGAGAAAGGGACTCCAAATTCTACCCAGTTAGAATCAAGATATATAGATGACATTTTAATCATTTTGGGATGAAGAGCTAACATATAGCAATTTACCTCTGATGTTAATAAAAATTCTTAAAGTCTGAAACTTTGCATAGAACAGGAAATGAATCTGCACACTTTTTGATGTCCTAGTCACTAAACATGACCAAGCTTCCATGGGTATCTACGGAAAACTGGATACAATCCATTATTTATACGTAATGCCTCCCACAATTCCATGCACAATTCCTTAAGCAGTTTTTAGGATATTAATACAAAGAGCCTGTGTGCATTGCACCAGTATTGCAGACCAACAACAGGAAATTTGATATAATTATCAAAGCGATGGAGTCAGATTCTATTCTTTAATTTACTTGTTAAAAGTATACAGAAAATTATTTTTCCTTTCTATTCTGACTTATGGATCTCAAATATAACTAAAAGATTTCTCAAAACATTTATAAAATGAACTTAAAAAATCTTAAAGTTAATAAAAAGTTAAAACGAAATTAATTTGCAGAGAAAAATATCATTTATTACTTTGACAATGCTCCTAAATGCATTTCGCCTGGTTTGAGATCCATAAGTCAGAATAGAAAGGAAAAATAATTTTCTGTATACTTTTAACAAGTAAATTAAGGAAATTTGATATTTAATCTAGGCAAGCAGAAATCTCTGCTACGACCCTAACATGGTAAAACAGTTGTTCAAAAATACCAAGGTATTTTTGCACAACTGAGAAGTCAAATATTAATCACTGTAGCATCAAGGATGATGTAAATTACTTGGTTGTGAATTACATTGCTTACATTCAGACTGTCTATAGGAAAATTGCAGTTTACAAATACAAAACTATTTTATAAAAGAAATCCTAACATGTACAAATTTCCAGAAATAACAAAGATAGGGTAGATTCTAAGAGAATACCAGAAATGTATAAGATTCCACTCGCTGGCAATGAAGAACATGACATGAGTATATTGCATGAATATTGAATGGCAACATGAGTATATTGGTGCAACAGCACACTCTTTATTAAGGCTTAAAGAGCATTGTTATACCATCCAGAAAAGATTAGCTTTCATGGATTTGGCATTATATGCTATAGATGATGTGGTATCTATAAGATGGTAGAATGCAAGAATAATCAAACCAATAAGAATGAGACAGCCTAAAATATATTGAAACCAATAAGAATGAGACAGGCTAAAATATATTGAAGTTTTATAAATTTACAGGGCTAAGAAAATAGGGAAGTTGGTGAACTTCAAAGATGAGAACAGGATGTCAAGGACATGGAGATCCTTTTATGAAATCCTAATTGAATCTAAATTAGGAAAATGCGAATTGGCTGTATTATATAATTTAGTTTGGCTACAATTTATACAATAATAATTTTGTTTATATTTTTTATAGCTGTTTGTGATTAAAAAAAACTATTTTAACCAATTACAATGCCAAACATAACATTAAATTTATATTGTATTCAAAACTTTATTTAGTTAAAAAAAACTGTTCTAATTATATTTATTCTTTTTTGATGTTCTGTTAATTTAGATATATATTTTTTTGTAAACAGCCTGATAATGGCCTTTTAAATAAGGCTGAATGTGTTTGTGTACATTAGAGTATTTTGACCTACCAATTCAAAAGATTTTTGTGTGTTTTATTATTGGTTTAATCAGTTTAAAATGTAAATAGCTAAATACTTGGTCAATTTTGTTAAGTCTGAAGATGACCCATTAATTGAGTGAGTTGAATGTTTGTAATTAAATATTTAAGTTACTGCAAATGGTGTTATAACAGATCCTAGACATTTAAGTCAACAAATTTTAAGAAAACAAACACTATTTAATTTGATATTCTTCTATATTCTACAGTTATATAACATACAGTTACATATATTTTTTCTCTGTTATGTTTGCTGTTTATACAGTACAATGTAATTATTACTTTACTTTTTCTGTTGGCAACAATTGTTTCTGTTATGTATCTTAATGTAAAAATGTTTATTTGAATGAATAAAACAACAAATACTGTAGATATAATTAAAATTTTTAAACTTATTTAACTGTTTTCTCCTAAATTAAAATCATTTAAATAAAAATTAAAGTTATAATAAACAAAATTAAAAAAAAAAATTAGGTTAAGTAAACAAATTTGAAATAAATTTTCATGAACAATTAGATTAATCATTTTTATTTTAATTTTCTAATATTAAAAAATGTTTTAAACTATGGTTAGTATTTTATGAAGAAAATGTGATTAATTAAACTGACGTTATGATTATTAATGCATATATTAATCAAAATAATATACAGTTAACATAATAAATAAATTTAAAATTGACAATTTTAACAAAGTTAGATAAATTCTGATATACTAGAATTGAGTTATAAGATTTATAATTTATTATCATTGTTTAATGTGGAAGTTTATTTTAATGTTGTTAGTATATATAGCAATACCCTGAAGTTACATGATAGGTGGGTCCAACAAAAATCGCTTAGGTTGAATTTGCATAAATTGGGGTACAGCTTTGCATATAAATACATATAAATTTTTGCATGAAATGTGTCCAATGCGTATCACAGAAGAGAAACACCGAAGATAGCGGGTGGCATGTTGCCAAACGAAAAAATCAAGAACTGTAATTTTGAGTTTGCATAAGTCAGGGTATTACTGTATATAAATGATTAATGTATTAAAAAAAATGGTTGAAATTAATTAAATTATATTTTGTTTTACAGAAAACCTTTCAGTAATTTTTGATTTCAAGAATTAGTTTTGTTAAATTTTGTAAAATTGAATACAAAATCAAAATGCCAGAAGTGTGTTTGTTTTCTCGAAATCGTAGACTTCATCCTGTGATTAGTTTATTTATTGGAATATTATTTGGCTTTTTGATTGCTGTCATGCTTCGATCTTTCATACCTCATCATCTCATGTCTGGATGTATTCATTATCGCATTCGATCAGTAAACAGAATAGTACAAGAAAATCTATATCATGAAAATATTGAAAACATATCTAAACAAGATAAAACATTACTTTTTATTGGTGTTATGACAGCTCAAAAATTTTTAGAAAGCAGAGCACTTGCTATATATTCTACATGGGGCCAAAATGTTCCAGGAAAATTACTATTTTTTTCCAGTGCCATTTCTAAAACATCATTGAAAATACCACTTGTGCCTTTAATTGGAGTGGATGATTCTTATCCTCCGCAGAAAAAGTCATTTCTGATGTTGAAATATATGCATGACCATTATATTGATAAATTTGAATGGTTTATGAGAGCTGATGATGACATGTATGTAAGAATGGATAAATTAGAAAAATTTTTACGTTCGGTCAATAGCAGCAAACCTCAGTTTATTGGTCAGGCTGGAGTAGGGAAGGAGGAAGAATTTGGGCAATTGAATCTCGAGCCAGATGACAATTTTTGCATGGGAGGCCCTGGAATCATCATGAGTCGCATGACATTAAAATTATTAGTTCCGCATATTCGATACTGTTTGAAGCATTTATATTCCACACATGAAGATGTTGAAATAGGAAGGTGTGTAAAGAAGTTTGTTGGAATTCCATGTACATGGTCATATGAAGTAAGTAGTAATTATTATTTTAACCATTTTAATTTTAATAGTTACACATAAATTCAATGATACAGTAACAAATATAAAAATCTTTATTATAAATTAAGGGTTCCCTAGTCTAAATCAGCAGTTGCCAACCTTTTTGATCTCATGGACCACTCAACTCACAGTTTTCAATCCTGCAGACCAGTATCATGAATTTCTTTAAACAATACAAACATTTATAGAATAACGTTCATAAAAGTTCTATTTTACTTTATTTTATGTTAATATGAAATTCACTTGCTTAATTACAACAAATTAGTTTGTTGCTGCTTGTTTGAAATTAGTTCATGGATTCTTGACTCTTTTCCACAAAGGAAGATAATTGCACTCACAACATTATTGGTTTATTGGCATTTATTATTTATGGATAACAGTCATTTGTGTTTGGTTTTAGATTCAAATAAAAAATCCTCAATGAGTGACCAAATTTATAGAATCTTTGCATGTACTCTTTTATTGCACAGAGAATATCTGAATAATAATCAGTTTGCTACTGTCTGTTCTGCAACATGTGTGGTGTAACAGAAGCAACAGTATGTGCATTGAAAATTAATTAAGGTGATTGATTTTGGTGCTAGAATAAACCTTGTCCTACATGTATCCCTTTAGGTAGAAGTCTGGCAATGTAATGTCAGGATCATGGGGATATGAAACACAACTAATTACTTCATACAAGTTAACTAATTTTAGGGAAACTTGGAGTAACTTTTTGTCATGCAATGTGTTAAATGCATTTGTCTTTATGCACAAAATTTCGTTGGTGATTTAAAATATCAGTTTCAATCCAGACACCTTGTATTTAATATTGTGGTTCTGAAATGAGGGGTTGTTTTTTAGACAGAATAAATGTGAAATTGAATATTATTATTCAGGGTGAATATTATGAATAATGCCTATAATAATACATTAATAGCATTAGAACAACTGCAGTCTGGGTAATTAATATTTTATGTTAAATTTTTAACAATTTTTTGTATAATGTATTTTATAGTAGCAATATAAAAGTTGAAAGAATTTGACACTTGCTATTCATATATAAGTATAATTGATTAATAATAATTTAGAATCTTAGAGAATAAAGAATATTAGTTATTTGTAGTAAAATTAATAATTATCATTAATCAAATTATAATTAAATACAAGTTTTCTCATTAAATTCAACCTTTTTTGTCATTTGTTATAGGATTATAAATAGATATTTGTCTTTCGTGAATCTCTTCGAGATTCTTGTACAAATGTGGATTTTCAAAGAATGGTAAAGGAAAATCTATTTTAAATCTCTCAATTGTCAAATACAGTATACAGATATACAGTATTTTATATATTTAATGCAACTCTCCACATTTTGTTCTTTAATTACAAGAATTAAATGTAATTTCTCTAAATTAGCTATTTTGTTGTAGCTGTTTATTATCAGGCTATGATTTATCATAACCTGGTTAGTGATTTCTATGGCCAATAACAATATAAATATTCAGACATTAAATAAATATTGGTGTTTTGCATTTGTTACGCTCCTTCTTTTATGTTGCTTACTTTAATAATAATAGAATTGAAATAAAACTTTGAGAGCAAAGGTTTTGAAAGTTTTCTTTTAATAGTTAAAGAAAAAACTTTCTTTGAAAAAATTAGCCTGTTTGGACAAGAATGCTATAATTTGAAGATAACTTTTTTCTCTTTCTTTTGATGGCTGGATGGCTGAGGCAGTTAGGTGTCAGCTGACTGCTCTACAGAACCCTGAATCAAATCAAGGTGAGCAACTCACGAGTTTTTTCATGAAGTGATTTCTCCCATACATGTCAAATGTCATCCAGCCAGCCCATTGTGAGCTTGGCCAAAACCCATGGTGGTTATTGAAAAAAGCTAGAAATAAAGTAAAAGGTCCATGAGGCAGAAGGAGATAAAAATAAAAACTTCTCTTAATTATTATTTTAATATTTCCTTATTGTTACATAAATGTGGATTTTTTAATTATTATTCAAATACTTTTCTCAAAAAGAAAATAAATAATGAAAATTTTTTGTAAAATATTAATTACTTAGATTCTTAAAATGCTCTATAAATTTACTTAACTTGAAATATAAATAAATTACTTATATTAAATATTTTATATAATTTCACAGATGCAGAGTATTTTTTATCACAGTTTTAGTGGGGAAGGTGTATTTACAAAACGATTAAAAGTCAGAGACTATTCATCGAGCAATAACACTACATCCAATTAAACAGCCATTATATTTATATCGACTCCATAATTATTTTCTAGGATTGCAATCTCAAGAACTAAGATATAAAATTTTACATCTTAATCGTGAGCTTCAAGATATGCTAAAATATATACACGAAGAGAATCCATCAGAAGAAATTCCACTTATTAATGACATTTCTATTCAAGGATCAAGACCTGATTTAAATAGATTTTACCCAACTAATTCTGAAGAAGTTTTGATATGGGATTATCTAAGTAAGAATATATATTCTGCATATAGTTTAAATCCAAAACGTCGAATGGAACTACATCTGCAAACTGCAATAAATGATACAATTATGGAAGTAATGGAAATGATTAACAAATTTTCTAAACAGCGTGGTCGGATTATTGATTTCAAAGATTTATTATATGGTTATATTCGTGTTAATCCCCTTTATGGGGTAGATTATATATTAGATATGTTACTGACCTATAAAAAATATCGTGGAAAGAAGATGACCGTTCCTGTAAGAAGACATGCTTATTTATTTCAAGCTTTCTCTGAGCCTGAAATAAGAGAGATCAAAGAGGAAGAATTTGAAACTTCTGTTCAATACAGAGGGTCTAATATTGACAGATATTCAACAGGAACAGTAATTCATTTCATTTTACCTCTGAGTGGAAGAGTAAATACTTTCAAACGATTCTTAAAAAATTTTGAAGATGTCTGCTTGAAAATGGAAGAAAACGTTGAATTAGCTGTCGTGTTATTTAGTGATGGTTCTCCAGATGATGCTACAGAAACAAAAACAGTATTTGAAGATCTTCGAAATCGTTATCCTAACTATTTATTGAGATTGGTCGAAGCAAGTGGACTATTTTCTAGAGCATTAGCTCTAGAAATTGGTGCAAAGCTTTACTCATCAAGTGCCTTACTTTTCTTTGTGGATGTTGATATTATTCTTGATAATAGTGTTTTAAGGAGAGTACGCATGAATACTGTAAAAGGTAAACAGGCATATTTTCCAATAGTGTTTAGTGAATACGATCCCAGGTTTATACAAAATGCTTCTTCTTACGAAACTACACATATCAATAAAGATCGGGGTTACTGGCGGCAGTTTGGCTTTGGTATAGTCAGTCTCTATCATGGTGACTTGCAAGAAGTTGGAGGATTAGATACAGGAATCCAAGGATGGGGAAAAGAAGATGTCGATCTATACAACAAAATTGTGCACAGTAATATAACAATATTTCGTGCTGCTGATCCCGGTCTAATCCATCTCTTCCATCCAATTGAATGCAGTCAGCAATTAGAGAAAGCTCAGTATGACATGTGTCTTGGCAGTAAATATTCCAGTTTAGCATCAGTGGAGAGATTAACTGAGATTATCATGGCAGATTTAGAATCCTATTTGAAAACAAGCAACTAATGATTCATTTTGTTATTAAGGATCTCAGTTGAAATAATAAATACATTTAATATATGTATATTATTTCAAGTTGATGGCAATTATTATTTACCAAAGATCTTTAATCCTATAACGATTAGCAGCTACTTTGTATTTATACAAATTCCAAATATTTACATCCTGTTGAGAGCTTTTGTTTTACTATTATTTACTTTTGTTTTGTGCCAATTAATGTTTGTTATTTATAAGTTAATGAGGTTGCCATTTTTAGTGCCTTTGATGATTGTAAATATTGTTATATTTCAATTATATAACAAGAATTTGATAAAATAAAAAAAATATTTTAAAAATAATTTTTTGTATTTGTTTTATTACATTTGACAAGGCAAAATGTGTAAAAACAAGTCAATGTAATAAAATTAAATTTTAAAAAGTTGACACGATTTCTTAGCTAAAATGAATGTCCTAAACACTCGAGGAAGTGAAATCTATAAAGAAAAGAGCAAGATTTTAAAAGGGCATTCCAATATCATCATATACAAATGAGAGCATGAAAAAATAGATAATTCACAGTGGGTGATCGGTTAACGAACATAATCCGTTCCAAGACTGTTCGTTAACCGATTATCGATTTACCATAGGGTTTTATGCCAATTTGATTAATTCGTTCTGTAGACTCCAAAAAATAATAAAATTTAAATAAACGTAGTAAGAAAGTACAGTAGAGAACCGAAAATCGGAATCAATTGGGGACGGGTGGTTCAGATTAGGGATTTGTTCCGATTACGGATTATGTATGAATAAATATATTAACCTGTCCGATGTTCAAATTTTTCTCCGTTGCGTGTCGCTTCGTGTTGAATTTTCGTCGATTTTAAGCCTAACGAAAATTTTTATTATAATAATCAGGGCTATCGTATCGTTAAAAATTATTTCTGCATTTTGTACAAACAAAATAAATAAAATATATTGAAGAATATAAAAACATGAAAATTATACTTTAGAAGTAAATTTAGTATCGAAAACGTTCGATTCTGCATGACAGTCCGACTGAAAATCGTTCCGATTACCGGGGTTCCGATTAACGAGTTTCTACTGTATATATGTAATAATAATAATACATATATACCCAGTCTTGCGTTTTTATTAGTCATGTTTTTTTTATTTGTGGGGTTTAAAGAATTTGTCCAATGCCGATTGCTTTTCTCTCTTCAGGATTTTTCAGAAGTAATTAATAGCATTGTAACTAGTGTTGCCACCTTTACAAAATCGCTGACCCGGACGGCAAGTCAGCTTTGTTCGAACAGAAGTTCCTGACGCATGCGCAATGTCATTTTACAATGCGAAGAATAACGTGCATGCCGGTTCTAAATCAGTTAGTTAGGAACTTGCGTAGGAGCAGTGGCGTGCCGTCATTGGAAGCAGTGGAAACGCCGCATCCATCTTCCAATGACCTTCCCTTGTATTTTCTAAAATATAAATTTTCGTATTTTAACGCACTTTGAATTAATTAAAATTAATATTTTATTATAACTGCATTATGTATCTTATTAAAAAATTCTATACTATATGTGAAAAAACGATAACATTGCTATTGTATATTCGAATGTCAGTGGCGGAATGGAAGCGCTTTCGAGACAGCTTTCAAGGCGAGAATAACTGAATGGTGTAAAGCAGCCAGAGGGCATTGGCGCATGCGCTTTACAGAGCATCAACCTCAGCCGGTTTAGCTGATGGAAACTACACACGTGTAACGCTTCCAACTATTCTATCCCTTTGCCACTGGGTAGGGAACTATCTGACTAAGTGAATTGTTTAAGATTTAAAAAGTAAAGAGTATTCAATGTTATTTTTAGGTACGTTTTATTGCAAAGTTATATTTAATTACAGTATAATTAAAAGAAAATTATAATTATATTGACAGATTTTCAGACATAAAATCTTTAGAATTTTTATCACTTTTAGATGTTTTTCATAATATTAAAATTATGAACAATTTTTCCAAGCGTGTTTTAATTTTTTAAATTAAGTAAATTTTATGGGAAATTTTTTGATTTATCTAAATTACGTAGCGAATCGCAATATTTATATTCGTGTCCAGGACTATATTGACAAGTAACTCTTAGACATAAAACATATTATAATTAATGTCGATCCGAACAAAAACGTACTAAAAGAATTATATGATTTAGTATCATTAATTTTTATGGTACCATCTACCAGTGGGTGTGTTGAGCGCAGTTTTTCGACCACGGAGCGAATTCATACATTGGCCAGGAACAGTCGGTCGCTAGCGTCGCTTTGATGGAGTCGACGACCAGCGACTTTTGTGATAAAGTAATTAACGACTTGGCGGAAAAAATCGCCGAATAGAATTAGTTTATAAAAAATTTAAAAAAACAAGTGTTTCTATCATTGTTTGTATTATATTATTATTGTATGTATGTATTATTTGTATTTTAGAACTAAAATACATAAATTGTTTATTTTTGTCATTTCCAGTATTTGTTTAAAACTTTTATGGAAATGTCATGTACTGGACGGATCTGACCCGTCACGAAAGACGCGAAAAAACGGTTAATTTAGAGAAAAATTTATTCGTTTAAAAAAACATAGGTAAAAGTCGTTTGTAGTCGGACACTCATTGTTTATATCAAACTGCCAGGCAGAAACCATAAATCGCGAAAGGAAGTCGTCCTGTGATCGGTGGAAGATCGAATTCATCTTCGATTTTGACTTTTCTCACTCTCCAGGTAAGAGTGTCGTTACGTTTAATAACCAGGGACCAACCACTCGGGAAGCGTGATTGAGGGAGAACGACCAATCAAAATGGATGAAAGAAAGAACGGATATTGATATAATCCCTCCCCGTGCCTTACAGACTTGTCAACGCCACTGTCCCGCGGCCACCTTCGATCGACCATCGAAGAACCACATCGACGCTCAGGACGTCCGAACGGCTGATTGTCCTAAAGCAAACTATTTTGTACATAGTGTATGTTTATTTTATGTTAAAATAAACGGTTTTTGTCAGATACTTGTCGTCTTTGTCTCTACAGCCACCACCCATGTACGAATGGGCCCTAGACCATTACTGACGAGCAATTAACTGACTGCCCCTGGAATTCGGCTTCTTACAGAAACAGCTTCCCTATCATCAAATGTCACGGCACGCCACTGCGTAGGAGTAACATATGTAACCTAAATTAGAAAAGAAAGAACAGATAATTTAGCTGTATAGAAGACGTGTATGAACATACAGTACAAGCAGAAAGAAAAAAGAAGAAAAAAAGGTCGAGAGGCAGGATGCGCATCATCGTGAACAGCGTAACATGGCGGAAATGGCAGATGAGTTTCAGTGAGTGTGAGGTCTTTCGCTGTTTAAATGGTGTAAATTTATAAAAATATTTTCATGAACTTTGTTTCATCGTAATTTCGTAATTTTCTACGAAATTCCCGGACAAAATTAATAGTTCACCCAGACAGTGAGTCAATTCCCGGACTGTCCGGGTGAAAACCGGACGGGTGGTAACACTAATTGTAACTGTAGAGATCCTCAAGCCTATTAACCTCAACCTGGTTTGGATGCCATTCTAAAACTGTTCTGACATCCTCCCACTTCCTCAAAAGATTTTAATTACTTGAGACTTCTTGATATATCTTTCATAGCTAAGATTGTGTTTACTGTAGACCTGTTCAAGCGGTACTGCCTAGCAACATTCACATCATCTGCTCACTCTCTACCTTGGCTATTATCTCTTACTTG
This sequence comes from Centruroides vittatus, assembly GCF_030686945.1. Classification (NCBI taxonomy): domain Eukaryota; kingdom Metazoa; phylum Arthropoda; class Arachnida; order Scorpiones; family Buthidae; genus Centruroides; species Centruroides vittatus. Next base: position 425,822 of record NW_027122359.1, on the reverse strand, counting down.
GTTTCTACGGTGAGCACAATTCTTGACACTCTACTCTTTTTATGCTCCATAATGCTATCAGTTTTTTTTAAATAAAATAGTTCAGAAAAGCACTTACAAAAATTCAGAGAACAGAAATCAACTAGCCTTTCGTAAATAAAAACAGACGCTAAACTTAAGTAGTATCTGCCCGACAGTCTCGTGAAGATTATAAAAAATTATTTGTCAGAAAGGTAAACAAAAAGCTGGAATTACAAGGGAGAGTTTCAAAATTCGGAGGAATACTATCCGATCGGTATCGGGTTGATCGTCGATGTCGATGTCTTCAGAGCTCAAGAAAGTTTTGATTTGTCACCTGGAGACAAGGGAAGACCAATCGGTATTCACTATGTCGCTTCTTTTTCTGTATGTTCTGTGAAGTGTTCGTTATCCAAACATGTGTTTGTTGTTCGAACATAAAAATCTTTCGCGAAAGTGTTCGGTATCCGAACTGTTCGTTAACCGATCACCCACTGTATAGATCTTAGTTTTATTTTTAAGAACCGAAACGGGCTGTCCATAAATTACGTAACGCAGACATGTCTGGGTGGATATGCAGGTAATTGTTAACAATGTGTTACAAGTAGATGGGAGTGTTTACAAAAACATTTTGTAACGCTAGGACCTCAATCCTCGGGTAACAATAATTTTCTTTTGTTTCCGAAGTTATATATATAGCAAATCGTATTGTTTATGTCACTGCTTTGTACTGTCGTGATTGATAAAGTAAGGCCAGGAACACACATGCGTAAAAGTGTGTGGGAGAAAACTGAATCAGAAATCAGCTTTCAGTTCAGTTTCTGTTTTACGCTTTTATGCTAGAACACATACGTAAAAATTCTGACGAATACGAAACCCACTGCCACCAACAGTGCTAATTTTATTAATTTTTTCCTCTCATATATCTATCCCTTTGTATCTTCTATAGGCTATCTATAGGCTATCTATCCCTTTGTACCTTCCATTTTTTCTCCACTTCCTCTGTTATAATATAGAAAATTTAAATTAACAGACTTATATTCCGAATTCAAATAAAGAACGTGTGATCTAAATATTAGGCCTATATATCTATTCTACTAGACCTACCTGTTATTTGAAATTTTGCACCTATAGCCATCCATAAACGTTGTTTAAATCCGTTCGACCACATAAGTGTCATGTATAAAGACACATAAGTGTCTTTATACATGACACTTATGTGGTCGAACGGATTCAATAAACTCCTCTATTTCATTTATTTTTCGTTTTTTCGAGACCGTCACAATTGTAGAGTTAACCCTCATTGCCACCATTGTTAGAATAAAAAGCACGTGTCTACTTTGACGTCACAGAAAAGACTTCTGTTTATTGGAAGAATTTTGGCGTAAAAATTTTACGGCGTAAAAAGTAGAGACATGCTCTAATCTATTTTCAGTTCTGTTTCAGCCAAAATTTCAGAAAAACTTTTACGTTTTCTGTTTTATGCTAGATTTTACGCTGAATTTTACGCATGTGTGTTCCTGGCCTAACGTAACATTCAATACCCCGTGCTTTTTTTTTTTAACTCTTTCCGCCCTGTGGGCACTAAGAGGGCCTCTTTTAGAAGGCCCATTATGGGTTCGGCCAGGCCCACAATGGGGCGACCGGGTAATGAGGGACGGGGCCCGACATATCCGAACGGACCACCCCCCGAAAAATTCGTCCAATACCCCGTGCTGTGCATTATTCCTTAGTAAACGGTGAAACCTCGCTTAACCAGCACTTCGCATAACGATCACATCAATTTTTTTAAAATAAAATGTTCGCTTAACGAGCGAAGTTTTGCATAACGAGTGACGAGGAGAGGGGAAGTCCCGGATTGTGTGCATTGCCCATTATGCTTTTATCTGTGATTTTTTTGTTTTCTGCAAATCGAATTCGCATCCCAGCTTGGTTCATTCCGTGCTAGATGATGATGACTCACGTTCCTTAACAATGTATATTGTATAATTTTCTTTCAATAAACGTTATACATAAAATACCGTATTTACTCGCGTATAAGACGATCTCGCATTTAGGACGAGGTGTGACTTTAAAGATCAAAATAAAGAAAATTAGATTTATTAATACAATTCTATTTCGTTTAATCACAAATAAATTATAATGAAATGCACGTATTAAGGCAAACAACCATGTTTTCTTGACGCTATCAGCTGATACCCATGTAGCGAAACCAAAAGATTATAATGCATGTGACAGGAAAAAGTTTATTTTTAATGATTCAGAATGTACAAATATTCATTAAAAATACCAATTTAACAAATATGAAATAACTAAATTTATAATCATTGCTAAGTAAGTGACCAGCTATTTTCGGATCATCTTTAAAAGCGACATTCACCTTGACCTCGATAGCACTCTGCTATAATGGCAGTACGAACTATACACGATTCACAAAAATTATTGCAAAAGCGCAAAGGATCCTTCGCTCACGCGTATAGGACGACCTAGGTTTTTTTTTGGTTTTTTTTTTTAACTCTTTCCGCCCTGTGGGCACTAAGAGGGCCTCTTTTAGTAGGCCCATTATGGGTTCGGCCAGGCCCACAATGGGGCGACCGGGTGGTGAAGGACGGGGCCCGACATATCCGAACGGACCACCCCCCGAAAAATTCCTGGGGATTATTCGACCCGTTCGGATTCGATCCCGGGTCCCCCAGAGCGGTAGGCTGCCACCTTTACCGCTCGGCCATCCGGCCCTAGGACGACCTAGGTTATTGAAGCAATGAAAAATAAATAAAAGCCTTGTCTTACACGCAAGTAAATACGGCATTTGAGTATATTTCTCGGCGTGGAACGCATTATCAAATTTTAAATTTATTTCTATTGAAAAGCGTTGTTTCGCTTAACGAGTGTTTCGCATTACGAGCAAGGATCTGGAACGAATTATGCTCGTTAAGCGAGGTTCCATTGTAATTTTTTTTAAATTCTTCGCCCAGTGGGCACTAAGAGCAAGTCATTATGGGTTCGGCCAGGCCTACAATGAGTCGGCCGGGAGGTGAGGGACCAGTCCCGACATATCCGAATGGACCATCCCCGAAAAAATTTCTGGGATTTTTTGACCCGTCCGAATTCGATTCCGGGTCCGTAGAGCGGTAGGCTACCACTTAATCGCTCGGCTATCTGGCCGTCGAATATAAGAATGATTATATATAATTTGTTTTCATTAATAACTAATATGATATAGGCCGGATGGCCGAGCGGTCAAGGTGGCAGCCTACCGCTCTGGGGGACTCGGGATCGAATAGGGGCCTACTGCTCTGGGGGACTCGGTAGGCTACCACTTAACCGCTCGGCTATCTGGCCGTCGAATATAAGAATGATTATATATATTTTTCATTAATAACTAATATGATATAGGCCGAATGGCCGAGCGGTCAAGGTGGCAGCCTATCGCTCTGGGGGACTCGGGATCGAATCCGAGCGGGTCGAATAATCTCCAGGAATTTTTCGGGGGTGGTCCGGTTGGATATGTCGGTCGCCCCATTGTGGGTCTGGCCCTTAATGGGCCGACCCATAATGGGCTTACTAAAAGAGGCTTTCTTAGTGCCCACAGGGAGGAAAGAGTGACGGCCGGATGGCCGAGCGGTAAAGGTGGCAGCCTACCGCTCTGGGGGCCCCGGGATCGAATAATCCCCAGGAATTTTTCGGGGGGTGGTCCGTTCGGATATGTCGGGCCCCGTCCCTCACCACCCGGTCGCCCCATTGTGGGCCTGGCCGAACCCATAATGGGCCTACTAAAAGAGGCCCTCTTAGTGCCCACAGGGCGGAAAGAGTTAAAAAAAAAAAAAAAAAAAAAAAGGGGAGGAAAGAGTTAAAAAAACTAATATGATATAGAATTTTTTATTAATAATAAATTCTTGTAATAAAATACATTCTAATACTCCGCCAGTCCTTTAAAATTTAAAATATACACAATAATTATTATTACAGTAAAAAAACAAGAACTGGCAACCCATACCGGTTATTGCGTCAGGAATCAAGATGTCTGCTTTCGGTAGAACGTGGAAGAAGATGAGTTTTTCCAAAAAATGCTTTATTTGGGTAAGATTTTCATGATATGGACAATTTTATGTAATGTATTTAAATAGAAGTAAATGAACAATAAGTTGGTAAAGTATAGATGAATGTTAAATGATGGTAATGAGAACGAATGTACTGTACTGTACATATGTATCATTGCATCAGTTATTTTCAAAATCTCATTCATAATGTTAGATGGATAATTTTTTAATTTGAGGATAAAATATGATCGTATTTAATACATACCAATATTTTGCTTCAGTCTAACCATATTTTATTTTATAAACATTATAAAAGTAGTAAAAATAATAATGAATCCACTCTTTTTAATTCTATATACTATCAGTTAATGTTTTTCTTCTTTTATTATCATAATAATTTTGATTGTGATTATCTTAGAAAACTTTTTCGTAGCTGAGAAATAACAGAATTAAATATTTTTAATTGATTATCATGTAATTGATGGTTAAATTATGTCAATTTTAAAAGTTTTATGAATAATCAAAAAAGCAATGTATAATTTATAAATTTGGTATATAGATTTTTGTATTTGCAGCGTATGAAGTATTATTGGTAATTTGTGATTCTATCGTTTTGGTTAAACGTACAAAGATTTGCGGTAATGAATTTTCGTGTTGGAACAATAACAGACTTCTTTGCTTAATATCTATGAATTATTTTATTGTAACAACTAATGACAATTTGAATCTGTTATTTTTATTGAATCTAATTGCCCGTCCATGGCCGAGTGGATAAAACAGCCAACTGTTTGTGCTTTGTGCTTTGCTATGTGGAGTTTTTCGGGTTTTTTTCAACATCTAACATTGTAAATAGGGGCTAGTTTTCCACGAAAGTTCTCCTGGGAGATGATGCAAGTTTGTTCTTTTGTCGTAAGTTTATGTCATACCCTGAACATTTTTTATTTGTTCCTAAGGGTGTATTCATCTTGCTTAGATTATCACTGTTTCAGTGACGTTTATTATAATTCTGAAAAAAATAAACTGGAGGAATTGGCATATTTTAGATGTGTTGTTTGTATATCAAAACTCTGCAGTTGGTGAAAATGATAAAACACAACTAGGCCCTTCTAAAATTCAGTTATATTAATAAATATTTTACATATGTGTAAATAGGGATAATAAAGATTTCTTTAATGTTTTTCATTTGTTTTTGCTTTTTTGAAGACCCCATTAAACATTTATCAAATGATTTTCTATGAATTTATGATTCCACATTATGTAGATTCACTTAAAGTAGTAACTGTTTGGTCATAATTAGCCACGTTAAACAAGAACCCCCTGTATATTGATTATAAATTTTAAGAGTTAATTTTGAAGTTAAAACCAATTGTTTTTAATTAATTGTCAGAGTTAAATAAATTTTATTATATATGTTCTTTTTATAGATGTCAATTCTTCACAAGCTTTTATTATTAATTTTTTCATGTTCATCTTGTTTACAGTTGCTCTTGATAAACACAATTGCACAGCAAGAAGTTTTCAGCTAACTGGCTGTTAGCTATGTGTTGAGTCAAAGTAATTTGTACAATAAACATAAGTTTTTCTTTAGATTTATTACAATGTTAAATTTATTTCCACAGATAGTTGTTCTGTTGTTTAAATAGTAACTCATTCAACAGGTCCTAAAATATATTGAATCAATCTTAAAGTCAACTTTTATGAAATAGGTGGCATTTTCTAACATTAATATTGAGATAAAAATTGAAAATACAATTCTTTAACATCAAGACAAATTATCTGTTTGGAATAAACCTCAGTTAAAATTAATAGATATTTGATTTTCATTGAAACTATGAAATTAATATTTAGTACCGTATTTTACGGACTATAAGACGCACCTGAATTTTGGAGGCAATTTTTCCAAGAAAAAAGTGTGTCTTATAGTCCGTAAAATACGGTATATATTTCTTAGTTGATCTGTATAAAATGGAAGATTTCTTCTAGAAAGGAAATTGGTACACGCGACAGTTACAAAAGAAATATATGGGTTCAATCTCTATGAATATGAAGCTATCATATGCTGGCTGTATCTTGTATATCAACTAATTGTCATTATCATTTTTGTAAACTATATACTATATTTGATTACAGTAATACAATTACATCTAGCAAGAAATTTGAAAGTTTTTGTAATAATGTGCAGATTATCATTATTTTTTATAGTTCTTAATCATAGTTAATAAAATATTTTAATGAATAAACAAAATCCTTTCAATAATAATTACTGATAAGTGGTAAGAGATTGTAGATAATGATACAGAAGATATTGTAGAAGAATTTATTAACGAGCAAATGTTTTTAAAATGTTATCATATTTATATTTTTTGCTTAACTTGTCTATTGCAGTAACATGTAAAAGTCTCTTGAAAAATATTATTGAATGAACAATAAGTTAAATTGTGAATGTGAGCTAACAGAATGATTATTTGTATAATATGAATTTCTGAGTTTTTGTATTGTTTAGAGGAAAGCTAAATAAAAATGCAAGACCACTTTAAAAACATTCTACAGAACAATTTTCTGTATGCATGTTCAGCATGTTTATCCAAAAACTTCGTGCCTGTTTGAAAATGAAGCTAAAAAGTTCAACAAATATATCAAAATATTAGACTATAAAAATTCCATTTGTATATTTAAAGTGTTAATTTATCAGTTTGAAACGTTGAATTAATTTTAATGTACTTTGGTTTTTAATAGATTGTGTTTAATCACATACAACTTTAAATAGCAGCAAAATGTTTATTCAAGTGGAAAAAATTGTTATATATGTTCTGTGATTGATTAGTTCTTTTTATCGGTTATTATTTGTAAATTTGTTCAATATTTAATCCTTAATCTGGTGAAGATTATTAAAAAATGATTGAAAACATTAGTTTTTTCCCATCTGGATAAACTTTATTCGGCTATTTGAGGTAGGACGTGATCAAGTGATATACTGTAGCAGTTATTTTTTGAATTATAATAGATTATGCTTTATAGTACCTTATTATTAATATTATGCTACTTTCTAACAAATAAATTTTACATTTAAAAAGTCATCATAATCTTTCAATCTTGGCACCATGATCAATATATTTTCAGTTAAGAAGCAGTAACAGAGAATGCTATGATCTTCAATAAAGAAGGTTTGAGGAATTTGGAGAAATAAATTTCCAGTATCCTGAAATGTTTCCAGCTAAAATTGAATTATCATATTCTTTGAATTGTCTTTGTAAAAAGGGGTGGCGGAATTAACAATTTAATAAAAAGTAAAAAAACATTACAGATGGATACTAGTCCAATCTTCACTGCTTGCCATGTCCAATCACCAGGAACAACTATTTCCATTGCAGAGACAACCTTTCTTTAGAGTGCTAGGGCTCTGCACAAATATGCAAGACAGTTTAAACTGTCTTGCATATTTGTGACAGAGGCCAAGCACAATCTAAAGAAAGGTTGTCTCTGCAATGGAAATAGTTGTTCCTGGTGATTGGACATGGCAAGCAGTGAAGATTGGACTAGTAGCCATCTGTAATGTTTTTTTACTTTTTATTAAATCTTTGAATTGTCATTTCAATTAAATGAAGCATAGATAATGTAGATATCTTTATTTTTATATTGACAAAAATTAATGAAAATACAAGATAAATAATAATAATATTTGCCTGTTGTAAACATGACGAGTAATAGTAATTTTAATTCATTTCAAAGTTTTTAGATATTTACTGTAATTATTTGTATTTGCAAAGCCAAACAATTGCCAGATTATATCAGACTATAATAATGCTACCATTAATAATTAAAACTTTAAGTAATTTTAGCCTAGAGATAGGTATTAGATGCCATCTCTTGATAAATGTAATAATTATAATTAAATTAATATTTTAATAATTAATTTAGAAGGTTCTGGAAGAAAAGAATCAGTCCGAAGCAAAACTTGAAGCCACAACTCCTGCATACCTTGCCTTTGCATTTATATTTGTTTATTTATGTATAAAATTCATTTTTATGAAAATACAGAAATAATTACTATTTTTTTATTGACAATGAAATTTACATTTTTTTATATATTTAACTAAGATAATATATTCCTGACTAATATTTGATTTAAATATAATTTAACACAAAATTACTATTAAAAACAGAAACTCAGATTATTTTAAATTTTTTTTTGCAGTACTGTTCTCATAGTCAATTCAGAAATTATAGGATAGTGTGGAAAATACAGCAAAATGGTCCTCCTATTTTATCTAACTATGGCTATCAGGTATTGTATATGGCAATTATATCAGATCAATAGTTGTTCAATGTATTTATAATATTTTAAATAATATAGCATTCAATATTTTATATATTTTTTGTGACAACAACATTACACCTAATTGTTTTTACATGGATAATTTTTTACACGAGTTTGATTTAACGGTCTGTTCCTTTTTTTACCTGATCATTTTAATCAAACAAATTTTAATAAATTTGTTTTTTTTCAAAAATCTTCATTTGATTTTAATTCTAGGAAAAAATAATTACTTCCTTTTCTTGAAAACTGCTCTTCTTTGGAAAAAAATGCTTAGAATTTGCATTTAAGGCTGCTACTCATGTTCAAGTAAATTTTATGATTTAGCTGTTTTTATGATTTATTTGAATGTGTGTAGTGAGTTGTCTTTTGTTCCAACTTTATCCTGCAGCTGAAGAAAAAATTATATTCAGTTTGACAATTTGTTTGTGATTACATTTCTTTAGATTTCTTTCAACACAGAATGGCTTTTGTATGCAATTTGGCGTTTACTTGGAAAAGTTGGTTAAAAAATAAAATTAAAATAATTGAAAATAATATAAATTTATTAAATTTTGCTGATTGTCCCTCCCTCTGATTTATTAACTAAAATTGAAATATTTTATTTAAACACATCCTATTATATTAATTGGTTTATTGTATTATTTTTACTTGTCTGGAACTATTTTTCCATTCATTTATTTTATTTGAATTGAATTGAATTTATTTGACATTAAATTAAATTTACATCAAAGGGAGAACAAAAAGAAAAAAACTATCATAATAGTCTGAATCTTTTAACATTTTAGCAAATTTAAATAAATCTTGAAAATTAAATTTGTTGTGTAACATATTTAAATATTCAATGGACATATTATTTACACAACTACAGAATATATGAAAACCCCACTTGCTATATTTACACAACTGATTACACATTGTGCATGGTATGACTTTTCCTTGATATAACACAATTTAACTACTCTAGCTTTTTGTTTTTTCACTGACATACAAAATCTACTGTATCTTAAATAATATGCCATTCCAAAATTGGGCTTAACAAAACAGAATTGTTTAACAGTCTCTCTATTTCTTGCAATTTCAGTTTGATACATCTCATTGCTATGACTGGTATCTACCCTCTCCATCTATCAGCTTGTCTCTCCATAACCATTTGACCAAATCCCAGCTACTCCAACCAACTTTTGAAGTCCATCAACCACGATCTATTATCCTCTTTTATCCATATTCTTTCTATACTAATTCTGGATATTCTTTTCTCTGATAGCCCCAATATTCTTATATAATACTTTAACAATGCTTTTATAAAGAAAATCTTTAATGGCATTCTTCTAGATCCATAAAACAGCAGCATTCAATTCATGAAATGTCAAACCCAACATTTTCTTCAAAAATTTTTTATGAATTAACTCAAAAACACTAACATCCAACAAACCCCAAATTGATTTCCACACAACATGACAGATTTAACCATTGTATCAAACAATCTAAAATCTGGTATGCACAAAGTTAACTCTGCTAAATTAAATTATTTACATAATTTCACCAAAGTACCTTTTACTTTCCTAGCTGTTATTTCAAAGTGATCCTTCATATTAAGATTATATTTAAACCATATTCCTAAGTAGTGCCTTTTTTCCAGGTCTTTCTTACTCGTTCTTTGTGGTTTTAGTTACATGACTATCCTTGGCAATTGTATCTTCATACAACTGACATATTAACTGCCTTCTTTTTATTTCATCAATAATTGATTCCTTAAATTAAAGTTAGAGATTTAATTACAGAAAAATTAAACTCTTCTTTAACTTTTTCAGTTTTTTTATTTTGTGAATGACTAATAATCTGCATAACTTGTCACAGTATCTATTTCAACTATACTTAGTTAAATTTTTTCATCTGTTTTTGATTTACTATATTTTGGCTCCATAATACATAATACTTCTCACTGTGGTATTACATATTTTTCATTTTTAAAGATTTTGGCATTTCATCAGATTCTATTCAGCCTCTTAAACTGTTTTTATTTGTTTATTCCTGTTTCCTATTCCCTACTCCTTACTTAATCATCCTATCTTGAGTTAACAAGAAAATTGATATTTTTAAGTGAGGCTTTGTAGCGTTTAAGGGCAAAAAATTTAAATTAACTCAAATTTATAATACATTTCTTAGTATTAAATAAATATTACACATTGTAATGAAGATTTTTTAAATCAAAGTATTAGATACTTTTGTCATTGTTAAAAAATGATAACATTTTTGATTCTTCTAGCCACAGCTACGACAGTTCAGTAGTCGGCCAAATAGAAATTTTATATCACAGTTTGTCGATAATCTTCGCCAAGAATTATCTAAAAACAAAGAAATGAAGGTATTGAAATTTTATGTTAATTATTTTAATTTATTTTATATTAAAAGATTATTTGGATATATTTTATACTTAACAGGAAAGCCTTAAAAAATTTAGAGAAGAAGCAGAAAAGTTAGAGAAATCAGAAGCATTACAAAAAGCCAGGCGGAAATATGTAATTTTAATTTTGTATATATGATATGTATTAATGTAAAAAGTTAATTATTTGAATAAATTATTAATGAAGTTAATTTATAGGAAGCAATTGAATCAGAAACAACTAAAGGATCACAGCAGATTCTTGAACAGTTTGAAATAATAAAAGGAAAAATTAAAGAGGTAAGATTTTATTTATATAAAATTTTTTATTCAATTTTTGACATTAATTTTTGAATTTTAGTGAAAATAAAAATATATTGATTTCAGAGTTTAGAAGAAGCACAAAAGAGTGAAATTGGAAGGAAAGGTAAAGAATTAACTGAAGAATTAGCTAAATCAGCAAAAACTGCAGCTGAATCATTAGCCAAACAAGGAGAACAAATCGGTAAAAGTACCACAATTAAAGTTGTATCTGAAGTAAGAAATTTTCACAAGTTTCTAAAATTATAATTTAAAAAATTAAAATTTATAAATATTAAAAATCATTGTTAGAGTGTAAAAGCAGTTAAGCAACAAATTGACGAAACTGCATTTACTGGTCCTCGTGTATATAAAGCACCAGGTGAGTCAGTTTGCTATTTTATTATTCTTGAATGAAGTAGAAAAAGTTAAAATTCATATTTGTAAATGTAGGTAAACTTCAAAAAAGAACAGAAAGAACTCTGACTTCATCTGGAAAAACTATTCAAGAGAATAAGTTAGTTCTCTGCATGTTAAATAAATTTATTAATTTATATTTATTATTTTGAATTAATAACAAACATTTTAATATTTATTTAACAGAGAAGCAAGTAGTGTCGTAATGCATAAAGATTCCAAATGGTTTCAGAGTTGGCAGAATTTTAAGGATAATAATCCCTATGTAAATAGTGAGTATTGAAATTGATATAAGAGGTTTTGGTTATTGTGAAACTAACATTTCTTTTTTTTTTTTGTAGAAATGTTTGATTGGAAGATGAAATATGATGAAAGTGATAATCCAGTGTTGAGAGCATCTAGAGTGGTGACAGACAAAGTATCTGACATTTTAGGTAGTTTTTATATTTCGTAATAATACCATCGGATTTGTTTCATAATTCGTAAAAATTATTAAAATACACTCTAGGTGGGCTTTTCCAGAAGACTGAAATGTCTGAAGTTTTAACAGAAATCATAAAAACAGATCCTAATTTTGATAAAGATAAATTTTTAAGAGAGTGTGAAGATGAAATAATTCCAAATATATTAGAGGTATTACAGTTAAATAAAAAAAACTGATAGAATTATGTTATTGTTTACTTATTTTTAAAAATTTTCTGAAACATTTAGGCAATGATTAGAGGTGATTTAGAAATTTTAAAGGATTGGTGTCATGAAGCAGTAAGTAGATTTCTGAACTAATAGTTAAGATTTCTATTATATTTTGCAGAATGCATTTGTTTTCTTTTAGCCATACAATATTCTTTCTACTCCTATAAAACAAGCACAAACTTTAGGATATAAATTTGAATCACGAATACTGGATATTAGTAATGTAGATGTAAGTATTTTATTTTGTTTTTATAAATTGAAAATACGATATTGGGTTTTAATTAAATTTAAGTAATTAAATATATTTAGAAACTGAATGATATGAAAAATTCAGTTTTGTTTACACTTACAGGATGAAAACAATCGTAATATTTTTTAAAAGTATAAAGCAGATTTAAAATCAAAAAATTATTGTTGTAAAAATTTAGACTAATCAGAAAATTCATCTGTATATAATAATGAATGTAATATAACACAATTATACTACAAAATTTATAAATAGTTATTATTATTATGTTGAATTAAGTGAGATATACTCGGTTAACACCGGTGGCTGTGTACTATGCCGGACCAAAGTCAAGGCATAGTAACCAAAACAGAAATTAAAGAAGTGTATCAGTGTGTGTGTCTGTATTCAGGAATTTTCTCACAATATGACATGTATTCTATATAGTGGCCTTCTGTAGTGTGATGTATGTGTTTCTATTCAATTGTAATGTGCCCAGGCTTTTGTGTAGTGTGTGTGGTATGACACCTGTAGAGGAGAGAACAACAGGTACAATAAGCACCCTATCCATCCTCCACAGATGCCTTATTTCCTGGGCGAGTTCTGTGTACTTGCTAATTTTTTCAGTGCATGCGTTTTGTATATTGTGAGTGTTTGGAATGGATATGTCTATAATGTATGTGATTTTATTGTGTTTGTCAATGAGTGTGATGTCTGGTCTGTTGTGGTAAATTGTTTTATCTGTGATTATGGCTCTGTCGTAGTACATTTTGTGCGTGTTGTTTTCCAATACTGTCTGTGGAATGTATTTGTAGTATGGTTCGTGGATGTCTACTAATTTGTGTTTCTTTGCAAGCTCTTGGTGTATTATATTTGCTACTTGGTTATGTCTGTGTAAATAATCTGTCTGTGCCAAGAGCTTGCAACCAGAGGTGATGTGTTGTATAGTTTCTGGCATGACGTGACATTTTCTGCATGTGTCATTTGTGAGTGTTGCATCTTTGAGTATGTGTTTTCTGTAGTTTTTAGTATTTATGACCTGATCCTGTATGGCAATCATGAATCCTTCCATCTCCCCAAAGAGGCATCCCCAAGCTAACCAGCTGTTTGACGCAGTTTTGTCAACAAAATCCTGGGCCAGATCATAAGGATGCCTGCCATGGAGTGCCTTTTGAGCCCACGATTGCTTAATGGTGTCTATGCTTTTTATATGTTGTGTTGTGTCCATATGATGTGAGTGTAAGTTTAATGGTGTGTTATTCGAGTCTGCTAGAGTTACTGCTTTATGTAATTGTGATGTTTCTTGTTTTTTGTAGATAAACTCTCGCAGTGACTGTATTTGTTTGTAGTGAAGGTTAACTATGTCAATCAGGCCACGTCCGCCATCTTTACGTGGAAGGGTTAATCTTTCTGTGGCAGATTTAGGATGATGTTGTTTATGCTTAGTAAGTGTTGTTCTTGTTTTCCTTTGGAGTTGCTCAAGATCAGTGTGAGTCCAATGTATAACTCCAAAAGAATATGTGAGTACTGGGATGACATATGTGTTTATTGCTTTAACTGTGTGTTTTGCATTTAATTGTGTTCTGAGAATAGCATTTAACCTACTTTGGTATTCTTTAATTAATCTTTGCTTTATTTGTGTATGTTCTGTTAGTTTGGCCTGTTGGAATCCTAAATACTTGTAGAACTCGCCCTCTTCCATGGATTCAATAATGTCTCCATTTCCAAGTGCGAAATCTTCTTTCTTCAGGATTCCTTTTTCTATGTGAAGTGTTTTGCATTTATCTAGGCCAAATTCCATTTGTATGTCGTTGGTGTATGAATGTGTGATTTGTAGGAGTTGATGAAGTTGTTTTTGTGTGGATGCATAAAGTTTTATGTCATCCATGTACATGAGATGTGACAGTGTATACTGTGTTGTTTTTTCATGCCTGATATTGTAACCATATTGCGTGTTGTTTAACATGTTGGATAATGAATTCAAGGCTAGGCAGAACCAGAGAGGACTCAAGGAATCTCCTTGAAAAATTCCTCGCCTAATAAAAATTTGGTTTGTTTGTATGGAAGTGTTACTAACCCTGAGATGTAGTGTTGTTCTCCAGTGCTGCATAGTGTTTTGAAAGAATGCAATGAGTGATGGATGTATTTTGTACATGTGTAGAATATGTAGCAGCCAACTGTGTGGAACACTGTCGAATGCTTTTCTGTAGTCTATATATGCCATGTGTATGTTTCTGTGTTGTTTGTGTGCTTGCCGTAGAATGACTGAATCTATGAGTAACTGTTCTTTGCATCCCTTGTGATTTCTACGGCAACCTTTTTGTTGTTCTGTTAGAATGTCGTGTTCTTCAACATGTTTGTATATTTTGTTTGCAATACAGGATGTCAATAATTTGTAGAGTGTTGGAAGACATGTAATTGGTCTGTATTGTGTGGGGTCTGTGATATTGTTGTTTTTAGGTTTCATGTAGGTGATGCCCTGAGTAAGAAAATTTGGCATGTCTTGTGGATTGATGATGATGTGTGTTAGGTGTTTAGCTAGTTCCTGGTGCAGTGATGTAAACTTTTTGTACCAGAAATTGTGAATGTTGTCTACACCAGGTGTCTTCCAGTTGTGTGTTCTGTTAACAGTGTATTGGAAATCACGTATGCTTATTTCAACACAGGGCATAGTTGGTATGTTGTGTAAGTTTTTGTTCTCCTCCTCGATCCAGCCTGCTTCAGCATTGTGCGTGACAGCACTGGACCAAAGAGAAGACCAATATGTTGTGAGTTCTTCTTCTGTTGGTGTGCCACTGTGCTGTGTATCAGTGTTTGCTTTGTTATTAATTTGTCTGTAAAAGAGTTTTTCATTGTTTGTAAATAATTTATTTTGTTGTTTTCGTAGTGTACATGTTTTGTATCGTTTGAGTCTACGTGCTTTGGCAGCAAGTTTTTGTTTTAGTGTATCAATGTATTCTGTAATGCGTGTGTTGTGATGTTCATGTTTTGTGTGTGTTTTTATTTTCTTGAAAATGTTTTTGAGCTGTTTCCTTAATTTGGGTGTTATGTTGTTTTTAGTGTATTGTGTCAGCCTGCCTAATTGCTGTCTAATGTCATTTATTTGTGTTTCTATTCTTCTCTGCCAGGCAGGCTTGTGATAGAATTGTGTTTTCTGTGTATTTGTCTGTGATTGTACTTTCAGTCCATGGTGTGTCACTACTGTGACTGCCCCAGCATAAACTAATGTATGAATGTCTGCGAGTGTAGAAATTGAATGAATGTAGTGTGGTATTAAGTGAGTGTTTACATAATTTAGTGTTTTTCCTACTTCCTTTGACGTGTTGATTTTTGGTATTCGTGGTCTTTGTGTGGGATCTGTGCCTGTATATTTAGTGAGTGTTTCCTGAAATATAAGTGAGAGCGTATTAACTAAATCCATGTCTATGTTATCAGTGATGGATGAGGAAGTGTCTGTAGTATCATTAGTGGTAATTGTTGTATGTGTGTTATTATCAATGCTTGTTACTGGATTATCCTGACAGGTTACATGATCTTCATTAATGTTAGATGTTTCTGTCTGTTGATGTATTTGATCAGCAACCTGTTGTTTGATAAGTTCAAGTGTTGTTTGTGGAATAAGGTTGTTGTGTATAATTGTTCTTTTTTGATCAACAACCCTTTGTTCGGTGACAGTGAGATGAGGATACTGTTGTGTGAATCTATGGTATAGTTGTTGTCTGTATGCTGTCATGTTTGTTTTGAGTTTTGTGATCGGTGTAGTAAGTACGGATGATAAACTCGTTCATTTCTACTGTCCATTTCATCCGTTGGCGTGGTTTTCCAGCCTTTGTGGTCTGTGGATGCATTGCCACAGAAACACCAAGGCTGGCTTGATTCCTCACATCTGTTGAGGGCATTGCAGTAGCCATGCTTGGGCCGGTGCTGCTTTCGCCACCGGTAACCAAGGGAGACTATGGCCTATTTTTCGAACGTGAGCCTCTGCCTAACCCACGAACGCGGACCTTGTTAACCCGGGCGACGTCCGAGCCGGTATCACATTTGGATCTGGTTACTACCATAATACGTATCTCCACAGAATGTGGGTGTGTGGTCACTCTTAGCTTCATTTCTCCCCATAGACCTTACTGGCATGGGTGTCCCTACCAGGAGCTTGTGCTCCAGCCTGCATTGCCCTATGGATCAGTAAAATTACTGGGCTCTCCCACCACAACCAGGTGGTGACCATGGGAGAGTTATTATTATTATTATTATTATTATTATTATTATTATTAATCTTTTAAATAAGCATTTGAAAGGTTTAGTATAATTCATTTTGGATTTTGAAGTTTTAAAATTATTATTTTACAAAAAAATAATGTATTATGTCAAAATAATAGACAATATGAAGGTGTAAAAAGTTTCCAACAGAGTTCTTGCATTTTTCTGAACAATTTTTCAGAAGGAGACTTTACAAATAGTAGTGGTCTGTAATACAATAATATATTCACTGATTTTAGTACTTGATTATTACTTGTCCATTATCAACAACGTTATTATAGATGAATTAATTATTGTTTGAGCTGGTTCAAGAAAGCTTATAATAATCTTGAATACTGTACCAGATTTACAGTGGACTGAATTTTCAACAATTTATTTACATTTTTGATGATATAAAAATATGGGTGTTCATGTTAATCAATGATACTCTTATAAGGAATATTTTAAGATGCAAGCCAATTTAAAAGTTTTTAAGATGAAATGTGGAATGTGTCTTACTATATAAATTATAAAGCATTTTTTAGAGTTTGTCCAAAACGTATGACATGCGTTGCTTTAAAGATTACTGTAGAATAATAGTCACATTAAAAAAAGAACACACTAAAATGTCTACTTTATTACAAAAGTAGGACATCATTATTACAGAGAATGTTTATGTTCCTCTAGAATGTTTTAACTGCATCTATCTATCTATCAAACTTGATTTTCAATTTGCAAGTGCTTCTTGTCAGCTCTTTTACTTCATTCTCAAGTTTCCTTCTCTCCTGTCTGTCTGCATCTTCATTTCCTAAATGTTTTTCTTCCATGCCAGATCTTCTCTCTGCAGTTACTTATAACTGTCATAATCTTGGACATTAGAACCTTCAGGACACCACTCTGTGATTTGATAGTATCACAAATACATCTTTGATGTACAATACTCTCCTTTTCTAAGTTCTCAACCAAGTTCCAATATAGTTTTGTTAATGTACTGAAGCATTTCCATGTGAAAATACTAAACACTTTTATCACCTCTCAGGAGATTTTCATTGTTCAGAAATCTAGCACACAATTATTTCTTTAGTTTTCAGTTAGTTATAGCAGGTCTAGTGAGCACCACCTTTTTTTCCATCCTATTCTTTCCTGTGCTCTTGTCTTTAGCTCCTTATAACTATTCTCCTATAAGTCATCCACCATTTTAATTCTCCCTCTCCCTTGTTTCTGCCTGCAACAATTCCTTCCAGGTCATTCCATAAGCCTTCCTCCCAAATCATGTGTCCCATTCAATTAGCTTTTGTCCAAGTTTCAGCATGAAATTTATCAATCTTAATATGAACAGATATATGTGTAATGCATACATAAAATCTATACCCAAATTATAACTTTTAATCTGCTATATATTATTAAAAAACTGTTAATTTGTTAATAAATTTACATATTTAGTTTTAATCCAGTTATGTTTTAAATTTAACTTACTTTGTTTAAACTGCTTTCTTCTTTTCATAGTTAGCTATGGGAAAGATGATGGAACAAGGTCCTGTACTCATTATTACGTTTCAGTCGCAGCAAATTATGGTAGTTGTCGATTCATCTGGTAAAGTTGTGGAAGGAGATAGGGTTAGTAATTTTTAATTATTATTATTATTATTATTTTTTGATATTGCTAAATTATAACATGTTTTAATTTTCTAGGATAAAATCATCCGAATGCATTATGTGTGGGTACTGTGTAGGGATCAAACCGAATTAGATCATAAAGTGGCTTGGAAACTTATGGACTTATCTGCAAATAGTGCACAACAATGGTTGTAAAATGATGAGCCTTAAATTAGCAACTAGGAGCTGAAGATTCCAGAAGGCCAGTTAAATACAAGATTTAATGTTCCAGAAAATAAAAAATTAGTTGTGGCAAGAGAACTGAATATTGCATCTACACCAATATTGCAATGTCTCATACTGGATCAAAATATGAGAATATTTTAATTTGAAGTTACACAGTTATGTTGTTGTAATTGTCCGAATTTAAATTTTGTATAGTGCAGATGTTTTAGTACTAGTATTTACAACAATAAATGTTAATTTATATTTTGATACTATCAACTTCATTTATTTTAGAAAACAAAGTTTTTATTTATATATATTTTCAGAATTTTCCATATTTGCTGAATTTTATTTGTGAACAAGAAAATTCTCAAAAGTTGTATACAGGGTAACGCAGCCCATTGAGACATTGTATATAAATAAACACGAGAACTAGTGATGTCTGGAGATAGAGCATTATCATATAGAGCAGGCATGGCCAACAAATTGATCATACATAACATGGCGTACTAAAAAATGAGAAAAATTCCATAGTTCAACTATTGCTATGGGTTGTTAGTGCTGTGCTGTGAGATGAGTGCTCATTTTTGTTTGATTGTAGCACAGTGGAAAGGACAGATTATGAGAAACAAGGTTATGGAGCATGCTGTTTTGTTGATTGGTCTCTGTTGTTGTTTTAGAAATTTTGTTACATCAAACAATTTCAGTTTTGTGCAAGATGAGTGTGTCAGAGAAACAAAGCTTATGAATTGTAAGACGAATTGAAGTAAAAATCTTTTTGTTATGGTAAATGCTATTGTTTAGCAGCTATACCAAAAAGGTAATCTGAAATATCAATTATCGTTCAATAAACAAATAAATTTCGTAGCATATTTATAAAAATGGGTTAATAACCTGGGAACCCATTCTGAGTTTTATCGTTAAGCTAACAAATGAGATTTCTGTCTGAACCACGTGATTGGCGTTTAATCAACTGTGAAAATGCTATTCTGAGCCATACGCAAATAGTTTATTATGACAATAGTGGAAACTTCTGCTGAAAACTGGCGACAAGCTTCTGCCCGCAATCTAGTGGTTCGAGGAGATAACCACACTTCACTCCATTTGTACCGCGTGTATAAGGACTTTTTGGATATTAATATAAAGTTTTGAACATTTTTATATCTCACAATAATTAGAATGGCCGGAAGAAGGGTTATTTGCGCTATGTATGGCTGCTTTAATTATAAGATACAAAGTGATCGCAAGTCGTTTTACAGATTCTCTAAAAACAAACAAGTGTAAGTAAATTAATAAGCAATAGGGGAAAAAAGTGATCACGTGACATAGGTGTCGCGCATATCGATGCGGTTGTAAACAAGCTGTTCCGTTCGAAGGATAGCTTACTTTATAATAATGGAAGAACGAAAATATTTTTTAGGAAGGTTAACAACGGTACAATTAAAGGAAGAATTAAAAAAGTACAATGCCAAGTTAGCTGGTAGAAAAGCCGATTTAATAGAAAGGTAAGTTAAAATAATCTACATCTATATTTTTATCGTTAATTATTACATTTATAATTTCAAGTCCTTATAACTATTACATGATAAGGTAACTTACCAGTAGATGAAAGTTTTAAGGATAAGATTTCACAAAATGCACATTTTTCGTCGATAAAAACATTTAAAGATCAGTAAAGTTGTCATTGATTCCTTTCACATTTGTCTAACCAATACATAAGGTCAAAACTTTAATTAAAATAAATTTTTTTTCCTTTGGAATATGGTCATGTACCGAGCCTGATATATTATAACCAATTTATACCAGTATCTGAAATGTTAACTGTACCAATAGGTTATCACTGTAATTTAGAAACAATCAACACAAACAAAACTATGTTCTATGAAGTTCTAAAACAATATAAGAGATATATATCTTAATCTTTTACCAAGAGAAAACAATATTTGGAGTATTTAAAATAAATATAATCAAAATGTCTTTTTTATTGGTCACAAGTCTTCTTGTTTCAATAATTTAATGCAATAAGACTAATTTCTTCACCAATAAACTTTTTGTACAAGTGAATTTTTTCCCATTTTCTTTTACTAAATTTGGCATACACTATATATATGCCATATTTAGGTGCTTGTCAATACTGTTCAGTTACCTTATACTGTTTATTTTTATATTATATGTAATATATTAAGGTAAGAATATAATATATAATAATAATTTTTGCCTTTCCTGTCAATGTGACAGAAAAAACTGAATAAAATATTGGTGATCATATGTTAACTAGTTATTAAACTTGTTTACAATAATTTTCAGGTTACTGGCATATGAGAGGAATCAGGAAACTCATAATTTTTCTATATCCTGTGATAGCTCTCCTGAACTCAAACTTCCTGATTCATCTGAATATAAGGATCTCTCTCCAAGTTTACAAATACCAGTTTTGACTATAGATACAATTGATGCCTACATGGAGATGTCAGATCAAAGAATGCCACTGTCTGCTGTGCAGATGTATTTTAATGAATTCTTATTAACAATAAGAGGAACAAAAGAAAAAAAATTTTCATATTTTAAAGGTAATGTAAAATCTGAATTAACCAAGGGGAACACATATTATACAGATTTAGTAATTACAGATGATGGGGATATAGAAAATGCAATATGTGAATGTACAGCAGGTAAAGGGCCTAAAGCATATTGCAAACATGTATGTGTAACACTATTGGCAATAGAAGAATACGGAAGAACAGGCAATTATAAGTGTCACAAAACATGCACTCAGGTTCTGCAAACATTCCATCAGCCTACCTGCCAACATAAAGGTTCCCCAGTTAAGGCTAGTGAGCTTCCATTTCATTTATTTAAGAAGAGAGGAATGAAAAGGAAACGATTGGAAGACATGAAATTTGACCCCAGACCATCTGGCAGTTCAATCTCTGATTATACAAACTTTGTTATTAATTTGGCAATGAACATGCAAAGTGGTTGTGCAATACCGATATTGCAATTAAGGCAACCAGCAAACATGAGGGCTTTAGAGTCAGATCATGATTATTGCAAAAGCACAATGTCCGAAATGTTTTTAAAAGCTTTACATGTAACTGAAGCAAGTAGGGAGTACATAGAACATTTGGAAAAAGAGACCCGATTACAACGAAAAAGTGCAGTTTGGAAGAAGGAACATTTGTTGCGTTTGACATCTTCAAACTTTGGAAAAGTTTGTAAATTAAAATCAGCAGACAGACTAAAATTGTGTGACTCGTTACTGTCAAGTAGGCCAATAAAAAGTAAGGCAATTTCTCATGGCTTAAGGTATGAAAAAGAAGCAATTGAAGCATATTCTTCTTTTGAAAATACTCCTGTGAAAGAATGTGGCATGTTTCTTCATCCAAAATACCCATTCTTAGCTGCAAGTCCAGATGGGCTAGTGGATGATGATAAAATATTAGAAGTTAAATGTCCTTACTCCAGTTTTAAACTTCCTGTGAATGTGCAAAATGTACCATATTTGGAATGTACTGATGACAAAATTACTTTAAAACGGAATCATGATTATTTTTATCAAATCCAAGGTCAATTAGCAGTGACAAATAGACAAGTTGCTCACCTGTTTGTTTACACAAAAAGTGACTTCAAAGTTTTTATCATTCCAAGAGATGATAAATTTATTGCAGTCATGACTGAAACACTAATTATGTTTTTCCATGAGCATTTTAAGCCAGCTCTTTTAAAAAAGATGTTCTATAAACATTAAGTTTATAAAATAATTGAGCTAATTGTTATTTTTATTTTACAATTTGAGTTTATGTAAAATTTTTCTAGATGGTGAATTTTTTAAATAATAAAAAAAGATTTTGTTTTAAAAATTAAAATTTTTTATTTGCTTACAAATTTACAAACATTTATTCAACTATAGTACAAATTTTAAAACCACTATATTACTTTGAATTGAAGTTCCATAATGAAGACCTTACTGTGTATGCTAGTATACATTCTTAATCTTAGAATTTATAAGCAGACAAAAATTTAAAAATACTATAAATGGAAAACTTAAATTAGGCTAGGGTCTAGAATGAAAAAAACATTATATACAGAATTAATAGAGAGCTAGACTAACAGTGAAACAAATTAAGCATCTCTGCCAACAATGCTTGGTCTAAAATTGCATAACATAAAACATATAAATATAATTTCACTGCCAAGTTTGATTAATGTCGGATGCATGTGTTGCCTCAAAATCTTGAATGTACGAGCCATTCCTATAATACGTTCAATATGTATTCTTTTACTAGATATTTTTCTGTCTCGAGATAACAAACTGCTGCTCAGCTGTGCTTTTCCTCTCATAAAAGTGGGTGTATTTACCACAACATCTTTAGTAATTAGCAAGTCCTGAATGTTAAAACCTCTATCAGCCATTACACAGTCTTTTGCCTCTGTTATTTTACACAGTGAAGACCTTTCTGCAATCTGTCGATCACTTGCAGAACCACCATAGGCTTCTGAAACAAAACTTACTAGACCACCTGGTGTGCAACCTACAACTGCTTTTAATGTGTTGTCATTTTTATATGACGACCACGTAGCCTGCTGTGCAACAGGATTTTTTGGTTTGCTTATTTTGCATTCTAGAGAATCAATGATAACTCTAGTATTCGGAAATTTCATTTTAAAATCTCTAGGCATGTATATATCAACAAGAGATCTTTCACTCCATATATCTAACTCTCGCCATTGTAAATACATGAAATTGATCCAAGTAATGAAAACGTTTCGTACTGTTTCTTCAGATACACTAAACATCCTACTCAACTCAAAATTTGCTGTATTCAATCTTAATTTTATTAAAGTCAAGAACAACTGGTTTGGCACTGCAAGTGTTACAACCTGAAACTTGTAATATTTTAAGCTGTATGCTGCTGGTCCCAAACTTTGTAGTACAGAATTGAAAGAATTGTAGTTCTCTAACCCAGTATAGTAATGTATAGCATTGTTGTCAAACTCAAATCTTTCAACTGACATTGGGACTTCAAAAGTATGGGTCTGTGTAGTTACACAGACCATAGTGCTTGCCACATTATTTTCAATAAGACAAGTAGCCTTTTCCTCCTCCTCATCTATTACTACTACTCCTCCTATTTCTAATGTACCAGTATCCATTATATAACATGCATCATGATTATCTTAAACTTTGCGTTCACGGTTTTCTCTTCTTGTTCGTCTGCTCGCAACCGAAGGTGCCTCTTTTTTAGACCAAAAAAATACATTTGGTACAGCATCAGCCTTCAGTTGTCTCTTTGCTGAGATGTTTCCTAATAAAGTAAAATAAATCTATTTATTTTTCATTCAGCATAAAGAATTAACAATTAAATCCATGGTACTATATATATTTTTTATCCTTTGTTAACTTAGCATTAATGCTATGTAAGTGCTCAAAACTAGCCTCTACTGTTAGGGCTTATCACGCCTAGATATTAAAACTAAACAGAGACTTTTGATGTAAACATCAAGTATTTTTCAAGCGAGGTGTTTGAAGCTTCTTAATTGCTAATAGCTTGAAAAAAATATTGTACAGTTATTATAATTCTTTAAATAATGTGCTTACCAAAGATATTAATCTCCTTATACTGATCAGGTGTGAAGTGATTTTTACACACGAGACTGGATGAAGTTGGTTTCCAATTTGCTCTTTTAACGGCGTGAATCCATTTCTTTCGCAATGCTGGATTTTTTGGAAACTTGTGACCACCACTATTAGAACAATGTGGTACACAGCACCACGTACTTGGCATTTTTGAAACTTAAAATATTTATTAGATTTTCGTTTAAAGAAAAAACAAATGGTACTTTACAACCGACAACGTATCCCTTAGTCTGTTTACGACCTCATCGATACTAGCGCCGCATGCGGAGTAGATTTCACTTTTTTCCCCTATTAGATTGTTTTCATTTATATCAACATTCCTCTTTTAAAATATTGTTATGATTTAACGTATGTGTTTATATTGATTTTCAGATGCACTCAGTGGGTTATTAAGAGCAGAAGGTTTTGAAGACGAAAGGGCCAGAATATTTAAATAGAAATTACGTCGTGTGTTCCGACCATTTTACTGAAAAAGATTATCTTCAGAAATATCAGCAATATTTCAAAACAATTTTAATATATTTTTGTTACAGAGCCCATATGGAATTAAAACTAAATTAATTAATTATTTCTCAAAGAATGCAAATATTAAAGGTGTTTGTAACAATTGTATTAAATTATTGGCAGATAAATATTTCAAAGTCCTTATTAACGCATATGTGACAAAAAATAATGATTCATCTGAGAATTTTCCGAGAACTAAAAATGCTAAATTAAAGATTTCACATGTGTAATAACTGTATTATCCACGACCTGTATGATCAAACTGTTCACACTGCATTTTGATATACATGATATATTTGTATTCAATGTGTTTTAATTTAATGTGAAAATGTTTTATTTTAAAAAAATAATTTCAATCTAATAAAAATTAAATTAAAACCTCAGATTTTAATTCAAAAAATCTGACTCTTATTGCATTTGATTTGTTTTATTGGTATTATTCCTTTCTTTAAATCACTATCCATCCACGTTTCCTACTAAATAAAATTATAATTCTTTTTTAAGATGATAAAATATTTATTTCGTTGCATTTTTGCAAGTTTTGTTAGACTTTACATAGTCTGCGCTGTTTGTGTTCTCGAACCGCTAGATGTCACCAGTTCGCGCTGTCGCCACTACGGTACAGTACATGCTAATTCACGAGAGTTTCCACTATTGTCGTACAGGGGCGGACTGGCCATGTGGTAAATGTGGAAAATTCCACACGGGCCGTATACAATTTGGGCCGTTTTTCTAAATATGTACATAATATACCGTTTTGTTCGGTTTTATTTAAAAAATCATTTATTTTTTTTTTCGTTAACTAAGATAAATTTCAATTTTTAGGTGTAATATAGATATATGTGTAGGCCTTTATCGTTTACCCGGCCCTACCAGAGGCCGAAGTTAGATTAGTCCAGCCGACCCGAGTCCAACACTACATTGGCCGACTCGGCCCAAACAAAACATCCTAGGAGAAAAAGTAATCAAAAACAAAGTTGGTCATTTGTTTACGTTGCTAGAAACTATTCACCACCCCTATGAATCTTTGGAAGCACGAGTTACTGGTTTTCACCCTGCCACCAAAACGTTGATTGTAATCATAACAGATTTAATGGCCAATTATATCATTTCCTTTATTTTAGATAAGTAAAAATGTTATTCAATAATAAATTCTCTATATTCCAAACGATTTAATTAAAAATAATCTATTTTTTAGGTTCGGCTAACTAATTTTTAGTTTGCCATTCACCCACAATGGCGTTGATTGTAGATGGGCAACCTGCGGCGTCGAACATAATATTACAAAACAATATAACGCTATATAAAATAAAAATTTAAAATACTGACATCTAGT
Organism: Centruroides vittatus; assembly: GCF_030686945.1. Classification (NCBI taxonomy): domain Eukaryota; kingdom Metazoa; phylum Arthropoda; class Arachnida; order Scorpiones; family Buthidae; genus Centruroides; species Centruroides vittatus. Next base: position 399,910 of record NW_027122359.1, on the reverse strand, counting down.
CGTTTGTAATCGCACTAAATACCAAGAGCCCGCTTCGTACATATATTCGACGCATCTAGAGTTGGACCTTGGGTTGGTTAGTTTTTGCGTCTTTAAGGGATGATAGAATTGTGTACAAATGCACATATACTTTCGTAGACTGTCCATACGCGCTTGACCCCTTTTCAAGACTAAGTGAAGTCCAAGCGAGTATACGTATGTACTGTACAGTACATTCGTAAACGATTCTATCATCCTTTAACTAAAGACGCAAAAATAAACCAACCCGAGGGCCAACCCTAATTGAAAAGACTATTTGGTATTTTAACCCGACTTCGCAGGACACTTCATATAGAGCTGTAAAGTGTTACTACAGTTTAATCCAGAAGCAACTCAATATTATTTCAGAATTGCAACATTTTAAATCGTCATGGAATATTTTAAGGGAAAATGTCAGTGAAACTTTTATAAAATTAAACGAAAATGAACATTCTACTGATGATCAACTAGAAAATGATAAAGATTCGATTTCATCCTCTTACTGCAAAGCTTGCAAAAATTGTCCTATTTGTTGTTATAATATATTATTCGGATATAACGTGTTAAATGGTGCTTATTCTACGCTTGGTCAAGCATACAAATATTTACTATATATGTCTGTAACACAAGTGTCCTGTGAACGGAGCTTTTCTACGTTAAAATTCATTAAGATCAAGTATTTTGCAAGAAAATCTAGAAGCTTTCGTGTTAATGTTAACGGAGAAGAATATTTTAAATGAAATAGATTCTGATGATGTCATTAATATTATTGCTCAACAAAGCAAACTTCTAAATAAAAAATTAATGTTCTAGACTTGTGCTTATTGCAATTTTTGTCAATGTTGTATTTTGAATATATTTAAATATAAATAGAAAAAAGTCATTTTTTTTTATTTATGGGCTGGGCCGGTAATGATTTTTTCCACACAGAAATTTTAAGGCCAGTCCGCATCTGTTGTCGTATAAGCTATTTGCCGTACTTTTCGGTTCCGATAGCCACGTACGATGACAGCTTTTCTTATCCGTCATTCTCGAGCTGCCGTTAGGATCGTATCGGCAGTAAAAAGAACATGGCGACTTTTGATGTAAGGATGATATTACTTCACGAGCCAATTGGAGAGAGAGAATTAGCATTTGACGTCGCAAATCTCGTTTTTTAGTCTTCGAGATTATGCTGTTCGGCTGAATGATACACGCTTTGAAGAACTTTATCATCTTCCGAAGCCATTACTATTACATTTATGCAATGAATTACGAGAAAAGCTAGAGCCAAGGCGTATGTAAGCTGCAGCCTAATCTTCAGTTTTAAAAACTCAAAAATTTCTACAAAAAAAAAAAAAAAAAAAAAATTGAAGTTAAATTTTGTAATATTTTTTTTTTTTTTTTTACAAACCAACAAAGTATACTTTACTTTTTATTTTTTGTAGTATTTAATTATATTAATAACCAATATTGTTTATATTACATTTCTAGTGATATCTTCTTTATAATATAAAATTCATTTGATTTTTGTAGGTAGCTTTTTTCCCATCAAAAAATGACGAAAACGAAATTTTTACTATTTCCCTTTTTAAATTGTACCTTATTTTATATGTTGCAAATACTTTTAAACAATGAAACATTCATTATTAAAATTAATGTTTCTGTTAATTCTGATTTTTATATAATAGAATTCTAAAATCGTAAAGGCTTGGTCATAGACTAATTACCTAGCGAAGCCAGGAAGACTGGCAAGCTAATAGCTACTGGAACGGAAAGGTTGACTGAACCGACCATCGCGTCCTCAAGCGGATTCCGCGTGAAAACTACGCCACGAACAGGGCGTGTTAGAACTACGATAGATTCGTAAGCAAAACGATGCCGGATTTATTCATATTGTATTTGTTTTTAAACACTATGAAGTTTTAATGTATTTGCAGTTCTCAAGTAAACTGAAAACTTGTAAAAAAAACTTGTGAATAAAATACTCGTCTTAAAAAAATGTTTTATTTAATATTGTACAGATTATACAAATGCAAAAATATTGGTAGAAATTGAAGTGACTTTTGTTGTAGTAGATATTGTCTGATTTAGAAATTTTGTAGCATAATATAAACGCACTCGTATATACAGTTTTACCAGTAAATCTTGAGTCTTCGCAGACGTTTTATTTTCATAGAAAAGTTGTTTTGTTCTATTGTCCTTAAAATGTGACACATAATTCCTTTCTTATAATATTCGCATTAAACTCTTGAACAAAAGCAGAGTCACAATGTGATATGAACTGTCAGACTTCATCGCGAGGTGAAATTAAACTTCCAAAATCTCCTTTTTCATACGTATATGATTTAAAATGGGTAAATATCTGATGAGAAGAAGACAGCATAAGGTTTGTGAACCTGTTAAACAAAAGCTACACAAGTGGATCTTGTAAGCTTTTCTCAAAACACACCCTGTAATGTAGGACAAAACACATTTCTTAGGTAAACCTTCGTCTTGAGAAGAAGCTGTCAACAGCAAGGAATTGTTACATTGTATTACTCCAATAATTGCAGAAAGTTCCGGAGCTTCTAAATTAATAGGTAGAGTAACAGTTTCTGAATTTATAGGGATATTCAGGTCTCCTGAGTCCACAGGGGATTCCTCAGCTTCTACTTTAAAAGGACATTCTTTAAACTGAGGGAGAATTTTCTCAGTTGTTTTTTGTGCAAGTTCTGGTTTCTTTGGCAAATCAGAACGAGGTGTCGGTGGTTTTCTTTTTCCAGTCAGTAATTTTGGAGGGTTTGGTGTATTGAAAATTGTTGGGACTGCATTCCAAACTAATTGCTTTTTTTCCGAATTCATAAATTGTTTTTTTTTTCAAAATGTTCAGCACAAAGATAATTAATTTTATATAGCACTTCTGCTGTTTTATTTAGAAGATCTAGGCATCGAGTGTTTTGGACCCAAAAGCGGCATCTGAAAAATAAATAAAATGGAGCTGCATATGAATGGATAGTATGACACTTCTAATTAATTGCAGGCAATTTAGAAGGTATACTAGTTTCTTCCTACGAGTGACAGTACTTTAAACCTTGTTAAAGTTTACTTAAATAGTCCCAATGGCTGCGCTTCCGACTGTTCGTGCTCTCGACAGACTCGGACCGACGATTAATTAACGTCACTTGTTATTGATTCACCGTAGTTCTTGAACAAAAGAAAAAATGGAAACATCTACTAAAAATGTAGTTAACCTAACCTAACCTAAGCGCCGACATTGGGACTACCTAAATAAACTTAAACCTTAAGCCTAACGGCATTCATGAACAAAAACATAATCTTACCGGTCTTTTTCTTTAGGAAATCTAAAGGATAGATGATGTTGCTTTCCTGGAGCATTTGAGCAATTAACAGCTGAACAATAATCAACTCCTGCAGTCTTCCAAGATCTTGAATTCATTTTCTACTTCTACAACACGTATTCACAGCATAAACGAAATTAAATTGAAGTAGTTTTTTACGCGGCGGTCACAGAGTGGCGCTAGCAGCAAGTATCTGCGTAAGCGTTAATGCACAGAACAAGTTCGCCCATAGAACTTGCCAGTCTTGTAATGATTAGTCTGTGGGTTTGGTGGCCCACCACTGGCCAAGCGGTTTTCGTTCCCTGAACACTGGGAAATCGGTCGTCGCTCGGACGTGAAGTTTTCCGGGTTTTCTCCACGTCTGTAACGCCTAAATATGGGTCACTTTCTATTAAAAAAGACCTCCCGGAAGGTATTCCTCCTAGGCAGATCGTCCAAGTATTGCGTTGCCACATCAAACAAACAAGTAAAGGTTTGGTAAGAAGCCTCACAAAGTGTTCATCGTAGGGCCTCGACATTCATAAAAATCCTGCCCTGGCTAGAGTCAAAGTGTTATAATTAGTATCTCCGACTGACAAGTTGTTCGCTGGCTGCGTTGTCCCCGTTCGATGACATTTTAACAAAAAAATTTGGCTAACGCTGTACTGCCTGTACACAATACTAAAAACACGTGCTTCGCTTGAAAAATGGCGGGTTGCAGTCACGTGACAAAAAGATAATGATAACTATGTTGTGATTGGTTAAAGCGTAACGGCTATCGATATCATGGAACTGAGACGCATCTCAACCGATTACCCGTAGCGAAACTCACTTGACGTGGAGCAGATAATAGCGATTTGTCTTAGTGATTGAAGGTTCGTTATTGCGATGCGGAATCCAAAACTGTAATAAAAAATGGGGGTCCATGACTTAGTTTTTCACATATAAATTCGTAACACGAGCGCGCCCGATATTGCTTTGAACATCGTGACTTTGTCGCGAAATGTTGGACAATCACTAGCATGTCTTTTATGGACTTATAGAATCGAATTCGTTCTCAAACTTTAATAGGCTAGTGTATATTTAAATGTTCATAATGTAACACAAATATATTTATATATAAAACTTAAAATATAATATACAGTGAGGTATGCTAGAACAAACGATGCCACAACGAATAGTTTTTGTCTACAAAATCAAAATGCTACAAGGAACCTAGATGATGCAACGAAAGTGATTAACATACTCACGAAATGTCGAGATTTCTCGCCTCGATTAGGCATTAGTCATTGTTTTCATTAGCCTATAGTTTGTAAGGTTGAAATATCTGTTTATCTGTATCTTTAACAAATAAAAAATATATTTTAAAAATTATTTTGCTACACAATTTTAGCCAGGCGCCGGCAAAACAGAGTGCGAAAGCTAATTAAATTAGACATTAAGAAAGAATTTCCAAACGATATGACTAATTCAACAATCAGTACAATTTTAAAAACAAGGAGGAATTAAAAAGTGTACAGGTGGCAAAGGGAATCTCTATAGATTAAGCAGTTTACATTGCAATATCACGGAACAGGTGGAAACTTACACGTGTGATGTATTCAAGTTAAATTAATTAATTTTATATTATTTTTACACTTTCATTTTACATTTTGTATTATATTTTTTCCTGTATGAACGGTTATTTTAGATGGTAACTTTGCTGTAGGCTGTGGACATAGAACTGATTACATCTAAATACAATTATTTGAATGTATGCTAGAAATGTTTTCCGATATGAACAAAATATTCGGAGATTAATTATCGTTTTGTTTCAAAATCGAACATACTTTTATTTAATACACAGTTATTAACCTCTTATTTTAAGTTCAGTCTTCTCAGGATTATTTAACCGTTATAAACCGATGCAATGTCCATTAAGACAGACATTAAAAAAAAAAAAAAAAAAAAAAATTAGAACAACAAAAAGAGAAACCAACAGAAGATCCAGAAAATCCATTTTATAAATAAATATTTTATTAACACACCAGTTTCATTTACAATAGTTAAACAATTAAAGAAAAAGAATAATTGAAAAATATAGTATATATGTAAATATATAAATTATTAATTGTGAGATCATTTATACCACTGTCAATTGTATTGTGTAATCAATGGATTTTGTTTTTCTGTTTTCATTAAGGATAGCAACCTATCGAAAGTGATAAAATATCAATTATCGGATCCTAACTTATTTACTTTGTGATTCTGTTACATTCTTTTGTAATTGCAAACAGTGTATGGACTTTAACAGGTGTAATATATATAGTTCCATGTGTTTGATTTCCACGTATAAAGATAATCCATAACGTAATCGTAAGTTACAGCATTCATTCTTGCTTGTTAATTGCGTAGTTACGAAGCCATGAAATATTTTCTGATTCTACTATTAGCTGTAATTGCAGTAAAAGTATGTATAATTTTCTTCGGCAATTTATGAAAGAATTAATAACTTTCAGAGAGTTTTGTAGTTTATTATTTGTAAATTATAGGAGTATATTTGTTATTTTGCAGCTCAGTTTCGGGTGTAATTCTCAAGAGGACTGCGCTGACGATGAATGTTGTCTCGATCCTCTATTTAGTAAACGTACTTATTGCAGTAAACGTAAGAAATTAGGTAAAGTATATTTTTCATAAATTAAATTATCGTTTAAATTATAGATCTAGTTGTATGATTTATTTATTTATTTATTCAAGGAGCATATTGCTTAACTTCGGAAGAGAGTCTTCACGGAGTTGATGGGAAACAAGTTTATCTGATTGATTGTCCTTGTCAGAAAGGTTTGGATTGCATTCATACTGAAGAGGTAATAATTTGATTACATCCCTTAAAAATATCTTATAGGCTAATTGTATTAACATCTACTTTGTTGTCATCTGTATGAATAATTTGTATAATTTGTATCTGTATAATTTGAAATTTATTCAAATAAGAAGATTATTTATTTATATAAGAAGAATAAATATGGTTATTTTTCAGGAAACTGAACATAAAAGAAAACTTTGCATGAGAGCTTGAAGATAATGGATACTATTGTTAATAATATTACTGTTGCAACTAACATAAATTTAGTTTATTTTATAAAATTCTATATAATTCAATATAGCTCCGAATCGAGTTTCAGGAATGTGCACTTGGTGCAATTTATTATGTAAAATTGTAATATATATTAAATATAAAATAATTAGCAAGTAATATTCTTTTTGTCTGTCTCTTACACATTATAAACTGTCATTAGGAATTTGAATCTAGAAATTTAAATTTTATATTAATAGTTTGGATCAAATGAGGAACGAGGTTTGATCCATTTTTTCGCACATACAGACTGACTTTGATTTGGATTAAGGACAGCGTAATGACCAAACTTGACGTTTATGGTATTATGCATTTTATGCAGTAATCTAATGAAAAAATCTGTAATTTAATAATTTTAAATATTTCAAACAATTTTGCAAAATATATGACTTCGTATTATGGATTGAATTGGATTGATGGGATAAAGAAAAGCAACATATGGGCTTTTGTCTCGAAAGAACATTGTGTGGGCCCTGTTTACGTGTTTTACACGTATGCCTCAACAGGAACATGCCAGTTACATTCGATACGTTTAATAACACTTTCATACATAATAAATGGCCTTTATTTAGTGTGTGAATCAGTTCGTCCTAAAAGTCCCAAAGCAAACGTGTTTATTTTAGACATGAAAAAGTTTTAAAGAAAGTTTCAGCAAGGGTCGCTGGATCTCACGAAGTGACATAGCTTCCCCTGCCATCTAATCCGATCACCACAAAGTAGAGAACACGGATAAAGGCTGGTATTTTGAAATTTTGGAAATCAAAGAATTTGATTTCAAAAATTTCAAAATACCAGCCTCTCATGTAGAAGATTCTGATTCTGTTGCAGTTGCTCAAGTTTAGAACTTAGTTTTGGACGCCAGTGTTCAAGAAGAACTGTCTACAACAGTGTTTCTCAAACTTTTTGGACCGCGATCCCCCTTCTGCACTTAAAAATTTCAAAGGACCCCCGAAGAATAAGTATGTGTCGAAAAACATCCCGGGGGAGGGGGTTAGGCTCGTATTTAAATATTATTTATATGTGCAATTTATTTAAGTAAAAATTATTTTATATATTTTTTATTTCTATTATTTCTAAACATGAATCCATAGTAAATTTATAAAATATTTGAAAAAATTGATCTGGCATCAATTTTTCAGCGACCCCCCAAATATTTTTCACGACCCCCTTGGGGGTCGCGACCCCCACTTTGAGAATCACTGGTCTACAATATATGAGATATTTATACAAGTTCGTTATTGATGCAATCATCGAATTGGAAAAGAAGCATCTTTAATTAAAAAGAAAAGTTGTGGGAACTGTGTTCCCCTATATGAGAGATAAATTAGATAAATTTGCTAAGCAAAAATTTGAGGTAACTCTTGCTAAGGATTTAGACTTAAAGAAGGTCGTGAAATGCAATGATTTAGGGTTTTGACTCTACATTAAGTACCTGCCGCTAACATCTGTGGATGTTAGCGGCAAGTACGGATTCAACAATCTTTTCCTGCACACAAAGATATAAATTTTGTGCTTACATGAAAGACTATTTGATAATTTAGAAATGATTACCATTATCCAAGTTTATTCATTCTTTTTGACGAATGATTGTGATTTAAGCGACAATGATATTTAAGTATAGTATGAAAATGAATGAATGACGTGAAAAATATACTGTATCATGCAATTTAAACAAAAATTTTTATTCAAGATGCTTAACGTGACTTTTAGCATCACCTCTTTAGGCCATTTTTGTTTTCTTAGCACTCTGACCCCCATTTTTGAACTTTTTTAACATCCTAAAATCCTATCCTTATTAATAATTTTTATTTAGAAGCATGAATTGAAGCATGAGAAATATGAATGGCCAACCCAAATCTATCGTTTTTGCCCATTCCAGATGACGTTTTGGTTATATTTTATATATAATTACCATTGTTTCATTTTAAGCATATCACTTTTTATACAGTACTTATAAGGCTAACTAGTATATAATATTATCATATCATTGTATAGTGTTCCTGTAACTGAAACAGCTTTGTATCTGAAATATATTTCTACTGACCGATTATATATAACGTCTTGTTAACGCTATTTTGATTCTTTTTTAAAATATGTTACAAATACTCAAAATCTGAACAAATAAAAAAAGAAAGAATAACTATTGATTGGATATTTGCCTTTAATTAAGTAACAATTGTTATTTCAATTATATTATATCTACAAAATTTCATTAAAATTCATACAATTATTCATTTTCTATTTTAAATACTGTATTCATTATGGATCCATTAATATCAATTTTCTTTAGAATGAAACAAAATATAATTTTGAGCTATTCATTTTGTAATTAATAAAAATTTAAAATTTCTATATCTTATAACTGGAAAATATTTTAACTAAAATGGTTATTAATGTGATTAAATATTTATGACATCTAATTAAATTCTAATTAAATGTTATTTTCAAAGCATGATGATATTTAACTATTGGTCGCCACTTTCTTTATCTTCTGTAGGATTTTCTGGTTCTTCTTTTGGTTCTTCAGTTGGTTTTTCTGTTGGCTCCTCTGTTGGTTTCTCTGTTGGCTCCTCTGTTGGTTTCTCTGTTGGTTTTTCCGGTTCTTCTGTTGGTTTCTCTGTTGGTTTTTCCGGTTCTTCTGTTGGTTTCTCTGTTGGTTTTTCCGTTGGTTTCTTTGTTGGTTTTATTGTTGGTTTGTCTTTTCTGCACTTTAAAACTACGTCCATGAGCTAAAAAGATATTAAGTTTCATGAAAACACTGGCAATATTTAATGTTACAAAAATTAATATACTCATTTTCCCGATTATCTGAAATTTTAAAATAACTTACACTACTACCGAGTTTACAGCTCATTCCAGCCGGGCATGGACAAGATAGAAAGTAAATATCTTTCTTCTTATCAATTATGTTTGACCACATGCACATATTACCTGGAAAAAGGTAATTGTTTAGCTGAAGTAATTATCTAAGTAAATGTGTATATATAATAGATATAAAATCATATCAGGATTTTTTTCAAAAAGTCTCTTGTCCAGAAGTTTGAAAAATTGAGATATCGATTCCTTCGAATTCATTGAATGATGTTTTTTTTCTACTTTCATTTTGCTTCAGAACGTCTTATAAACCGTTAAATGTTTTTTGTCTTATAAATTTGCTTTGATAACTTCCATTGTCCTCATCTTACAAGGGCCAGAGGGCCAGGCGTTCGGTTTTCCGATTCGAACGAAACTTGGTGAGGACATAACTCTTAACACAAAGAGCTCCTCGTCCAGATAACAGGACTAACTTCTCAAGAGTTTTTGAAAAACAGGACTCTGAAAATTGAATATTTATCTTATAAGTCTTTAAAAGTTTCATTTTCACCGTCCACGTAGATAAGACGCCATTCACTTGAGCTTTATGATGTAGGATCGAGCCTTAGCAATTTTAATTTTTTTATGTGTAACAAAAATTATATTATTAGTTTACCGTAGCACTAGCATTATTATTACCATTCTTCACGTTTAAATTTTAGAAAACAGAATACTAAAAACAGGCGACGTCATTTCCCATTTAGCGAAAAAGAAGTTGTCCTGCCTTGTTAGTTAAAAAAAAATGTCCTTTGTTTCATGTTTACTTTCAAATCGTCCTTTGTCCAAACTAATTTTTTTAATTTTTCTGTAATGTTTGTTAAGATAGTGAATACGATTACAAAAGTAGAATCTTTTCGGTCTCAAGAATTACAATGCCAAATATTTCTGCATTCAATAAAGTTATGAGACAAAAACCTTTTTCGTTTTTAATCTGCCGAAAAATTTGAAATGCTAACAAGAGACATTTTGAAATTAGCTTTTCATATCTAAATATATGAAATCATTACTTTTTTTGGGCCGTCGCATACATTTTGTCGTCATTTTATACATATCGAAAGCAACGCAGCATTCATCTTCATGGCAATCCTCTCCAGACTTGCAGAATTGGAACTAAATATTAAATAAAAAGTTGATAATTTCGTTTTTTTTCAAATAAAAAGAATAAAATGAAAAGAACAAAAGAATAAATTTTACAAATTAAATGGAAATTATTAACAATAAAATTTATTCTTTTCCATCTTATTTGAAAGTGTTTAATTAAGAATACCTGATCCAAACCACCACCACCAGCAGTAGCAGCAGCAGCAGCAAGCAAGAGTATCAAATACTTGATCATGATTCAAATGACTGTAATAACATCACTAATACTATTGCTATAATCAATTTTTATATGTGTTTTTCATTTAGTTTTATTTTTGTGACATTTGTGAAAATTCACAAAGATATCAATTCCTTCTGTTCATATCTAATTAGTTATCTTATTTTTATCTAAATATTGTTTGTGTTTTATTTTTATTCATGTTATATGTTTTTATTCATGTTATTTATGTTCATGTTTTATTCATTTTTGTATTTTATTTAGAAAGGTTCACTCAATTAGACATTTGAGATGAATTTTATAGTATATGCTATAAAATTCTTCTCAAATGTCTAATTGAGTGAACATTTCTAAATAAAATACAAAAATATAATTACATGTATGAAATATGTAATACGCGAAGTACCTAAAAAGTTCGGTGAATGTTACGATATACGCGAGCGACAAGTATGAGCATGAACATGGACATGCAAGGACGTGTCTAGAAATGCCTCTTAGCGTGGAATACGTGTGAATGCAAGAAGGCTTCTGTTGCAGTCATTCGAACACATTCTGTGTGAGAAGAGGAGTTGGAACAACGGCCGAAATGAGATTTTGCTTCAAAATTAGGGAAAACAATGACGGAGACACACGAAATGTTGGTCAAAGTTTACAGGAACGATGCCGTGAGCATAAAATGTTCGCACTAATGGTTTAAATGCTTTCGGAATGGTAAGGAATCAGAAGATGATAAACGTTTGAGTCGGCCGTTTTTGGACGAAAATGGAATCACCCATAAGTAATTTGTTGTTGCCTGTTAAACCGTGATTGTCGCATTCTACCTGGAAGTCTGAGACATTTGTTATAGCGTGTATTGCCAGAATTCCATTGGACTAGAAAGTAGGATTTCCTGCATAATATGCCAGTGCACTGTGTAATCCTTGTGCACCAGTTTTTAGCTCATTATGGTGTAACTGTTTTGTGGGTACCGAGGAGGGTTGACGAGGTCAGACCTCTGTTTAATTTCGGCAACAAGTCGGAGGGACTTGCCCACGAGTCAGAGATGGCTTATTTGTCGGTAGGGATCCCGTAGGGACGGGACTACTTTTTCATCCGGTCGAGTGTAGGAGGGAAAGTGGAGTCGTGGTAAGGCGATAAGCGAATATTCGAGCAAACAAGACACCATTTAACAGGATAACAACGATTTAATGGAAAACAAAATATACGTTACAAAAATCTGACATAAAAGGGGTGACATATAAAATAAGCTATATATCCCTATCACGCGAGGGGAGAGAGAAAGTTCACATAAATGGGTTCCATACCTCTTGGACAATCAGTAATTCAAATATGCTGTTCGTCACGATGATCGAATATTCCTTTCTAGGGAAGGGTCAGTGGCACTTGAGGCACAATAGTCAAATATATTCCGTAGGCACAAAGGGTAAGATCGCGACTCGATCTAAATCGATGATAGACTCCCCAGAGGGGGGAAGGAAGCATCTTATATAGCTTTTTGCTGGGAAATTTGGTCACGTGCATGTGCTTAGGCCATAGGTGTTCCCGGGATTGGAAACAATACGGCGAATTCGGGCGCTAACTATAAACTTAAGTTGCAAGATGATCTGTACTCAGCGTAAGAACAATGGATAGTTGACAGTTATACGGCCGGGGACGCATATTTTCTCGTCCAGGACCGTTTTTAGGCAGGATGTTTATATCCAGGACAGTTTTTAGCAGGATGTTTATAATAGGAAAATTTTCGATTCGATATGGGGAACAATTTTATTATAATTCGTTTTGTATTCGGATTATATCCGGCTATAAGGAAGGGGTAATTATTAATTCGGATATAATTTATTATAATTTTGTGTCAAGGAGATTTCCAGATCTCACAGTTTTCTTACCCGCCATATTCCCCAATTTTGTATCTGCGGACTTTTTTCATTTTCTTGCATGAAGAAGATTATTAAGGAATCATGTTTTGCTGACGTCTTTGAGATTCAGGTTACGTGACAGCAGTTCTTAATCATAAAGATGTCGACAATTTCGACGATATATTTAAAATTAAGTACGTTGTTTTCAGCTAATTGCATAAGTACGAATTTTATTGTGTGATTAGAGAAATATGTGAAACAGATGAAAGAGATTACTGAAGTATTGACTAACGTCAACTCATAATCGAATTCTGTCATACTTATACATAATCTAATACAGTAGTTGAAGTACAATTTGGACGTGGAGTATTAAATGTAGCACTCATACTGATGGTTTTAAGACATCATCTAAAACTTTGATATTTATAATGAACAAATTAAACCCATTACTTACATAATATTAATTAAATTTCTTATCAGTTAAATTACATTTGTTAGTACAGATATTTAATAAATGAAATGCATACAAAATAACCTATAAATAAATAACAACTAACCCGTTACAAAGCTATACATCCACCAAAGCCGAATAATCGAGCTAGAGTCGGCTATAATAAATAAATAATTAATAAGACAATTTGGCACTAGAGCTTGGCGTTAGGCGCCATCTATTACTAAACTTAATAATTATAATTAAATTAAATAAATAATTTTAATAATTTGGAACTGGAGGAAAAGAAATCGGCCCGAAGCGGGCCCAAATTGTCTTATTAATTATTTATTTATTATAGCCGACTCTAGCCCGATAATTCGGCTTTGGTGGATGTATACAAAATAACCGCCAAACTAAAAAATATTAAGGCTGCTATGGTTACGATTGTTAAAAGTTCAAACCAGAAATCGAGACATATTTTTTTATTATTTACTGTGGTACATATTTTAGCTAAGTTGACTTTTTTGTTAAAGAATCCAACTATTTATTGTGGATGTACCCGAATTCAGAGGCAAATAAATGTAATGCTAAATCAAAAATGGTGGTTACCAGCTCTGAGTATCTAAGTAATATACGATTTAACAAATTTGCTAGGCATTTTAAACAGAAAATTTTAAATTATATAAACTCTTATTAGTATAAAAATCGGCAAAGGAAAATAATTTGTCTAACAATTAAGTAGTAAAAAATCATTTTTCTTCATATGTAAATTATATTCAGTATCTTCATAAGTAGCTTGTTATAATTAGAACGACTTTGCGTCTTGAGTACATTTCTAGTGACCGATTATAAATAACGCCTTGCTAATATTTCTTGTTTAAATATATTACAAATATTCAGTCTGAAACAAGAAATTTATTACAGCATTAATTGAGTAGTTGCTTTTATATAACAAGGTTTTATTTCGATTGTATTACATTCTAAAAATTTCGCCACAAAATTATACAGCTATTCATTTTATATTTCAAATATTCGTACATCTTTTTAACATCAATTAAATTTGCATCGAAACATAAAATAAGATTTTAAACAATTGACCTCGTATCCAATGAAACTTTAAAAATTTTAAAACTTATAACAACGGAAAAATCATATCTGAGACAGTTATTGATGTCATTAAATGCTTATGACGTCTAATAAAATATTCATGCTATTAATAAAATTCGCAATTTTAATTATAAAGTAATTAAATTTGATTAAAATAATTAAGTTTGATTGGATAGCACTAAATTGAATTTATATGTGCTTAATGATGATTGCAGAATTTCCAGAGTATGATGATATTTAATTTATGGTCGCAAGTTCTTCTGTACGATTTTCTGGTCTTTCTGTTATATCTTCTTTTTTTCTGCACTTGAGAACAAGATCATTTAACTGAAAACATGGTAAAAAGATTTATGACAACACTGGCAATATTTAATAAGTAAGAAAAATTAATACATTAGACTCTAGTTAATTCGAATGTCCTCTTAATTCGAACTGGACGTCAGTCCCCGTCTTATTCCTATCTAAATCAAGGTAAAATTCTCTTGGTAATTAGAACACGATTGTCTCTCCTCCTGTTTATTCAAATCAAGAGCGCATGTTAGATTGTTAGTAGATTTACCATTTTTTATTTAAAGACCAAATTTGTTTTATTAATGAATTAATTAAAAAAAATTAAATTTAAAAAACATTTTAAATCAGTTTGAGCACCATTAGGACGATTAATGATCACTCTGTGACAGTTGCTCACCGTGGCTTCCCTGGGCAATACAGAGCCTTACACTTGGAAAGCAAAATATACTACTGTTCCTTTATGTATTTCTCATAGATTAAACATTATTATGCTTGACTTGTTGTATTAATGTGTTATTAAAATCATTTAGTTTTGTTCTATAGCAACCAGAAGGAGTGGCCTCCGTTTAATTCGAACTGTTTATGGCCTCTCTCTGGGTTCGAATTAACGATAGTCTTAGTGTATAATCAATCATTCCTTGATTACTCAAAATTTTAAAATAACTTACCTCATTACCGAGTGTACAAGTCGTTCCTTCCAGACATGGACAAGTAAATGCGTAAATCTTCTTCTCCTTATCAAATATGGTTGACAGGCCGCATAAATTATCTGAAAAGAAGTTAATTGTTTAATTAAAGTAGTTATTGTTTAAATACATGTTTATATGTATATTTATAGTTTTATATAGACATGAAATAATATGAAGTAGGACTACTTTTAAAAACGCGTTTTCACTTGTGCAAAATTTAAAAAATTCAAATTTAAATTTGGATTTATTGATGATTTTAATTTGCATTTGTGTTTTTATTTTTAACTTCAAAACGTCTTTTGTCCAAACGAATTTCTTTATTTTTTCTGTAATGTTTAATAAGATAACGAAAATAATTATGAAAGCAAACTTTTGCCGATCTGAAGCATTACAATATCAAATATTTACGCGTTTAATAAGCTTATGAGAGATTAATTCTTTTTGATTTGCCGAAAAAGTTGGAATATGCACAAGAGACGTTTTCAGATTAGCATTATATATGTAAGTATATGAAAAAAATTACTTTCTTTGGGCCGTGGTGAACAACCTTTTATAATTCCTAAACCAACAGGAGTAACACAGCATTCATCTTGTTTGCATTCGTCATCTGAATTGCAGGAAAGTACCTAAATATCGGTTAAAATATTGTTGATTTCGGTTTATTCAAATTAAAGAATAATTTATAAAATAAGAATTATTAGTAATTTAAATCATTTCCTTCCTGCAAATATAAAGCTACATAAATTAACAATACCTGAACGACAACAACAGCAGCGAAGAACAATATCAAATACTTGATCATGATTCAATCGGCTGTAATAACATCAATCCAATATTGCTATAATCTATTTTTATAGGTTTTTTTTTTTTTTCATTTATTTTCGCGACATTTGTTAAAATTCACGAAGATATCAACTATTTCTGTTCATATCTAATTAATTATCTTATTATTATATAAATATATTTATTTTATTTTACAAATATTTTTATCTGTATTAATGTTGTCTGTGCTGCAAAATTCATTTCGAATGTCTAACTGAATATGTACGTTTACTAAATAAAGTACAGAAATATAATTTAATGTATGAAATATGTCATCAGATTACTTTAAGATTACTTTATAACAAAATTTAAAAATAAATATAGTTTTGTATTGTTTTAAGCTATTTTATATTTTATTTTAAAGAATTATAAGAAATTTAAAAATCCATAAAATGATATGTTTATATTGTTTCAATATAATATTTCACACTATACAACTTCGTTTTCTCAAAATTAAAAATACAGAGTTATTCAGAAAGCTGTCGATAAATTCCATATTTTGTTTCAAATTTATTTTTGTTTTAAAATTTAAATTTAATTTACATAAAATAATAATAATAAAAGAACATTGTAGCAAAATTAATTTATTAAAATCTTTGTAATATTACAATATGTTTAAGTACGACTTTTTTTGTATGATTCAAGAAATATGTGAAACAGATATAAGCAATACCCTGAAGTCAATTCATAATCAAATTCATGCAACATTTCTACGTCATCTAATACAGTATTTGAAAGTTTAATATGGGCTGATGCGAAGTATTATGCATATGACCCACATTGAAAGCTTTTAGGATACTCTGGAAAACTTTGATATTTATAATCTCAATATAATAAATTTATAACAATTTTTATTATTAGAACAAAGTAATTATGTCAAGACAAAACGTCAAAGTTGTTGACATCATTTTGCCTGACACTTATATTAAATTAATTATTTCGATACATTTATTCCTTACGGACCTTATGAGAGTTTATAAAAAAACTTGTTATTTTAAAGTTTATTACATATTTTTTATTTATAAGAGAGTCTATTAATACAGCATTATTTAAGTTAACATTTGTTAAGTTAGATATTTAATGAATAAAATTAATTTTATTAATTATATTACAAAACAAGAAGTATTTTATATATTTATATAAATAACGTTGATACTTATTTAAACGATAGGTTTAAGAAGGGTTGATGATGCCTAGAGAAAATCAAAAATTCAGCAATGAGTTGCTTAACTTTCTCGGCAACATTTAAAACTGCGTACGTGGCGGCATCTGTTATGATATTTTATTATTAAAAACTTTTTATATTTTAAATTCTTATAAAATGGCAAAAGGCTTAGTGTTGAGAGAGGAATGGGTTTTATAAAGAATTGTTGATGCTAATACCGAATAAAATCGTCATTAATTCCGACACTACCAGAGATATAACACACGACCACCGTTTATCTTCCCACCTCCCAGACCTTTAACCACTAAAATTTAAATGCGTTAATCTTCCAAATACACATACTTCCCTGCAAAATTTCAGAAATTTTCGACAAAAAGCATGGGAGTCATTAAACTTCAAAGACGGTGAACAAAATCGTGCTACACACACACACACACGCGAACATACAAAATAACCGCCAAGAATAATACCGCCAACTAAAGAATATTATGGCCGCTATGGTTAGGATTTCGATAATGAACTTATGGAAATCCTAACCTTGGTTTGAACAACCAGAAATCGAGATATTGTGAGATACCATTTTGAAAAAAATTGATACGCAGAATTAGGTAAGTGGTAGCTACTGTGAAACACAAGATAATAATTTTATTAAATTATTAAATATTTTTTTATTATTTGTTATTATGGTACATATTTCAGCTAAATTAACTATTTGTTAGAAAATCCAAGTCCTTACTGTGGATGTACCCGAATTCAGAGGCACATAATTAAATGTAATGGTTAGTAAATCAAAATGGTGGTTACCAGCTCTAAGTATCTAGTAATATACGATTTAACAAATTTGCTAGGCATTTTAAACAGAAAATTTTAAATTATACGAACTCTTATTAGTATAAAAATCGGCACAGGAAAATAATTTGTGTAACAATTAAGTAGTAAAAAATCATTTTTCTTCATATGTAAATTATATTCAGTATCTTCATAAGTAGCTTGTTATAATTAGAACGACTTTCTTGAGTACATTTCTAGTGACCGATTATAAGTAACGCCTTGCTAATGCCATTATACTTCTTGTTTAAATATATTACAAATATTCAAAGTCTGAAACATAAGAAATTTATTACAGCATTAATTGAGTAGTTGCTTTTATATAACAAGGTTTTATTTCGATTGTATTACATTCTAAAAATTTCGCTACAAAATTATACAGCTATCCATTTTATATTTCAAATATTCGTACATCTTTTTAACATCAATTAAATTTGCATCGAAACATAAAATAAGATTTTAAACAATTGACCTCGTATCCAATGAAACTTTAAAAGTTTCTAAAACTTATAACAACGGAAAAATCATATCTGAGACAGTTATTGATGTCATTAAATGCTTATGACGTCTAATAAAATATTCATGCTATTAATAAAATTCGCAATTTTAATTATAAAGTAATTAAATTTGATTAAAATAATTAAGTTTGATTGGATAGCACTAAATTGAATTTATATGTGCTTAATGATGATTGCAGAATTTTTAGAGTATGATGATATTTAATTTATGGTCGCAAGTTAATATTCATATGAACGATTTGATGGTCTTTCTGTTATATCTTCTTTTTTTCTGCACTTGAGAACAAAATCCATTAACTGAAAACATAGTAAAAAGATTTATGACAACACTGGCAATATTCAATAAGTAAGAAAAATTAATACATTAGACTCTAGTTAATTCGAATGTCCTCTTAATTCGAACTAAACTTTAGTCTGCATCTAATTCCTATTTAAATCAATGTAAAATTCTCTTGGTAATTAGAACACGATTGTCTCTTCTGTTTTTTCGAATGAAGAGCGCATGGTAGATTGTTAGTAGATTAACCTTGTTCCCATTTTTTATTTAAAGACCAAATTTGTTTTATTAATGAATTAATTAAAAAAAATTAAATTTAAAAAACATTTTAAATCAGTTTGAGCACCATTAGGACGATTAATGATCACTCTGTGACAGTTGCTCACCGTGGCTTCCCTGGGCAATACAGAGCCTTACACTTGGAAAGCAAAATATACTACTGTTCCTTTATGTATTTCTCATAGATTAAACATTATTATGCTTGACTTGTTGTATTAATGTGTTATTAAAATCATTTAGTTTTGTTCTATAGCAACCAGAAGGAGTGGCCTCCGTTTAATTCGAACTGTTTATGGCCTTCTCTCTCTGGGTTCGAATTAACGATAGTCTTAGTGTATAATCAATCATTCCTGGTTAATCAAAATTTTAAAATAACTTACCTGATTACCGAGTTTACAAGTCGTTCCCTCCGGACATGGACAAGCATATTTGTAAATCTCCTTCTCCTCATCATATATGGTTGACAGGCCGCAGAATTTATCTGAAAAGAAGTTAATTGTTTACAAGGGCGAATCCTGACCAAAATTTTTGAGCATGCTGAAAGTTATAATAAAAATAATAGGCCTATCTCTAGCACTAAACAATAGGCAGAATCGTTATTTGGTGTGAATAAAAAAGTATGGACTATTATAAAGCCCATTATACCAACACATGAAATATATGAAATATATTATAATGAAAAAGTATTAAAAATTTATGATAATAATTCAATTTTTTGGGGCCTTGACACTAGTGGACCCAGGGAAACTTAAGCCTTATTAGTTCCTATGTAGATCCGCCCTGTACACAATACATGTATGCTGAGTGGGTACCGCAAGCTTTCGATATACCTCCACATCGAGTTCCAGCAAGCTTCGCACTAACTTAAAGCGGCTAGCCGATAGCTGTCAATGTAAATAAAAGCAAACAGAAATGATAAAAGTTTAAATGTTAGAATAAATTATTATTGGCATACTTGCTTTCATATAAAAAGTATATTGACAGTCAAAACTTTCTCTTAAGCATGCGGCGCATGCTAAGCAAGCCCAGAGAATTTGCCCCTGATTGTTTAATTAACGTAGTCATTATCTAAATACATGTATATATGTATACTTATATTCCATATAGACATGGAATAATATGAAGTACTTCCTTTAAAACATGTCTTCTTCTCTTGTGAAAAATTTACAAAATTCAAATTGGAATTCAGATTCATTGATGGTTTCAATTTGCATTTCTGTTTTTATTTCTAGCTTCAAAACGTCTTTCGTCTAAACGAATTTCTTTATTTTTTCTGTAATGTTTAATAAGATAACGAAAATAATTATGAAAGCAAACTTTTGCCGATCTGAAGCATTACAATATCAAATATTTACGCGTTTAATAAGCTTATGAGAGATTAATTCTTTTTGATTAGCCGAAAAAGTTGAAATGTGCACAAGAGACGTTTTCAGATTAGCATTATATATGTAAGTATACGAAAAAATTACTTTCTTTGGGCCGTGGTGAACAATATTTCACAAGTCCTAAACCACCAGGAGTAACACAGCATTGATCTTGTTTGCAGTCATCACCAGAATCGCAGGAAAGTACCTAAATATCGATTAAAATATTGATGATTTCGGTTTATTCAAATTAAAGAATAATGTATATAATAAGAATTATTAGTAATTTAAATCATTTCCTTCCTGCGAATATAAAGCTATATAAATTAACAATACCTGAACGACAACAACAGCAGCAAAGAACAATATCAAATACTTGATCATGATTCAATTGACTGTAATAACATCAATCCTATATTGCTGTAATCTATGTTTTATAGGTTTCTTTTTATCTATTTTTGCGACATTTGTTAAAATTCACGAAGATATCACCTCTTTCTGTTCATATCTAATTAATTATCTTATTATTATATAAATATATTTTTTATTTTACTAATATTTTTATTTGTATTAATGTTATCTGTGGTGCAAAATTTATTTCAAATGTCTAACTGAATACACGAAAACTCGAATTTTCCTTCTTTTCTGACTTACTGAGGCCTAAGAACTTCTGAACCATTTACTAAATGAAATAGAATTAGAATTAAAGGTTAAAAAAACAAACCAGTTTTTCTTAGAGAGAAAACTGTCTTTTATTACATCATATTTGTCCCTAAATGCATTTCGCCAGTACACCGGCCTCTTCAGTAGGGTTCCAAAATACACAATATAATTCAATTTGCCAATGACAATAAGTATCCATTACCAATGGATACTTATTGTTATTGGAAGTGTGACAACTCTAGCTATGTGAATTGTCGATTGGAATTCAAAAGTCCCCAGATACTAGTTACAGATAATAGTATTTTTTCAGACTAGAATATTTTCGAATTTTTCAGATTTTTGTAAAATGCTCATGAACAAACAATTTTCATAACAAAATTGTGTTAAGGCATAAATCTTATATATAAAATTCTCGTGTCACGATGTTAGTTACCGTACTCCTCCGAAACGGCTTTACCGATTTTTACCAAATTTTATATGCATATTCAGTAGGTCTGAGAATCGGCTACTATCTATTTTTCATACCCCTACACCATTTACCCCCTTTCAAAAATATATTTATATATGAATTAAGGCTTTTATGTCCAACAGATGGCGCTAACTTCCGACGACCTAAGTTTGCTTTTCTGTGAGAATGGACTGAAGCAGATCATTTTCTATCTATCTATATAAATAAAATATAACGTTCGTTTGTTCCCACCGATTCCTTTGAAATTTTGACACAACGTTGCATTCGAATACGCACGTGTTTTTATATAATATACATGTCGAAATTCCCCCCAGTGGGGGGAGATGGACAGGATTAAGGCTTACCGTGAAGAACTCGGCTTCTATTATACTATTTTACGTGCGGTTTTTTGCGTTTTTAATTGCGTTTTAATAGGTTACGTCAACAGAATATACACTAAAAAGGGATTTTTCGATATTTCCCAGCGGGAAAAGCGACGGGATTAAGGCTTACTGTGAAGAACTCGGCTTTTATTATACTATTTTAGATGCGTTTTTGATTGCGTTTTAATAGGGTACGTCAAGAGAATGTACACTAAGAAGGGATTTTTTGAAATTCCCCCCACGGGGGAAGTGTTATACATTTATAATAGATACATTTTGAGCCACAGCAACGCGTGGCCGGTTCAGGCATAAATTATTTTATAAATTTTATGTTTAATACAGTAGTAATTTATTACGGATAAAAAGTTTATCTATAACCATTTTAGCTATTAATTGTTATTGAATTCAAAATGCTTGATATCAGCTCTGACGACCTACGAAGAAAAGTATACGATTTCTATACTGTGGGCACTAAGAGAACTTGTTTTAATTCTATTGTTGGTTCAGCCAAGCCCAGAGTGGAATGTCCTAGAGGCGAGGAAAGGGCCAGACCACCAAGAAAAATTGCTAGAATCGTCACAGTTTTCCAGAGTTTTTGGCTAACGCTTTAGCAGCGTCGGTCATAGTCTAGCTATTCGATATGTTTCTATGCAAATAGAATATACTGAACAAAGAATATCTGTTGTTTTCATTAAAACGTGACTAAATCTGAGACAGTAAGATCGATTCGAATACCAAATATCTGTTTAAAATTCATTATACACGAAAACTTGTTTACTAAAGAATAGCATTATGTAGTGGCGTATTGAGTATTTGTAAATTTACGTTA
The DNA here is from genome assembly GCF_030686945.1 of Centruroides vittatus. Classification (NCBI taxonomy): domain Eukaryota; kingdom Metazoa; phylum Arthropoda; class Arachnida; order Scorpiones; family Buthidae; genus Centruroides; species Centruroides vittatus. The sequence goes on along the minus strand of NW_027122359.1, from coordinate 377,355 downwards.
CAAATACTCAATATGTAGTACCGCACTTATAACCGAGATGCGAAGACGTTTGAGTCTATATCTCGGTTACATATCTAGTAATCGATTATAAACACCTCTCTAACGCCATGTACACTTACTTAAATAAATTTCTGTTATAAACACTCAACATCTAAAGAAATAATATAAATAATAATTATTGATCGAATATTTTCTGTTACGTAACAATTAGTACTTCAACTATATTACACAACATTACAAAATTTCATTAAAAGTTCATACAGTTTATTTTATAATTGAATTACGCAATTACCATAATATCAATTAAATTTACATTGAATTTTCATTGAAAGATAAAAGATGATTTTAAATAATTCTTCTTGTAATCGCTGAAAGTGTAAAACTTTTACATCTTATAACAGTGGAATAAAACGAAACTAAAATATTTATTAATACGATTAAAACTTATGACGTGTAATTAAATATAGGCCTATGCTATTTTCAGAGCATAATTATATTTAAATATTGGTCGCCAGTTACTTTATCTTTTTCTGTAGGATTTTCTTGTTCTACTGTTGGTTATTCTGTTGTTTTCTCTTCTCTACACTTCAAAAGCATATCGGATAACTAAAACAAGATATATAAAGAGTTTCGTGAAAACACTGGTAATACTAAATAAATAAGCAAAATTATAATAACTAACCCCTTGATTAGACTAAATTTTAATGTAACTTACCTTATTACCGATTTTACAAGTCGTTCCATCCGGACATGGACAACCACCTGCGTAAAGATCTTTCTCTTCATCCCAGAAGTGTGGATAACAGTAATTATCTGAAAATAAGTCAATTGTTTAATTAAAATAGTTAATATAATACATAAAGTGCTTTAGAATTTAGATAACAACTTCTTTAATATATATATATATATAAACATATACATATTAAAAAGTTATATATGTATGCATGACTTTTTTAATATATATATATATGTAGACATAAAACCGCATGAAAATGCTTATTTTCAAAACATTGATATTTCATATATAAGTATTTGAAAACATTACTTTTTTTTGGCAGTGGCACACAAAATGATATATTTCCCAAATCAGCAACAAATATACAGCATTGATCTTCTTTGCAGTCCTTATTAGATGTGCAATTCCTTGCCTAAATATAGAATTAAAAAAAACCTAATAATTTCGATTTATTCAAATTAAAGCATAAGTCATAAAATAAAAATTATTAGTAATTTAAATTATTCCTTTCCAGCTTATTTGAAAGTGTGTAATCAACAATACCTGAGCGACAACAACAACAGCAAAGAGCAGTATCAAATACTTGATCATGATTCAGTCCACTGTAATAACAGCAATACTACTGTTTCCATAATCTACTTTTTATAGGTTTTAGTAATTTATGTTTTAGTATTTATTTTTGCGACATTTGTTAAAATTCACGAAGATATCAACTCTTTCTGTTTATATCTAATCATTATATTATTATTTTAAAAATTTTTCTCGTTTAATCAATATCTTTATCTTTATTAATGTTATATGCTGTGAAATTAATTAAAAATGTGTAATTAAATACGCATTTCAGAATAAAATAAAAACAAATATAATTTAATGTAGCTACACACTATATAATATCGTTTTCTCAGATACAGTTATTCAGAAAGATGTCGATAAATTCGACATTTTGTTGAAAATTAAATAAAGAATACAATTGTACCTCGTACTTCGAATGACTCTAACTTCGAACGTTTTAGAGTTCGAACTGCTCTCGAAGGGTAAACGCAATCTGTTGTGCGCTGAAATCGTCTCTCGCTCTCGAGTTACGATCGTATATTTTCAGTGTGTTTTTTTTCTTTATTTTTGTTGTGTTTGATTGTAAATATTGTGTTATTCGTTAATTTTTAACAATTTCTCCCTACAATCTTTCTTTGTCGACATTTTTTTTTGGGTGGGGCACCCCAAAAAATGTCATATATCCTTTAGGTCAAATTTTTTCGAGCTTTTTAAATCACATTTGATATGTTTAAGAGCATATTTTCGATACACAGTAGGAATGTCTTTTTACTGTTTATACATTATATCCTTTCCGAAACTCATAGAACATAATATGCCTGATATACTTTTTACTTGAAATATTTCAACCTAATTTTATTCAAATAAAATGTGAAGTAAAAGTTTAAAATAAGCTTCTAAACAAAGAACACATTCTAATATTAGCAGTAATTTGTTAAATTTTACAAATATTGTAATTAAATCCTACATCTACTCAGTGGCGTAGCGAACATAACTGGCGCCCGGGGCATAACTGGCGCCCAGGGCATAACTGGCGCCGGATACTTTATTGGCGTCCCTCTCCCCCTCCAGAAACACATATAGTTTGTCTTGGAGACCATTTGGGTGCCCTCTGCGAGTGGCGCCCGGTGCATGATACACCCCCTTGCACCCCCCTCGCTACGCCACTGCATCTACTGCATATTAAGTAACGAGAACTATTATAAATACGCAAAAACTTATTGTTCGATCCAATATAATCTTTACTTATTAATCATGGCATCCGAGAAGGGTGTAGAAGCAACGAAGAATAGAAATAAGAAAGAAGAAGGTTGTATTATCGACGATTCAGATGAAAAAAAGAACTTATCGGAGTATGAAAGCGGTACAAGTTTGGCGGATCTGGCGGCCGTTTTTAAATCGACGGTGTGTGAGCAGTAAATGCAATTTTCATTTTATTCTATAATATTTGCCTATTTTATTTGTTGTTCTCGTGTTTCAATTTATTACTAAAGCATTTAATTATGTTATTTTTACCTCAAATTATGTCTATTTGCTGTTTTAAGAATATTAAAATGAGTATTATTTTTGGTCTGGGAATAGATGAATTGACTTTCCATTATTTCTAATGGAAAAAATTGATTCGGACTTCGAACGATTCGGAATTCGAACAGCCGCTTGAAATTAAATTCGAAGTACGAGGCACCATTGAATTTATTGTTTTAAATTAATAATTTGAATATAGAGCATTTATTTTGTAGAAAATTTTATGAGAATTTATAATAAACTAATTAATCTCATTATTTACACGAAATTTAATTAATATTTAACATTTATAAATATGGATATTTAATAAACAAAATAAATTCTATTAGTATTATTACCAGATTTTGTCAGTTTGACGAGTGCGAATTAAAGAATTTGAATAAGCAACAACAACACCAATCAAATCACATAAAACTAAAAACACAATCAAATAGAATGTTACTGTCGCTACGACTAGGACTGTTATAAGTTCAAAACTAGAAAATCGGCCATTGTAAGGTAGTATTGTGAAAAAAATTGATGGATAATCTTCATTATGTAAGTAACAGCTATTCTGGAAAAAGGAGAATTCTGAAATTCTACATAAAAGGAGGTAGATATGAGTTTGTGAGATCTGGATTTCCCTCAGAATTAAAGTTGTAATAATTCGTTTTAGGAATTTTCCCTTTATATAAACATCCTGTCTAAAAACGGCCCTGGACGAGAAAATATGCGTCCCCGGCCATATAACTGTCAACAATCCTTTGTTCTTAAGCTTTAAACGGATCATCTTGCAACCGTAGTTTACACTTAACGTTCGAATTCGTCGTGTATTTTGAATCCCGGGAACACCTATGACACAAATCGTCATCCACCGACGATCACGTGACCGATTTCCCAGGCAAAAGCTATAAAAGACACTCCTTTCCCCCCTCAGGGGAGTCTCTTATCCTCTGCCGGACAAAACGCCGTCGCTCGTCGTCCCCGACTCGGACCTACTGTCCGAACGTCTCCGCGCTCAGTCGCGATATTATAAACTGTGCCAATTGCGGATACTAATCCCCACCTCGTGGATATCAAGTGTTAACCCTACGGAAACGAACTAATGAGGTATGAACCGAACTTGTAAGCTCTCTCTCGAACCCTACGCGATTTAGGGAATTTAGTCAGCTTTTGTCTTTGTGTCCTTTGTTAAATATTAATAAATCTTGTTTTATTGTTAAATGGTCTCCTCTTTGTCTCGAATATCGCTTCGTCTTATCGTCGACCCCATCTCCCCTCTTATCCACTCGCGTAACGCGTAACGAGCCGTAAAAACGTAACAGCTATCCTGACAAACGAATAGAAAAGGGAGGTACGACTTTCTCCTACCTCCCCGAATCACATATTGGTGTTAATCGAGAGGGGTTTCGACTTATTCGGCACCCCCCGTCGTCACATATTGGTGACAATCGAGTGGGATTGCGACTCTTTCGAACTCCCCCGTCGTCACAAGTTACATGATACAAAATAATATATATAATATTTTGTATCATGTAACTCATATCTACCTCCTTCTTTTTGTAAAGTCTAACGACTGAAGAAGGGTCACTAAGACCCGAAATTCATTTCCTTTAATAAAATATACATTAATCAACTGTTCCTTGTGTTATGTGTTACTGAAGAAAGAAAGCCACTAGCTTTTAATTCTTTAAAGTCTACAAAAAACCAGTAATGGAAACCTAAGTAAATAATTGTTTTTTGTAGACTTCAAAGAGTTAAAAGCTAGTGGCTTTCTAGTAATAAAATCTTTGAATTTCAATTTTCCATTCAACTCTTCAGTTTAGTATATTTTTTAACTCTTCCCGTCCTGTGGACTCTAAGACGGCCAATTTTAAACCCTTTGCTGGTTCAGTTAGGTTTACACCGGTGTCTCCGGGAAGTGAGAGACGAAGCACACAAAAAATTTCTAGGGTTGCTCATCACAGTTTTCTAAAGTGGCTAGCTATTCAATGTTTCTTTGCAAGCAGAAACAATAGAATCATAACTAGAAACTAGAAACTAGAAACAATACAATAAACTCTAGAAATAATAGAACTGTTCTATTGTGTTCTGTACTGTTAGGAATACAATAGAACACTGTAGGGTACTGTTAGGAACACAATCAAAGAATGTATCTGTTTCTTTGATTAAAACGTGACTAAGTCTTGGGACAGTAATCAATTCGAGTAACAAATATCCGTGTTTAAAATTCATTAAACACGAATAGTTATTTATTGAGGAATAATATTCTACAGTGTTGTTATAACTAAAATGACTATATTTTGATTACATTTCTATTAACCGGTTAAAAGTAACGCTTTACAAACGCCATTGATTCTTCCTAACATACTTTACAAATACTCAAAATCTGAACGTATAAAAACTAAAATAATTATTGATTGAATGTTAGCCGCTATGTAACAAGTTTTTAGTTCAACTGTGTTATATACTACAAAATTTCAGTAGTAATTTATACAACTATTCATTTCCTATTCAAATATGCATTAACAAATCCATTAGTATCAGTTAAGTTTACATTGAAATGTAAAATATAATTTTAAGTAATTCATCAATAAAGCTTTAAAATTTTTACATCTTATAACACTGGAATAAAACGTAACTAAGATAGTTATTAATTTGATTAAATACTTATGACGTGTAATTAAATGTATGCTATTTTTAGAGCATAATAATATTTAATTATTGTTCACCATTTCTTTGTCTTGGATAGGATTTTCTGGTCTTTCTGTAGGTTTTACTGTTGTTTCATTATCTCTGCACTTGTAAACCAAATCTGATGACTGAAAACAATATAAATTAACGTTTTATAAAAACACATGTAATAATTAATACATAAGCAAAATGAATACAATCGTTTCCTTGATTACAAAAAATTTTAAAATAATTTACATCACCGAGTTTACAGGTCGTTCCATCCGGACACGGACAAGCACCTGTGTAAATCTTTTTCTCCATGTTAAATATTTCTGAATGAAAGCATAAATTATCTAAAAAGAGGATAATTCTTTAATTAAACAATTTATGTATAATTTAGATAATTACTACGTTAATATATACATAGTAAACTATATAATATTATACCAGTATATAACATGCACACACATACACATACACATATACAAAATAGATGTAAGTGTATGAAAACATTACTTTTTAGGGGTCGTCGCGAACAAAATTTCACAATTCCAAAACCACCAGGAGTAACACAGCATTCATCCTCTTTGCAGTCGTCACTAGAATCGCAAAAGTCTGCCTAAATATTGGATAAAAAAGTTGATAATTTCGGTTTATTCCAATTAAAGATTACGTTATAAAGTAAGAAATATCAGTACAGACATCCCACGCACAATACGGAATTTCTAAAACATGGTTTTGCGCTAATACATCTAGATAATTGGGATATCCTCGTAGAAAATGTCAATTTTTAAGTACAAAATCCCTCATTCTGTATTTTGTTATCCAAGAAAGTGTCCGTGTTGTCTGATATTTGCCCATGGATGTTAGAATATTGCCATTTTCAATCTCGTTTCGTGCTTTTCTCCCGGTTTTCTTTAATGAAAACTAATTGTACAATTTTTATTCTTCCTTGTCCTAGCTTCCTATTCTAGCTTTCCTATAAGCTAAGTATCGCCGTCGTTGGCGTTAGTGCTACAAATCAATGGTTCCCGAACATTTTTGATTCTCGGCGCCTTTGCTAAATCCAGATTTTCCCAAGGCGCCCTATGTCAAATTGTAAGAAGTACAATTTGTGAAAATGCGAAATAACCAATATATATATTTTTTTAAATTAAAGGGTTACAATGTTAAGTAAAAAATAAATAAAACACATATTTAAGACAACAAAAATTAGTGGGCCTGTTGATCACTGCACATTTTCTCAAATCTTATAATCAAACTGGACACAGCCACCCTCATTTCCTTCTCCACATTGATTTTCGTGCGATACTTAGTTTTTGTCACAGTGACAAACTCAGCTTCGCTCAAATAAGAAGTCGCAAATGGAATTAAAATTCTCTGAGCTTTACCACTCAGAAGGGGATATTCATCTTTTACTGATATCCAAAATTCAGTTAATTCCATGCTGCTAATTTTTGTTTTCAACAACTCAATAAAATTCTCTTCTTCTGAAGCAGTAAATTCAGATAAAGCACTGGCATTAAATATCAATAAATCTTGAATCCATGCAAATTTATCGATATTATCATTTTGAAAATATTTCTAAAACCAGGTGTAAAGCTGTGATAAATGTTCTTCAAAAATAGATTTCATACCTTGAGAGAAATCGATTCCACTAAAGGTCAACAAGCTGAAATTTTTTCAATAGAATTTAAAAGGTGCATGTTACTTCCCTGCAGGGAGAGAGTCAGAGCATTCAGTTTTAAAAAAAACATCACATAAGTATACTAGTTTTACCAAAAAATCTTCATTCACAAAATTTTCGGCATACTTGTGGTCTTCTTCTTTAAGAAAAATATAAATTTCCTGTCAGTTCAAACGTACTGTACGAGACAAAACATTATCTCGAAACAGCCATCCGCTCTCTCATGGTAATGTTTTGTAGTTTCTCGAAGTGCTGTAGTACAACAAAGACGTGTGCTCGGATCGCATATCCTCACAAATTTTTTTGAAAAATCTTGCTTTTAACGGCCGAGTTTTTATAAAGTTTACTACATATTCTAATCCTACATTCAGAAATGAATACGTAACCAGAAGAAGACATATTTCAAGGCCTGGTTCAATGTAGGACTCAGCTATTTTGATGCAAGTGCTTTCCTGTGAATAACGCAATGCATCAGTGTCAACAGTGAATCAGGGTCTTTGCTTCGAAAAAGTGCTTGCAATCCTCCATAACACCCGGACATAAGTACAAATACCAGATACCAATGCATTTTGTCCACTCCAAATTATTTTCGAATATAAAAATATCAAGGATCTCGAACAAGTCGTGAGCCTTAGCACCAGCAGTGATACTTTTACAAAAGAGAAAGTCTTCTACAATGTTATTGCTATCTATAAACTGCACATTGCAAATCAGGTGAGGATCATTACTATTATCTTTGTCCTCATCCAGCTTCAATCCAAATTCCTTCCCTTTTATTTTTTCTCAATTAACTGAACATTGGAGGTCCTTCGCTGTATTTGGATATTGGACAAAGACACTTTTGAAAGCTACTTACCAGCAGACTCACCGATCACAATGTTCATCATATCTACAGCAGCCGGTAGAATGAGTAGAATGAGTTCTTCTGCGATGGTATAAGGCTTTTTACATTTTGCAATTCTATGTATCATCTTGGTTCTATGTGTCACCTTTATTACTGAGTTAATGATTTGTACAAATCTGCTAGATGTCGCATCTTATCATATCGAATTGAAAATGGAAGTAAAATTATGAAAATTTTATAATATTTCGTGGTGCTCCTTTGAGGAAGCTGCGACGTCGCAGCACACACTTTGGAAACCACTAGCTCTAAATGATAATCTAGAAAAACAAAACACGGTGAAATACTGTCGCTGTGTTTTGTTTTTCTACATTAATTTAAAATTATAAAGATCTCTTCGGAAAACAAAGAAATGAAAATATCAGACTTTATGTGAAAATACATAGAAAATTCAAGATGTTGCCGATACTTCAGATTAAGGTGAACAGAAAAGCTTACTAGATGAGTATATTTAACCAAAAAGTAAACGTCTTTGTTCAACTCTGTCAGCGAATAAAATATTAAAGTACAATACTTTTGTTTGTTAAGTTAAGGCAACGAAACACTCGAACGATCTGCCTAGAGGAACACCTTCCGGGAAGTCTTTTTAAGGAAAACTGGCCCCTATTTAGGCATTACAGACATGGAGAAAACCCGGAAAACTCCACGTGGCCAACCCGTTCGAGCGAGGCGCAAACCTACGACCGAACTCCCAGTGTTTCAGAGAACGAAGACCGCTTGGCCACTGGTGGGCTGCGAGACTTATGACTATAATTATTAATAAATTATTGATTGCTTTAATAAACATACACACATATATATTTTAAATTACAAAAACGAATAGTATATTTTTGCTAACTTTTGGAACCTAATCCTATGTTTTATAGTTAGTTTCGTATAGCACGGATTTGCATAACACGACACTTTTTTGGCACCTAATTACAAGGGGATATCTGTAATTAAAATTATTCTGATTCAGATTATTTGAATATGTTTAATTTACAATACCTGAACGACAACAACAGCAGCAAAGAACAATATCAAATACTTGATCATGATTCAATCGACTGTAATAACATAAAAACTATATTGCTATAATCTATTTTTTATAGGTTTTTTTTATTTATTTTTGCGACATTTGTTAAAATTCACGAAGATATCACCTCTTTCTGTTCCTATCTAATTGATTATCTTATTATTATGTAAATATATATATATTTTTTATTTTACTAATTTTTTTTCTTTATTAATATTGTATGCTGTAAAATTCATTTCAAATGCCTAACGGATATACGTTTCCTTATATAGTACAAAAATATATTTTAATACGTGAAATATGTAATCAGGATTACTTTATAGCAAAATTTAAAAATAAAGATAGTTTATATTATTGTAAGCTATTTTAAATTTATTTTAAAGAATTATAAAAAAGTTAAAAATCCATAAAATGATATGTTTATATTGTCTCACTGTAATATTTCACACTATACAACTTCGTTTTATCAAAATTAAAAATACAGAGTTATTCAGAAAGATGTCAACAACTTTCACATTTTGTTTAAAATTTAGGTTTAATTTACATAAAATAATAATAATAAAAGAACATTGTAGCAAAATTCATTTATTAAAATCTTTGAAATTATATTATAATCTATTAAAGTACGACTTTTATTGTATGATTCAAGAAATATGTGAAACAGATAAAAGCTATACGCTGAAGTCAATCCATAATCAAATTCATGCCACATTTCTACGTCATCCAATACAGTAGTTGAAAGTTTAATATGGGCTGACGCGAAGTATTATGCATAGGACCCACATTGAAAGCTTTTAGGATACTCTGGAAAACTGATATTTATAATCTCAATATAATAAATTTATAACAATTTTTATTATTAGAACAAAGTAATCATTTCAAGACAAAACGTCAAAGTTGTCGACATCATTTTGCCTGACACTTATATGAAATTAAAAATATTTATTGGTTTATAAATTAATAATTTCGATACATTTATTTCTTACGAACTTTATGAGAGTTAATCAAAAATTTATTAATGTAAAGTTTATTATATATTTTTCGTTTATAAGAAAGTCTATTAATATTATTCAAGTTAAATAACATTTGTTAAGTTAGATATTTAATGAATAAAATAAATTTTATTAATGGTATTATAAAACAAGAAATATTTTATATATTTATTTAAGTAAAGTCGATACTTGTTTAAACCATAGGCTTAAAAAGGGTTGATGGAGCCTAAGACAAATCAAAAATCCATCAATGAGTTGCTTAACTTTCTCGGCAACATTTAAAACTGCGTGCGTGGCGGCATCTGTTATGATATTTTATCATTATAAACTTTTTATATTTTAAATTCTTATAAAATAGCAAAAAGCTTAGTGTTGAGAGAGGAATGGGTTTTTATAAAGAATTGTGGATGCTAATACCGAATAAAATCGTCAATAAGTCCGACACTACTAGAGATATAACACACGACCATCGTTTATCTTCCCACCTCCCAGACCTTTAACCACTAAAATTTAATATCATCAATCTCCCTAATACACATATTTCCCTGCAAAATTTCAGAAATTTTCGACAAAAAGCACGGGAGTCATTAAGCTTCAAAGACGGCGAACGAAATCGTGATTCCACACACGACCATCCACACATACGGAAAAGAGCCCGAATTTTTTTGCATTTGTTGACGTTTCAAGTTTCCAAAGATCCTGAGGCCAAAAATGTAAAAATTTTGGGGGAAATAATTTTTTGACCGATGGCCATACTTTTCCTCTGTTATATATAACAGAGGCGCGGAAAGTAAAAATGGCACTGCTAGAAACCAAGGTTTTTTAAACATCCTGGCTGATTTCTGTATACAAGTTACTATACAATATTTACTCTTAAAAAATCGAAATGTTGGGGAAATGTTAGTTTTCTATTTTTTAGTTTTTTAATCACAAAATAGCCCACAAATTTGGCGCTTAAGTCAAAGCGTTCCACCTGCTCCTTCCATGTAAATTCAATTCAGTTTTATATCTAAATTAATTTATATGTTATATCTTGATAATTTTTTAAATATTGTTTTGTTGTTCAAAATAAAGATGTGTTAAAATTTTTATAATATTAAAAAAACTAGTAAATGCAGTGTATAAATATCATTGTCCCACAAACTGCTACTTTTTAGAAACATTTCTTTTTGAAATGCCTGCAAAATAATCTTCAAACAAGACAGTTTTTTATGCTCTTGTGATCTTTCTGATAGATTATGCCAGATTTAATAGAGTGCGATTAAAAGAACTTGAGCAAGCAACAAGAAGGCCAATCAAACGACATAAAACTAAATAGCCAATTAAATAGAATGTTATAGCTGATATGACTAGAGTTGCTGTAAGTTTAAAATCAAAAATCGGAACATCAGACAGAATTGTGATGAAAATTGATGGATCCTCAGCATCAGGTACGTAGTAGCTATTTCAAAAAATATGTGAATAATTCTAATTAAATTCATTTTATTGAATTATCAATTACTGAATATGTTAAATTGTTATGTTACATATTTCAACTAAGATTTTGTACGAAAACCCAGCTGCTCCGTCCCAGCTTGACTCATGATGAATATGATTAAATGTAACGAGCCTGTTAGTTCCATAAAAAAGGAGTAAAATCAAACAAACAAAACAAAAGAAAAGATCTACATTACGGCATTGTCAATGGAAATCCTTGACCACCAACACCATCGTTGATAAAGCCATCGTGACACACGACAGTGTGTCAGAATATAATACATATACAGTAGAGCGTCGAAAATCGGAATCAGTTGGGGACTGGGGGTGTTCAGATTAGTCATTTGTTCCCATTACCGACTTTGTACGAAAAAATATATTAACCTGTCCGATGTTCAAATTTTTCTCCGTTGCGTGTCGCTTCGTGTTGAATTTTTCTCTGTTGCGTGTCGCTTCGTGTTGAATTTTCGTCGATTTTAAGCCTAACGAAAATTTTTATAATAATAATCAAGGCTATCGTATCGTTAAAAATTACTTCTGCATTTTGTACAAACAAAATAAATATATTGAAGAATATGAAAAAACACGAAAATTATACTTTAGAAGTAAATTTAGTATCAGAAACGTTCGATTCAGCACGACACAGTCCGACTGAAAATCGTTCCGATTACCGGCCATTCCGATTACCGGCGTTCCGATTAACGACTCTCTACTGTACCAAAGATTTGTAAAAGTCGCGAGCATTTGATGACGTGAGAACAACTATTCAGTATGAATATTTTCGAATTTTTCGAAGTTTTGTAAAATGCTTACGAACAAACAATTTTCATAACAAAATTGTATTAAGGCTTGAATTATTTTATAAATTTTATATTTAATACAGTAATAACTTATTATGGATAAAAATTCCATCTATAACCATTTTAGCTATGAATTATTATTGAATTTAAATGCTTGATATTTGCTCTGATGACCTACGTGTTTAAAGAATAAGTAATATATGATTTAATAAAGTTTCTAGTCTTTCTAAAACGAAAATGTTAAATCATAACAAGCGTTATTCTTATAGATTTGTCATAAGAAGTTACACCTTTTGACAATTAAGTTGTGAACGATTATTTTTTAAATATAAATTATATCCAGTTCTGTATAAGTAGCGTAACAGCGATGAAATATTTGAATTTCAATCTTAGATTTAGGTCATCAGTTTAGTGTTTTCAACACTTTCGGTACTATGGATATAAGAGAACTTTTTTCAGGTCCGTTGGTTCAGCCAGGCCCTGAATGGGATTTCCTGGAAGTGAGGAACAGGCCAGATCACCACAAAAAATTCCTAGGACTGCTCGTCACAGTTTTCCAGAGTTTTCGGCTGACGCCTTAACAGCGTGGGTCATAGTTTAGCTATTCCATCGATATGTTTCTATGCAAATAGAATATACTGTACGAAGAATATCTGTTGCTTTCGTTGAAACGTAACTAAATCTGAGACAGTAAGATCGATTCGAGTAACAAATATCCGTTTAAAATTCATTATACACGAAAACTTGTTTACTAAAGTATAGCATTATGTAATGGAGTATTTATAACCGTGATAGGAAGTCGTTTGAGTCTATATCTCGGTTGAATTTCTAATAATCGGTTACAAATAACACCTCTTTAACTCCATGTACACTTTCTTAAATAAATTTATGTTACAAATACTCAATGTTTGGAGAAATAATAATAATAATTATTATTGATCGAATATTTTCTTTTACGTAGCAATTGGTACGTCAACTGTATTATATAACTACAAAATTTCAGTAAAAATTCATACAGGTTATTTTTATAATTCAGTTACGCAATTATCTTAACATCAATTAAGTTTACATTGAATTTTCATTGAAAGATAAAAGACAATTTTAAATAATTCTTTTTGTAATCAGTGAAAGTGTAAAATTTGTACATCTTATAACACTGGAATAAAACACAACTAAGATATTTATTAATACGATTAAGTACTTATGACGTGTAATTAAATATATGTCATTTTCAGAGCATAATTATATTTAAATACTGGTCGCCAGTTACTTTATCTTCTTCAGTAGGATTTTCTGGTTCTTATGTTGGTTACTGTGTTGGTTCTTCTGGTTCTTCTGGTTCTTCTGTAGGTTCTACTTTATCTCCTCTACACTTGAAAACTATATCAAGCCACTAAAACATGATATAAAAGAAAGTTTCATGAAAACACTCACAATAGTAAATACATAAGCAAAATTAAAATAATTATTTCCTTAATTACACAGAATTTTAAAGTAACTTACACTGTCACCCATTTTACAAGTTGTTCCATCCGGACATGGACAACCACCTGAGTAAATGTCCTTTTCTAAAAGCTTTGATATTACGCAGTAATCATCTAAAAAGAAGTTAATTGTTTGATTACAATAGTTAATATAATAAATATAATTCTTTAAATAACTACTTCAATATGTATAAAAATATACATATTAAAAAGTTATATTTGTATACATGACTTTTTTAATATATAAAAATGATAATGCAAGTATACTATTATCGGTGTCAAGAATTACAATACCAAATATTTCCGCATTCAATAAAGTTATAACAAAATAATTTTTTTTGGTTGTCTCAAAAATTTCAGATGAAAATAAACAGACGTTATGAAGTTAGTATTTAATATATAAACATTTGAAAACATTACTTTTTCTTGGGATTGGCTCACAACGTTTAACAAATCCAAAACCGAATGGAGTAACACAGCATTCATTTTCGTCGCAGTCCTCATTAGACTCGCACTTATCTGCCTAAAAATAAGATAAAATAGTTAATAATTTCGATTTATTCAAACTAAAGTATAAGTCATAAAATAAAAATTACTAGTAATTTAAATTATTCTTTTCCAGCGTATTTGAAAGTGTGTAATTAACAATACCTGAGCGACAACAACAACAGCAAAGAGCAGTATCAAATACTTGATCATGATTCAGTCCACTGTAATAACAGCAATACTACTGTTGCCATAATCTACTTTTTATAGGTTTATTAATTTGTTTTTATTTATTTATTTTTGCAACATTTGTTAAAATTCACGAAGATATCAACTCTTTCTTGTTCGTATGTTATCATCTTATTATTATCTAAAAAATTTTTTCTCGTTTTATCAATATTTTTTATATTTTTAAATGTTATATTCTGTAAAATTAATTTAAAATTTCTAATTAAATGAGCATTTTTAAATAAAATAAAATATAATTTAATATATGAAATATTTCATCAGGATTACTTTATAGCAAAACTTAAAAATAATATATTTTATATTGATTTAAGTTGTTTAATACTTTATTTAAAGAATGATAAGAAATTTAAAAATATAAAGCGATGTAATGCTTATATTTTCTTGCTATAAGATAGCTACACACTATATAATACAATTTTTATTAAAAATACACATTTATTTAGAAAAATGTCGATATTTATTATTTATAAGAAATTTAATAGTTTTTATAAAAGTTAAATTACACTATTAATTACGTATATGTATGAAATAAATTTTAAATACAAATACTTTTTCTCTATATATATAAAAAAAGTATTTATAAGATGAATATATACGGTGAATTAGACATTTATTACATTTAAGAATTCACTATATTCTGTGTATAAAAATAGAAATTAATTTGAATTTTATATAATTAGTAATAGCTTTAATATAATAGTCCTATTGAGAAAAAATTCATTCAGAAATGACGACATCATTTTGATTGCATTCAAATTATTTCTATATATTATCACGACTAAGTTCTGACAGAAAAGAAAACCTTTTTGACTCAATAAATATATAAAAAACCAGTTTATCTGTATTCTCTCTACAAGTTACAGACTCCTTCAAATGTAAATCCGCCCATAGTCAGCGACTATCAGGGCCTTCAAGAGGAATAGGACGGCCTTCAATAGAGCTGGAAACTTTTCTACGAGGTTGGAGAAAATTTGGAGAGCCGTAGTGGCTTTTGCCCCTATAAATTAATTGTATTTTTACTGAAAGAAATAAAAACTTTACGACAGCTTTTTATTAATAAAAAAGTATTCCACGTAATCAATTTCATTTGTTCGAAAAAAATAAAAATATAAAGACCCGTTAATAGATAAAAAAAGCCCGCTCTATTTCAGGCCCATACAAATTTTCGTTGGTGATAGCGACTTTTCTTTTTTTCTATACTTCTCTTTCCACAGGTACTTCACCTGGTCCATATGACATTTCCGGTCCAGCTGCTTCGTTCTCTTGATATTTGTGATATATTTAACAGCTTTGGGAATTCCTTCAGATGTTCGACTCATGTCAATTTTTTGTATTAAAAAAAATGTAGTAGAAAGTATTTTTTTAAATGGATGTGACAACCTCTAAAGAGATTGCAAACGAATTTAAATGGATGCCATAGTTCACGAATAAGTTTATGAAAATAAACGAATCTATACAATCGGCATCGCGAAATTCTCAATATAGCGTGTCTTGTAGATAGAAAAGTTAAGAATGAGGAAATATAAGGCATAAATGTATTTAAATAATCGAAAGAAGTTGATTTTAAGAATTGTCAAATGAAAAATTCTTCATATTTTAAAAAATATTAATGATATTTGAAGATAATTAAATTGTTGAGATTTCTTAATTTAATATTGTAATGTAAAGAAACAGTTGGAAACAGTAGATAGAATGTATTTATTTCTGATAAAATTGATGTTTCCTGTTATATGTATTATTCACGTGCTAAATTCTATAATACAGATTTATTATTAATATTAATTACACTAAATATAAATACATAATTAAGGAAATGATGACAAAAAGTATAAAATTGTATAAAAAGTAACAGTAACCTTTGATTTCTTGAATAACGTCAATTAATATTGTTATGAAATAGATGGTAACTTGTTCAGATTTTTTCAAGTACTTGCTCACAGTATTCTGGTAATTTAGCAGTAGTATTGTGATTATTAGTTAAGTGTTGCGTCTATTCTTTTCGTTTCCTTGTAATGTTCCTTTATACAGTACTTCCAGAAAGGCAGTATGCCTTTATCATTGGTAATGGCTCTCCAATATCTCCAGCACCAGTCCCATGGCCTGCGCGTTATCCTGAACCCACTGCGCCAGATAACTCGCTATGGAAATTGAAATTTCTTGTGGTGGAGAGTAATATTTTAAAATCAGTTAAATGACCCCATTGTACGAGTAATTATTTGCATTAGTAACTTTATGGAAATCTGTGGACTGTAAGCAATTATTCAGGATGAAACAAAAAGAATACCGGGAAAGTCCGGCAATAACGTTGCCAGTTTTTTTTTTTTTTGGTGTAGCAATGGGGTTTATTCTATTTATGGTTTGCAATATATTCACGCGGAAAGAATTGCATTTTAATATAATTAGGCATGTTAGAAATCTAACGTTTTATTTACATATCATGGTTTGTAATACTAGTGGAGCGTTATTCTGTGGGCAAAAGAAAGCGATTATTACCTGGGACCCCAAACCAACAAGGTGCCCAAACCAATCTTTTATAAGAAAATATTTCTCTTCGAAATATTACCCAGAAGAAAAATGTCCCATGTCAACAATGTACATGGGACCTCCTAACTCAAATTCGTCTGAACCCCATGAAGCTATAACGCACCACTGTGTAATACCACTTATAATCTAACTTATTTTCTTTTCTAATTATTGTTACATCTAGATAATTTAAACAGTTATTAGATTATATATATATTTTATAAATTTATTTTGATTATGGAAAGCGCTGACTATAGTTAAAATTTCGGTTGCTGTAAAGTGTATATATTATTAACTAGCAGATGAACCCGGCGTTGCTAGGACAAAAAATAAAAACAGCAAAGATTAAGATTATTAGATTATTTCGTCGTAATTCTAATCCTTCTATTATATTATAGTATTTGATTTATATTTGAATAGGTTATATTACGTAAGAGTTTATCACACCAAGTGTCTAGTCTAACACTATAAAAATTCTTTAAATTGTATACAGCAGTAAAATGGAGATATTTTAAAATGTGTTAGATTCGGCACTCGGCAATTCAAATTCTTACGTAAGATAACTTTTGTAGTTATATAAATCAAATACTATAATATAACAAACATGACGTGTTTTTAAAGTAAGGTACCGTTTTAATATAACGCCGCTGGAGCGCTGCAGTTGGCACTTAATGCATGCGCGCTGTGTACCTACATCTGTTGGGAAGCCACAAACGCCATTACGGAGCCAGTCGACTGTGTTTACTGTTGTTTGTGTGTTACTGAAATGCCGCCGCTCATTGAGAATCCCGCCGACTGCGAAGTGCGTGCCGTTATTCGTTTTCTCAGTGCTAAAGGCTCGAAAGCGGCTGAAATTCATCGCCAAATCAGTGAAGTTTATGGTGAAAGCGTTATGAGTGATGGAATGGCACGAAAATGGGTTAGGGCCTTTAGTAATGGCCGCACAAACATTCACGAGGAGGAATGAAGTGGGCGACCTTCAGTCATTATCGATGATTTGATTGAAAAAGTGGACTGTAGAGTGAAAGAGAACAGACGTGTGAGACTTTAAAAAAACTGCGCCGTGCAGTACAAAACAAAAGGCGGGGCTTACTGAGCAAGGGTGTCATTTTGCTTCACAATAATGCTCGTCCACATACGGCAAATCAAACTCAAGACCTAATCACATCATTTGGCTGGGAACAATTAGACCACCCTCTATACAGTCTCGACCTAGCACCGAGTGACTATCATTTGTTTCTGCATTTGAAGAAGCATCTGGCAGGGCAGCGCCATAACAATCACGACAAAGTCAAAACGACCGTTCTGCAGTGGTTGTCTCATCAGGCGGCAACATTCTTTGAGGATGGAATACAAAAGCTGGTCCCACGATACGATAAGTGTCTCAATATTAATGGGAATTATGTAGAAAAGTAGTGTAAAATATGGGCTTTCACATAAATAAAAATTTTGTTAAAAATGTTTGCTTGTTTTTTTATATTTCAAAACGGTACTTACTTTAAAAACACGCCTCGTACTATAATATAACAAACATTAAAACGAAACCCATATAAAGAGTTTGGTAATTTAGCCTACCATTATCACATTATTCGAATGGTACGAAATGGCACAAATTCAATGGTCAAGTAGACAAAAATTGAAAATATATCTTTTTCAGATATCATAATATTTTCTAATGGTAACTATAAAAAATTGTACCATTCACAACCAAATATCAAATGGTAATCTGCCATTTTGTGCCTGCCGGTAACCTTGTATTATGTAATTTTCTTATTCGAATGCCACCGTACTGCTGGCCCAATACAAAAAAGGAACTGTTGCGGAAGGGATCAAAATAATTCCACCAAAAATAGTCGTTGACATCCTCCCGGAAGAGAAGATGTCAACGACTACTAATTAATACCGGTCTACTATTAATATTTGAAAGGTGATCCGTGTTAGACAGGTTGTGATCGAAGTTACTAACCTTAACGTCCAAAAGGCTTCATATAAAACTTGTTTAAATAAAAAAATCTTGTAAAAATGCTAGAATAATTCCTTTTATGTGACAATAAAGTGTTTAAATTTTAGCAACAGATTGTTTAAACTATGTGGGAAGTATGTTCTCGTTAATATTGCGTTTATAGAAAAATTATTCGGTTGCAATTTGAAAAATTGTAGACGTGTATATTTCGACTGTCGTCCTCTGTATGTGCTCTGTCTACTGTCTGTCCTTCCTTAATCTCGAGAAAGGAATTAGATAAATGAAAGACGAGACAAGATATGGAAAGCTTATGGCAGTAGGTCCAGATGAACTATATATGAACTTCTGTTTTAGAACGGGAGTAATGTTACTTCAATTCAAAATTTTCCCCCGAACGGAGTTAAATAGATGATCGACACGACTCTATTGCTAACACAAAAAGTATGAGGTACAGAGGCAAATAACTACTAAAAAGTTGTGAACATAATGACGAAAAGTTGCAGACCGGCATTGTGACGATATTACAATATATAATCGCTGATTAGAATTAGTTTAGTTTATTTGGTTACTGCAACGCAACATGCGAGTGATCTACTGAGGGAGGTGCATCCCAGCAAAACTTCTACGGGAAGCTAGACCCTATTTAGGTGAAGAAAACCCGAAAAACTCCACGTGGCCAGCCCGTTGGCCTTGTCCGAACCCACGACTAACTACCAGAGTTCGGTGGTTTTACGCACTTGGCTACTTGAAGAAGCTTATTAGAATTAAGAAAGTACCGTTCAGAAATTTAAAAATCCGAGTCGTTAGATGTGGAAAATTGAATATTTACTGTATATAAATTAACATAGTGTTTAGTATTATAAAATAAACATGACATTATTTAAGATCTTTAATTACTGTTGTTTTCCATTGTATATATATTCCACATACTTCGAGTTTTCAATAGCTCGAAGTTGTCTTATTCCCAATCAACTCGAACAATTGAGCCTCTACTGTAATGTTTGTTATTTATTTTAATTGCTTAATCACCAGGTTAACATATAAGAAATTTAATTATCTTATAATTTACTGTTAGATATGAACCTGCTAACTTTTGTTGATGTTATTGATGACAATTTGTAAATTTTTAGTAGCTTAATTAATTTAAATTCAAAATGAATGAAAAGATAAATAAATTTTCACAATTATTTATTATTGATAACAATCAGAGGAGGGAATGCGTGTGTTCTCTAACTAACAATAATTTCTCTAATTTTTGTCTTTGTTTAATTAAAAAAAACAAGTGTTTTATTTACCTTTGTAATGATACTAAATAACAACTAATTACTTTAAACAGTGCTGCCATTATTACTTGAACCTCGTTGAGTAATGAGAAATTTATGGTAATATATTCCTCGAAGAAATTTCTTACAATAGCACTAGTTATGAAATTGAAATTTGAGTATAATGTCGTCCGTTATTGAAATCAGATAAAATGTATAATTTCACTTCATATCGATAAAACTCTGCTAATAAGTCCTTATGAATGTGCTACGATAAGAAAATCAAAACTTTATTTCTTCGTATAAAGACTAATAAAATAAAATACGGGTGAATATCATTATAAATAACGTTTTATCTATCGAAATAGGTGAATCTAAAACTCTATATAAAAATACATATTTAGTTATTTAACGATCTGCTTGTGAACAGCAATGACACTCAAAGACAAAACATTAAAACTCCTACATAATTTTGCTTGTGATGCTTGTAATATTCATCTTATAGTTTAAACCAGTCTAAGCTATTATCTCTTTCTGCTTTTCTGAAATAAAAAATCTTGGCATCTCTGGCTTCGCACTAATGAAGTACATCAAGAAGTACGGGCATGGTTCAAGCATACACACAATTTCCAGACAGACATCTTTAAGATTTTTGCTAAAAGACATACCTAAATTGACGCAAAAAACAATTGGAATGATCTTAAATATAAATTAGCCCAAAAATAAAAATGTGCGGATATAATATTTAAACTGATACACGTAATCAATTAATATCAAGTTAAAAAGATTTATTAAGTAAAAGTTTATATACACATTTAATTGTTTCACATAATTATAATTGTGGCTTAAACATATGCTAACTGCGATATTTCCCTTTTCTTTTTATTCGGGCGTCCAGTGTTGACACGCACGTTGCTGGCGAAAATCCATTATTTTCCGGTCAGAATTTTACCAATCGAACATCCTCAGTTGAGGGATTTCAAACGACCGAAGACGGTGCTAAGTTGTCGCCGTCGACTTTAATTAACTGAAGTGGAAGAACACGTACTTCGTTAGCAATAACGAAGGACACGTATCATTCCAAGTACCGTCAGCAGGAAAGGGAAGACGCCAAACCGCCACAAAAAGTCACATCCATGAATGAAGTCGAGTCCGGTTCATTAGGTCACAGCCAGGTAAAAGTCCAAATCCGGGTAAAAAGAGTCACAATCGGGGAGAAAGTCACATCCGGTGAGAAGACCTCGATGATTTACTTCTTCCAGAACAAGAAGATCTTCTTCCACCAAGGCTTCTTCTTACGCTTCTTTAGAATCGATTTACACTCCTCTTCCGGTCCTTCCTCGCGTGCCTGTCTCTGCACCGACCATTCCGGAACATCCGGATACCTCTTTTCCAGGTAGTCGATGACAGACGAGGTGCTCTCATTGGGAGAGATGACAATGACCCGTTTCTTGTCGGGTTGACCAGATTTGTCCTTCGCACCCTCCACCACTTCTTTCGGTCGCACGCGAATCACTCGAATCGAAGAGGAAGACGATTCCCATGTCGAGGTGCTCTCCTCTGCACTGTCTCCTCCAGACGTATTCCATTTCTTTAACGCTTTGAAATTTTCCATTCTGCAAGCAAAAAAGAAACGAGCGTTAAATTAAGACAATATTAATAAGTGAAATGAAAATGTAATAATATATATATATAGTACAGAAAATTATAGAAAAACTTCGTTTTAATTATAAGAAAAATTCTAATCACAAATGAATATAAAGTTGCAATGGAACTGTAAACTTTGATATTTAATTATTATACATAATAATTAAATATCTATGGTTTACAAAAACTTATGCTATTCTGTTGATTTTCATTAAAACTAATGAAAATATTCTAGAAATCAAGAGAAAACAAAATGACGAATAAACTCATTTATTCTAATTCGTTAATGTTTAGATAAATTATAGCAGTGCGAATGTCATACGAGATATAATGTGTATGCATATGTAACATACACACACAAAATTATAACTGCAAATGACAGAATTTATTATTCGAGTTGGCTTTAACACTTCGATTCGATTGACAAAAATGGACGATGAAAAGATTACATGCACTTCCCCAAAATAAATCAAAGGCTCGCTTTTTCACTTTGAAAAAACCACACAAAGATTGTTATCGAAATATTCGTTTTGGAAAAATTATTGCTGCGATTTGTGATTTAGCGCCAGACAATGTTCAAAAATACCTAAATCTAGAAAGATCAGGAACTAAACTTACCCAAAATAATCGCTTTTACTACAGCAAAACTCAGAAAACACTCGAAACAATCGCACTCGAACAAACAGCAAAGACAATTGTTGCAATTTTATTGTTGCGCCGCGACTCAGTTTAATGCTAAAAATTTCGACTTTTTGACAGAATTTCGGGGTTTTCGCGTCTGTCTTTTTGTAGAGACAGATCTGGACGGACCATTCTGCTATTTGTCTGTAGTTTTTCACTCATCCCCACAGACGAGGTAGAATCAATTTTGTTAGAGTTTGGATTTCGAAGACTCTCGTAAACTGAATCGATTTGACATTAAATTAAACTCAATTAGCAAAATGCAAATCACAACACAACACCTTAATTTGCTGAAAAATTTATTAAAAAACTAACGTTTTCGGCTAACTCTATTGGCTAAATTCGAATATAAATATAATGAAACATATTTAAATAAAAAAAATTAACGAAAGAAAATACGCATATATATGTATAAAAATTAAAAATAAAAAAATATTATAACACATCATACATATATATATAATTACATGCATAAGATAAATAAAATAAAATATTATATCATTATATACTAATAATGTACATAAAATAAATGTACAAAAGAAATCACGGCATATACTATGAGCACTCTAACTTTTTAATTAGGTATTTTTGATGGGAATCCCTCAGCATTCTTAGCATTAATGCACGTATCATGCAATCTGCTTTTATAGATTTCAATCTTCGCGTTGATAGCCAAAGTGGGGGATGCATCTTGCATTAGCTCAGATTGGGCCATTTGCGACAGTATCGTAGTGTTGGATCCTTTGCTGATATTGTATTTGCTCTTTCTTAATTTGACTCCTACATTTCTAGTAATGACACCTATATAATTTTTCTTGATGTCTATGGCATTCTTGATATGGAATCTTGTATACTCCCAATTTTTTTTTTTTAGTTGTCACTGTTGTCTTTGTCATTTCTTAATAACTTTTACAGGTTGGGAGCTCTGTTGGACTTTGGATTTGGATTTCTTGCGGTCTGAAATTTTTTTTCATGATGGCTTTTTTACTTTTATCATAAGTGAAGCCATTTTTTCGTAATTTTATCGAAATTGCCGCTTGTAGCCTTTGCTTTGCTTACATTGTAGCTTCTGATCAGTGCTGTTACCGTGTCTGGTCTTTATCCTAGCGTTCTGGCAATTTGTAATATCTTATTAATTTCCTTCTGCCTATCAGATACGCTACTACAGTAGAGAAAGGCTCTTCCAATTAGACTCGGAAGCAGCCATTTTATACTGCCATTTTATACTGGTAGGCCGTACTTCATTACCCTCTTTGTGGGTTTTGGCGAAAGCAAATAATCTCGGCATTCCAGACCTGGGATTCTGGCAATATTTGAGAAAAGGTAGTGCAATAGTGAGTCTTTTTTAAGCTTCTTGACTCTCCTATCCATGCTCTCGATGATTTATGCGTCAACCCGTTCGCACTCCGTTTTTTTTATTTATTTTTTTTAATGTAATTATCCAAAGCTTTATCATAGGTTTGTCTTCTCATAATAACCAAAGTCTTGCTTTTGTCCGCTCTTGTTGTAACCACCAAAGTCTTTCTTTGTCCGCCCTTGTTGTAACCAAATCGTGTTTTCTCAGCCAACACTTAGTAAGATTAATGTCTTTGCTTGTACTACTTTTTTTTCAAACTGTATGGTCTAAGGTATTCATTTTCTAAAGAATCTAGCCCAGTTATCCCTCTTTCTATTTTCTGAATTGAGGTCTCCCAAGAGGTTGTATTTTCAAAGACGAAGTTCGGTCCTTGTTCAAGATTTCTATTTGGTCCCAAAGGATGATTGTTAAAGAATTGCCTTTGGTCACTCTTGTCGTTTGTTTCTTCTTAAGGATCCATTTTATTTTTCTAATATATTTTTTCATTAATTTCATCTGAACTGTATCTGTTAGCTCAACGACACCTTTGTTGATTTGTACTAACTTTTTAGGATCCCAGTTGTATATAATATCTTCAAAATTGATAAGTCCAAGCAAGATTACATATTTTTTTATTTTCGCTGTTCAAATGAACTTACGAAGGCATGGTAGAAAAAACCTGATTTTCAGCGAGGCACATTTTTTTGAGACTGATCCTGTAAATTGACATCGGAAGTACCTTGCATTTCACTCATTCTTTCCGTGGTTAAGTGGGATGAAGCAAATATTATTAAGTCAGTGCATTCCCCACTTTGGCTATCAACACGAAGATTGAAATCTATAAAAGCAGATTGCATGATACGTGCATTAATGCTAAGAATGCTGAGGGATTCCCTCAGCATTCTTAGCATTAATGCACGTATCATGCAATTTATCATTAATGAGGGAAGCTAATTAAAAAGTTAGAGTGCTCATAGTATATGCCGTGATTTCTTTTGTACATTTATTTTATGTACATTATTAGTATATAATGATATAATATTTTATTTTATTTATCTTATGCATGTAATTATATATATATGTATGATGTGTTATAATATTTTTTTATTTTTAATTTTTATACATATACATGCGTATTTTCTTTCGTTAATTTTTTTTATTTAAATATGTTTCATTATATTTATATTCGAATTTAGCCAATAGAGTTAGCCGAAAACGTTAGTTTTTTAATAAATTTTTCAGCAAATTAAGGTGTTGTGTTGTGATTTGCATTTTGCTGATTGAGTTTACTTTAATGTCAAATCGATTCAGTTTACGAGAGTCTTCGAAATCCAAACTCTAACAAAATTGATTCTACCTCGTCTGTGGGGATGAGTGAAAGACTACAGACAAATAGCAGAATGGTCCGTCCAGATCTGTCTCTACAGAAAGACAGACGCGAAAATCCCGAAATTCTGTCAAAAAGTCGAAATTTTTAGCATTAAACTGAGTCGCGGCGCAACAATAAAATTGCAACAATTGTCTTTGCTGTTTGTTCGAATGCGATTGTTTCGAGTGTTTTCTGAGTTTTGCTGTAATAAAAGCGATTATTTTAGGTAAGTTTAGTTCCTGATCTTCCTAGATTTAGGTATTTTTTAACATTGTCAGGCGCTAAATCACAATACGCAGCAATAATTTTCCCAGAACGAATATTTCGATAACAATCGTTGTGTGGTTTTTTCAAAGTAAAAAAGCGAGCTTTTGATTTATTTTGGGGAAGTGCATGAAATCTTTTCATCGTCCATTTTCGTCAATCGAATCGAAGTGTTAAAGCAAACTCGAATAATAAATTCTGTCATTCGCAGTTATAATTTTGTGTGTGTATGTTACATATGCATACACATTATATCCCGTATGACATTCGCACTGCTATAATTTATCTAAACATTAACGAATTAGAATAAATGAGTTTATTCGTCATTTTGTTTTCTCTTAATTTCTAGAATATTTTCATTAGTTTTAATGAAAATCAACAGAATAGCATAAGTTTTTGTAAACCATAGATATTTAATTATTATACATAATAATTGAATGAATAATTTTAATGTTGTCGACGAAGTTTACGGTTCCATTGCAACTTTATATTCATTTGTAATTAGAATTTTTCTTATAATTAAAACGAACTTTTTCTATAATTTTCTGTACTATATATATATATTATTACATTTTCATTTCACTTATTAATATTGTCTTAATTTAACGCTCGTTTCTTTTTTGCTTGCAGAATGGAAAATTTCAAAGCGTTAAAGAAATGGAATACGTCTGGAGGAGACAGTGCAGAGGAGAGCACCTCGACATGGGAATCGTCTTCCTCTTCGATTCGAGTGATTCGCGTGCGACCGAAAGAAGTGGTGGAGGGTGCGAAGGACAAATCTGGTCAACCCGACAAGAAACGGGTCATTGTCATCTCTCCCAATGAGAGCACCTCGTCTGTCATCGACTACCTGGAAAAGAGGTATCCGGATGTTCCGGAATGGTCGGTGCAGAGACAGGCACGCGAGGAAGGACCGGAAGAGGAGTGTAAATCGATTCTAAAGAAGCGTAAGAAGAAGCCTTGGTGGAAGAAGATCTTCTTGTTCTGGAAGAAGTAAATCATCGAGGTCTTCTCACCGGATGTGACTTTCTCCCCGATTGTGACTCTTTTTACCCGGATTTGGACTTTTACCTGGCTGTGACCTAATGAACCGGACTCGACGTCATTCATGGATGTGACTTTTTGTGGCGGTTTGGCGTCTTCCCTTTCCTGCTGACGGTACTTGGAATGATACGTGTCCTTCGTTATTGCTAACGAAGTACGTGTTCTTCCACTTCAGTTAATTAAAGTCGACGGCGACAACTTAGCACCGTCTTCGGTCGTTTGAAATCCCTCAACTGAGGATGTTCGATTGGTAAAATTCT
Organism: Centruroides vittatus; assembly: GCF_030686945.1. Classification (NCBI taxonomy): domain Eukaryota; kingdom Metazoa; phylum Arthropoda; class Arachnida; order Scorpiones; family Buthidae; genus Centruroides; species Centruroides vittatus. The sequence goes on along the minus strand of NW_027122359.1, from coordinate 350,449 downwards.
GACCGGAAAATAATGGATTTTCGCCAGCAACGTGCGTGTCAACACTGGACGCCCGAATAAAAAGAAAAGGGAAATATCGCAGTTAGCATATGTTTAAGCCACAATTATAATTATGTGAAACAATTAAATGTGTATATAAACTTTTACTTAATAAATCTTTTTAACTTGATATTAATTGATTACGTGTATCAGTTTAAATATTATATCCGCACATTTTTATTTTTGGGCTAATTTATAATTTATAATTTATCTAAACATTAACGAACTAGAATAAATAAGTTTATTCTTCATTTTTTCTCTTAATTTCTAGAATATTTTCATTAGTTTTAATGATATTCAACAGAAAAATAAAATAAAATTATGAATTATAAATTAAAGTTCTAACAATTAAACAGGAAGCCAGAGCAGAAGAAAATGTACACGATTCATAACGAAAAAAAAATATAAAAATAAAAGAAGTAAAAGTAATTTTAAAAACTTGCGAATTTGTATCGATACAAAGGCACGAAATATAAAGCGATAAAACAATTATTATTATACTGAAATGAAGTCATTTGTCTTTGCCAGTACTTTGTTAAATTTAATATCAGAGAACTTCTCAATAAATGAAATTACAAAGAGAGATGTCTTTGTAATTTCATTTTTGAAGATTTTTCTGATGTACTGCGCGATCTGTGTACTGTACTGTACTGTACTTTACAATGTAAAATACAGCCGAATCTGATTAAAAATTGCAGAAAATTTTTTTATATATGTTTAGAGCAGATGAGAGTTGGAATGAGATTAATTTTGATCATTTCTATATTTTTAAAACACTAGCTTTAAAGATTGTGATTTTTACTTTCCCGAATGTTTTATATAACAGATAAAAAGAATGGCAATTGGTAAAAAAATGATCTGCCAAGATTTTTAGACTCGGAGGACCTTGAAACGTCGAGAAATGCAAAATAATTGGGGGGGGGGAGGGTTTCTATATGTATGGATAAGAGTTTGTATTTATGGGACACGATTTTTCCTCCATATAAACACACACTTAATTCTGTTTGAAGCTTAATAACTCCTGTAAATTTTTTAAGTTTCGCAGTGAGGTTTGTGTATCAGGGAATTGATGCTACTAAATTTTGGTGATTAAAGGTCGAACGGGTGAGGGAGATAAAGTGGTTGTGTGTATCCCCAGTAGGGTCAGACTTAATGACGATTTCACTGGTTATTAGCATTTACAATTTTTGTTTTTTTTTATAAAACCCATCTCTACCCTTAAATTAAGGTCTTTGTCATTTTGTAATAGTTAAAAATATAAAGAGTTTTTAAAAGAAAATATCATAACAGATAGCGAGCACCACTAAAAGTTACCAGAAAAGTTAAGAAACTCATTGCTGGATTTTTTAAACTTATGCATAAATTTTAAAAAATCTAGCAACGAGAGTTGCGTAACTTTCCTGACTGTGATGAGTTTTTATTTTAACCTTTTACTATCCAACAGGTGAGCCTAAAAGTTTGTAGACTAAGTGAAAATCCACATTTAGTTGCTTAACGATCCGTTTGAGACATAGCTCTGCCACTCAAAGAGTAAAGATGTAAACAAGAGTGAAGTCCTGAGTTTTGCGTACTTTTGATTGTGATGTTTTGTAGTATCTATCTTACAGTTCAGGAGATTATCATTTCTTTACTTTTATGAAAACAAACTTGCTTGTCTCTGGCTTCTCACTAGTGAAGTGTTACAGCAGGAAGTACGGCATGGTCCGAGTACAGTACTCACAATTTCAGACATCTTTAGGCTTGCGTAGCGCTGAAATGTGCCAAAATCAACTCATACACTACGCTATTCAATTAGTATATTAAATGTTTCATTAAACTGCGTATCTCTAATTTCTGTTATTAACCTTTTTCTAGAATTTATGCGTTTTGACTTATTATCCAAATATTTTCCGTAATACAATTGAAGAATTTACAAGATAAATAATTTAATGGAGCAATCAGCAAGTGGCCACGTTATTTCAGAATGTATTATCATATGACTTCTGTATCAACAGTTAACAATAATTTCACAATTCTGTAGGAAATATTTTGTGAAGATTTAAGTTCTGATTGTGCAATTGCTTTCATAAACCTGCACACGGTTTTGTTCCTCGTTTAAAATCTTTCTTACTTTTAATAAAGTAGAGAAAATAGAATATAATGTACTCGCCATCTGAAAAATAAATTTAATTGATTATCAAACGCATTTAGAAAAGTTGTTTGAAAAGCATATAACTACATAATAAAAAAAGAATGACAACCTTCAATGGAATTTTCTTATCTACGACCAAAATTCTACTTATTGAAAGAGATAGAGATACTTTTCCAAATCTCTTCATGAAATTTAAAATCTGAAAGTATTATTAGCGTTGTTAGGAGTCTTTTTATTAAATGACCATAAAAACTACACACCTTTAGCTTCCATTTTAAGCCAATGTTACATGCTGCAAATCGTCTGATGTCTTGAAACGTATTCTCCATCTATAGGGGACAAAAATTTAAAAATAACGAAAAAATCAATATATTATTAGAGTGCATAGTGCGTAATTACCGTAAATGCCAGTGAGCATAGCAGACAGCCACCTATTATGCAAACACACGTGGCTGTTATCATCAATAAAAATAATAAATATCTTATATAATAATGAACTTTAATAAACAAAAATATATAATAGGAAAAAGCTGTCATCCAAAGCATGCCAAAGTAACTAATTCCAGATAACAAGTTGTATTTGGTATCAAACTGTTGCAGAAAAATCCAAAGTTCTTCATGATGCCACATTAATTCGTTTAACTTCCTTTTTAAATCTGCATCGATTTTCTTTATTGCAAACAGTTCCCAAGACAGTTGCTCGAATTCTTTATAAGCGATGAACAATATCAAAGCTATTATAAATAAAGAATAACCAATTCCTCCAATAAGAAAACTTGAACTTAAGCAAGTCTGGATACTACAGAAGAGAGCTTCGCCAACAAATTTCTGCTTTTTTTGTAGGTAAGGATAGACGATTAAGTTGATTGTAATATCATATAAGATAATAATGACTATAACAGTTATAGAAACGAGCAGAGTGACATTTCTGATTAGGACATTATTTTCGTTAATCATTTTCACAGCGAAGTACTCATTTCTTAACGATAGTTTCAAATTCAATTTGTTGGTTTCGATGAATTTTAAAACAATACAATAAACGAAAAATATAATAGAAATTGCTATTTTAAGTATTATGGGATCGACTTTAAATACATCATACCATCCATTGCATATTGCACGTACACCCAAACCCGGGATAGTTAGCCATATGAGTAATGTTGTATATTGCCATAAAGACAACTTGACGAATCGAATGTAGATAGTCTTCAATTTCGTATTTATAAACGCTTCATTTCTCTTTCTACACTTGCAGGTTTCGACTAAATCTAATCCATATATAAGGGCAGTTGTCGAGCATGGAGTAAGGAAACATGTCATGCATATTTTTTGTTGTAAATTCGAGTCCATGGTATAGCTGTATTTCCGTTTTAGAACGTCAAAAATAATGGCGTTCTGATTAAAAATGAATGTTACATAAACCCATTATGTCTGAAGATTTCATAATACCATTATTAAATTGAAATTTGATGCAAAATTATGGAGAATATAAGTAGAAATTAATTCGCTACGCTTTTCGTTATAAATTAATTAGTACACCATGTTTTAAACATGACAAGTAATGTTTACAAAAGTAATTAGTTGTATGAACACAGCTTTTAACAATTTATAGATTGAATATTTCATTTTAAAAATTATATTTTAAATTCCTTTAAAAATAAATGATATTCATTGAATTATAACTTATTGGGGATGTTTACTTAATATCGGGACATTCCAATTTTCAACACCAGTGTTGAGTGTTGAAGTCAACAGTTTGACGTCATCAACGACGTTCCAACTCGACTACGAAGTGCTTAGTTCCCATGATTCCATTCTCAGCAAGATGGAAGGACAAGTATATCATTTCTTCTGCTGTTACAGCATTTTGCAATATTTTTAATGACAATGCGATGATTTCATATAAAAGGAAAATGAAACACGACGACGACGAACTGCTACATGTAAATGTAGCAGCTATGGAAGAAAATAAAAAGAGAAAGAAGGCCAAAATAATAGGTTATGTAGAAGAGGTAGTTCCTTTGTATTCCATGGAAGATTTTAAATCTCACTTTCGTTTGAATCGTTCAACAGTTGAGGTATGTAAAAGTGCTTAAATTATAATTATCTGTTTAGTTTGTCAAATCTTTTACTGTAATTATTTTCACAAAGGATAGAAGTGTTTAATTTTAAAAAATTTAATTGTTTCAAAACTTATAAAATATATATATATATATATATATAATTTTACCTAAAATATTTCGCTTATGTGGCAAAAGAAACGATACTTAAGCAGCAGTCATCATTTAAGAAATTTTATTTTTTATTTCAGCATTTGATGCAGATGATTATTTCGAAGCCTAATAAAAGAAAGCCATCAATGAAAAGAGAAGATTCCATATTACTATCGTTATGGTTGATTGGCAATCAAGAATCTTTTCGAGGTGTAGCTGACAGATTTGGCATTGGACAGGGCCATGCTCACAGAGAATTTATTGCATTCTGTAAGGATATAATGGAAATAACAGAGAGAGTTATCCAGTGGCCTACAGGAGGAGAAATTGAAAAAACTGTTAACGAATTTAATGAACTAAGAGGGTCCAACAGTTTTCCCGGAGTTTTAGGCTGTATCGATGGAACTCATATTCCATTTACAGCCCCCAAAAATGAAAAGGTTGCACATTTTAATAGAAAAAATTTCACTTCCGTCATTCTACAGGCTGTATGTGACGCAAAATTAAAATTTATAGATGTCTTTGCTGGTTGGCCAGGCTCATCAAATGATGCCAGAGTTTTCCAAAGAAGTCCTCTCTTTCTAAAAATGAAACATAATCCTGAGATGATTCCAGAAAATTATCATTTATTAGGTGATAGTGCATATCCATTATCCAAAAAATTATTAACTCCTTATCGTGATAATGGACACTTAAACTATATAAAAAAATATTATAATAAAATTCTTAGTTCAACTAGAATTGTTATTGAACAAGCATTTGGACAATTATTTGGAAGATTTAGAAGGCTAAAACATCTACATATGTTTCGAAGGGATTTGATTCCAGAAGTAATTATTACTGGATGTGTATTGCACAATTTGTGCATTTTATACAATGATATACCTCCAGATGCTTGTTCTATAAATGATAATTTTCAAACCAGTTCTCCGAATTTTGGAGAAGAATATCGAGATGGAATTAGCAAAAGAGAGAAAATTGCTAATAAAATATATGCCCATCATAATGGTTAAAAATTATCTACTTTTATTATTTTTTTCTGCTAATACCTTAAAATCAAGTTTGTAATTATTGTCGTCTGCTATTATGTTGTGAATTTTTAATCACAATGATACCATGTTCATCTGCATTTATAATACTGTATATAATTTAAAATTTTATTAAATATTTGAACCAGTCTTAGGAAATGTATTAATCATGTATTTAACATTTTGTTATTACTTTTAGTTATTTGTAATTGTGAGTTACATAATTCTAATAAACTTTGTTCATTATTGAAAGTGCTTTGATTTTTTGAATAGATGTATTTTGGTAAATCTTAAATACATTTATTAGTAGTCATCAAAACAAAAAAAATTTTTATTAAAATATTTAAACATTTTACATTTTGTTTTCGGCCAATTTCAACAAGACATCTGTTAAGTTTTGCATGGCTTTTAGTTTTTCTTCTTCTATTTTTTTTAAATCGTTCCATCGTTGTTGTTCAACTTCTGCTTTCCTTTTGTCTTCTATTTTTTTTTCTTCTAAATAATTTTTAAACCACAATGGTGGTTCATCACCAGTTCTTCTCTTCTTTCTTGGTCTTTCTGTAGATTCTGCTTCTTCCCTTTGGGAATTTGAGGTACTTGGAGCAGAAATTAAATTTTCATTTTCACAAAAATTTTCCAGAGGTACTGGTACCTGGCAAAGAACTTCGAAGGTAATTACCGGGGGGTTCACATTTGACCTATTTCCATAAACTTCGTGAAATTTATGGAAATATTCCCATTTTGTGGCACCACCACCAGACTGTTTTGATCTGTCTACATTTTTCCTGTAGCGTACACATTAAATTTCGCCATTTAGAATGGCATTCTGTAGACTGAAATGCGTACCCACTTTCTTTAAGACAATCGGAAATCCTCTGCCACAATTTGGATTTTTGGATTGGTTTGAGGAATTCCTCCTCCATTTCCAATCTTGTTTCTATTAGGAGTAATGTCGCTTGGCGAGTCCATTCATTAGCTTAAAAATTAAAAAAAAAATCTTTATTTTGAATTCTTTTATAGTTTGCTATAATTTATTATTTACACAAAATCTTTAACATGATATCTGATATAATATACATAATACTGCATACTGTTTTGGTATTGTCAAGAAAATTTTTTTGAACTATTTAAAAAGAATTAATAATTATAAATTTCAACAGAATGTTCCCATTCATTCATTAAAATAAATATCAAAAAATTAATTTATGAACACTTATTCTAATAAATATATATTGTCTATATTTAATATAAGGCTGTTATTTATGTTTACTTGTTCAATTTAAATTGCATTAATTAAAAGAAAATCTCAATATATAATAATTACAAAGTATCCTTACTGTATATTATTATTTAATATATACTTACCAATTTTTTCTGTTCCAGAAAGTTGTACAGACTGTACATTCATTTCTGATCTTTCAGAAGTTGTTTGTTCTATCATTAAATATATATGTAAAAAATTAAATAGAGGAATTTTATTAAAATTTATAAAAACAATAATTATCTATTTGGTTAAATACATTTAATTTGTTATTAATATAAAATATGTACAGTACCTGTAGATGCTGAACGCTTCTGATTCTCAGATCGAAGTTTATTTATGTATTCTAGTAAATAATTGTGATCTGACAAAAACAATGAAAAATAAATTTATTGCTTACTTGAAATGATATTCAATTTTTTTTAAATCTTACCTTCCGTCATCATTTTCGCTTGTTTTTCATCAACTATAAAGTGATAAGTTTCGTTGTCCACAGTAACGTGCATCTCCTGCATTGTCGCCATTTTTTATTCAAACGTCGCTCCAATTACCCACAATTCATTGGAAAGTAGCAGTCAACATATCTGTTGAGTGCTGAGTGCGTTGAGTCAGCGCTGACAACAGCGCTACCTCAACGTTGAAAAAAGGAACGAATTTTAACGAACGTTGAGATCAGCGCTGAGTCAGCGTTGGAAATTGGAATGTCCCGTATAGTTGAGGGCCTTATGACATTGTTTTGATGCAGAATCGGGTTGAAACTCTAAACATATTAGACTTTATGTGAAATTTCTACTAGTATAAATCCGATTATATGTAATAGTATAATATTAGTAATAAAATTATATAATTTCCAAGAGAGACATATCCGGGTTGGACCACTCCCGACATAACCGGAAGTGGTTCATCCCGGATGAGTCGGGCCCCATTCTTCACGGCACGGTCGTCAGTATTGGAGCCTGACCGAACACAAGATGGGTATGCCCCTTATAAACTAAAAGCTTTTTAAACTTTTCATTGAGACTGAATAAATTAATTTCCAATTTTTCTAAAAACGAAAAAAAAATTTCTAATGTTTTGATGATAATTTTCTGACCTCATTATTGAGTAAAAATATGACGGATGCACTTACTGATAAACGTAGAAGATATAGATTCCATGGAATGTATTCGTAAATATACGTCTCTACGCAACACAGAATAATTAATAGAATTACAAAGAGAATATACTAATCTTTAAATAGAAATTTTAATATTCACATATACGGTATACACAAAAAACTGTAACTTTATATAAATCTAAATCCTTAAATATTATTGAAAACAGAATATAAAATATAAAACTATGCAATAGAATAATTTGGCATTTTATGACAGAATAAGTATTCTTGATGAAACTGGCATTTCTTATAGTAAATTAATTAATTTTAAAAATGACAGTTCAAATAATTTTTCGGTTAATGTTAGCTATGGTGCCAAAATGGCGGCTCGTCTCTGATTCCAGCAAACAGAAGAAAGGAAACAGTGGGGACGCACGTTCTAACCTAACCTATTCTAATAAATTATCATAATTATACCAACCAAATTATTAGAATAAGTTAGGTTAGGTTAGAACGTTCGTCCCCACTGTTTCCTTTCTTCTGTTTGCTGGAATCAGAGACGAGCCGCCATTTTGAAACCATAGGTAACATTAACCAATTTTTCTTACATTTTAATATTTAACATTGAAAAAATCAAATTCACGAATAATTAATTATCAAAAAATATGTAAAAAATGTATTGCGATGTAAATGAAATTAATTAACAAAAAGATACGTTGCTACATCGTAATGTATTATACAAATATTGAAACCAGATAAGAAAGTGAGAAATTTGACGCCGGTAAATATATTTTCGACATACTAATTGAGGAAATGACAATTATTAAACATAAAATATCAAATATTATATCATTAACTGATAAAAGTGTTTTAATATATAGATGCGATTCCTACGTTACACATAACTAGTGGAAGATTTTCACAATGCTGAAATACCTAATCTTCGCATTTGGACTTTTTATCACTGCTCAGGTACGACACATTTAAATGTTTTTAATTGTTCTAAAAGATGTAATATTCAATTTTAAAAAAAAAAAAACTTTATAGGCTCTTACATGCAGTTCGCAGGAGAGTTGTTACGAGAACGAGTGTTGCATTCACGTTTTGTTTGGAAGTGGAGTGTGTCGTCGAAAACCAAAGATTGGTAAGTTATTAATATAGACTAAACTAAAGAAAAATATTTACGAGTAAATTTATAATGTAATGTTTTATATTTTCAGATAATCTATGCTCTCCACTGGCGAGAGTTTACAACGCTGACAAACAAACATTTAAGATAGGGTGTATCTGTCCAGAAGGTTATGAATGCTTGCTGGGAGAAGTAAGTAATTTGTTGGATTCGAAGAAATTATTTTAAACTGAAATCAAATAAAATATGTAATTTAGAGATAAAGACTATTTAACATTTTAGTATATAGGCGTAATGCTTAAATAATATAATATACAATTGACAATAATTTTTGTTTAATTGTTGTGTTTAGTCTCTTTTGGATAGGGTTTATAAATGTAGGAAAAGTAAAGAAGTAACAACAGAATCGCTCGAAACTACTGTTGAAGGAATAGAGTTACCCGATTTAAATTGAAAAGTTAAAAATCGTAAAGATGAAGAATCGATTTCAGATATCGTTGTTTAATAGTTCTGAAGAATTTATTAAGTGAGCGTGGAATTTTTGTTTCGAGTTTGTTTAAAATGTATTAACTATCGTCATTATTGAAATAAACTCTTATATATTTTATCGATATTAGTTCGTATATACAAAACTTCGTATAGAGACATATATTTTTCAACTGTTACACTGTATAATTTGGTAGGTAACCTCATTACACGAACCATTTCTTTCTACCAATTTGGCAGAGGAATTTGGATTTCTTGTTGAATTCTTTACAAAGACAAGCACGTAATAATTTAAAATAAACAATAAGACACTATTTTCTGGAAAAACGTTATCGAATATGGACCAAATCACAAATGTTTTCTATGGAAATAGCGTAAATAGGAATCGGAATTTCGGTTTCAATCGTTAAACAACTCCGGCCAATGCCATTGAGCAATCAGTCGAATTCGTAATATTAATAAAATAGATTCTCTCTTTTTAATAATAGACGGTGGAAGAAATAGGAAAACAGTAAAATTAAAACGAACAATGCTAATTTTAATTACTTAAAGAACCAAACTAAAATAATTTATTAAAGATCCAAACATTAGACAGAAATAAAACCTATTATAAAACTGTTTAACGTAGATCTTACATCGTTTATAAATATCTTTTTTACTCGTTATATTAAAACATTCAACAAATACCACGACTATTGTAAAATCATCTTATCTATTACTAGTTAGCCTACAATTAGAAGAAAAGCTGTTACTCAATTGTGCAACTAAATTTAATATATCTTTCTGGGAATCAGTGCAATAGATAAATATAGTAAACGATAATGATTATTAATTTACATCTACGAAACCTTTTCCTGTTTTATTTATCTCGAGTTGTATTAAATAAGTGCAACTCAGATTAATCTACAAATGAATATTATTGAAATAATGAGAAACGTTCGATATCGAGTGATGAATTTTCTAGGAAACATTGCAATTTTCTAACGATTTCAATGGCTCTTTTTTCACAAAAATGTTTTTCATTAGTAGTTTTTCATTAAAACGAAGTAAATGAAAATCTTCATATGTATACGATATCAAAATGGCTAAGTACTGTACAGTACGAAATATCTACCATTACCTCTCGCCATAAAATTGTTCTTAATTTTTAATGAGTTTTTGTACGAAACGTCATCGTCTTCAAACAGTTATGAATAAATACAAATGTATACACAATAGAAATTCGATTATCCAAAACGGTTAAAAACAGAGTACACAGAGACCTAAATCTCCATAACGGTTATCACTACATCTGTACAGTAGCCACTGTATACATCTGTCAATCGTAGCGCCGCGAATCTAGGTCATATATGCGTAACATTACGCGAGATTTTGAGTAAATTAATTTACCTTCAAATACAACAAATACAATAATTGCCTTACAGTATATATTGTTCGTGAAACTTTTATAGATTTATAGATTATAGATTTTTAAAATGTAATTCAGGCAATTCCGTCTTTTAGCATAACACGTTCTTAAAAATTATAGGGGAAATCAGCACAAAATGACATACTGGGTAGAACGACGTATCTTGTAGTTTCAATAATTATGGGGAATTCAACTGTCACTATAGCATGACATCACGTATAGTGTGAAAGCTTTCCTCATGTCTATCTCCGAAGAGTGATAAACATTGTTTTCATGAAAAGTAAGTACTGTATAAAATAATACTTCAGCCAGACTTAAAATACTTAAAACACGAAATTAATTGTTTCTACTTTTACTACTGTTTACTGCAAGCTAGAAAAAAGACATGTTGCATTAGATGTTTGGCTCTGCTACCGACTTTTTTACATTATTTTCACAAGAAAAATGAGAAAATATGTCGTTTTCGTCTTAAATATGTTCATGCACTTCTAAACTATATCTTAATGTAGGCTGTTATTTTTTCCCAACAATTACAAAAGAAAGAGCAGTACACCGAACAGGTCTACCGAATCAATAAAAAATGGGGTTTTCTGGTTTTCTCCACGTCTTTAACACCTAAAAAGATATCCCGGAAAGCACCCCCTTATGCAGATCGCCCAAGAGTTGCGTTGCCATAACTAACAAAACAAACAAGTTTAAAGTATGTTATATTAGGCTCACTTTCTTTATTATTGTCAAATATCAAACAATTGAACCATAGAGTTACACATTGCAAAGGAATTTCCATCCGAGAGCTAAAAAGAAAAATTACAAAATCTATTATTCACCTTTACAAAACTTTTTACAGTATCGTATCTTGCGAGAGATTTTGTGAATACCATCCGGGAACTCGGCATACTGTAAGTTAGAACAATATTTCATTCATGTTTCTGAATCCGGCCCCCGATCTTTAATTAACTTGTAAACTGTAACATTTTTTTTATCCTTTTTGACGTATACTGAACAATAAATACTGCTTTATCGGAATGTAAATTCTTTCAGAAATTACTTAAACTTTTAAAATTATTATTTATGTATTGTCATCAAGATAGGAAAATATCATACATAAAATCAATAACAATTATAGTTATAATAAATTAGTAATTATTCCATGTTTCTCTTCAACCAACAGGTTGGTGGCATGAGAGAAACATTGTTACAATGAATCGACAGCTGGTAATCCACAGGCTATGCGTATCGGAAAATGGAGATTTCGGCTTACAGGATTTCTGAAGAAAATGTACCTGAAAAGTTATGCGCTATCATGCTCATAAAAATCAATTAGAGCTATATTTAAAATGATAAATATTGCACTTAGTATTCACATCCAAGGATAAAGATTCAGAAGTTAATAAGCTTTCGCCTACTAAAAGTGGATAGAAATTGGTTAACTTCTATCCGAATCTTGATCCTCGGTTGTGACTATCATCGCTAAAGATGTAAAAATCTTCCTTTATTTCTTTTAAGTAGTCTCAAAATAAAATGTAAATCATATTTTGATCAAATTTACGTATTTGCAAGCGAGCAAAACAGCTGGAACCAAACCAATAAATAATTATCTGAAAGTAAATATGGGAAAATGCCTTATGTGTCTCATATCAGGCAACAAATTATCATATTTACGCGTGTTTTTGTCAACAGCAACGAATTCGACCTTCTGAATTTTATAAAGCCATATAAAATAGCTTATAATTCACTTTTATAAACTAGAATTGAATTAATATAAATAAAATATATAAACTTACATCATTGTAAATAAAAAAATTTAGAGCTAAACAATAAATTATATTTCAATACTGTTAATAAAATATTGTCGATAATGATAAGAAGATAAAATTAACATACGTAATCATTTATGTAACATTTAAACGAAGCAGCTATAAATAGGCGTGTAAAGTACGAAAAACACTTAAAAAGTTTTTCTAAGTAGGACTACTTTTATCATGCTGTTTCCATATTTACTCTTACTGAGCGCTTTCGTTTTAATAGAGGTGTGAAAATAATCATATTTGTGCATTTATATTTATATTTTTGATAATATTTTAATCCGTTAAAAATAATTAGGTAGATTCCAGAGGGAAAATTTGCGAAGACGGATCAAAATGCCGCAGAAGAGAATGCTGTGTTAGTATTTCAGGTCATCAAACCTGCATGAAAAGACTTATACGAGGTAAATTATTCTTAAACTTTTATAATAGTATATTATGCAGTTACTTTATAATATAGGCGATTATGGCATGAATGGAAGTTTGGCACACGAATGGAGCGAGTGGGCCAATTTCCATGAATACCATAATCACTAATTATAAACGAATTGTCATACGGAATTTTGTGGTTAGACTACACCTATAACACTAACCTTGTGAAACACTGTGTTTAAACATGTTTTGAGTTTCATAAGTATAGTGTTATAAGTGTAGTCAATCACAAATAATTTATATTTAATATTATATTAATAATTAAACTATATCAGGCAGTTATTGTAATCCATACGGAGGAATTTTTCTGGACGAAGAAAAGAAAATTTACACTGCTTCTTGTCCCTGTCCTGCAGGTCACACATGTATGCTCGGAGGGGTAATTAATATTTTTAAAATCTTTTGTCAGTTGAAAAATTAATCCACTTAAAATTACTATTAATTAAAAATTATTATTATTATTATTATAAAACTATTGTAATAATGTCTATTATAATAACACTTATTCGGTAAGAGATTCCGATAAAACGTCACAACAATTAGGTTAACGTTATTGTTGGGCTGCAATTTGATAAAAATTATAGACTTATAATTTATAAATTCCCACTATCGCCCGTTGTCTATCTTTTCTTAATCTCAAGAACTAGATTTAGAAAGTTAGATAGATGAAAGAAAAGACCAGATATGGAAATATTAATGGCAGGAGGTCACGATTACGAACTTCCACTGCAAACCGAAAGTCATTATTTTAATTCAAGAATGTTCTAAAAGATGCTAGATAGATGATCAGCACGCTATTGTTAAAGGAAAAGTATGATGTGCAGGAGCAAGCCACTACTAATTTGAGGTGGAAAGCATATGTTTTAAGTTAAATAAATTAAAAATTACAAGCCCCGGCATTGTGACGATGTTAATAGCTCGTAATATTTAAATACTGTATGGCTTCCTAATTACTGGCTATATATTACTTAAATGGTTTAAAAATCGCATTTATTGATGTATTCTGTCATTTCAAAAACACTGCATTCTTTTAGTCACATCTTTCCCCAATTCCTGAAAGTTTGTTTTACTTCTCAAAATCAGAATAAAAGATGCACAAAGTATTATTTTTCAGCAATGTTTTATATTAAAATGGGCAATTATTTGTTGTGACATCGTCGCAATGCCGGACTGCAATTTTTTATTTATTTAATTTAAAATATATGCTCTCCACCTCAAATTAGTAGTGACTTTCCCTTGTACATCATACTTTTCCTATTAGCAACAGAGTCATGCCGGTCATTTATCTAACTCCTTTCTGTGGAAAATTTTTGAATTGAAATAACGTGTCTGATCGATGCAGACCGGAAGTTCGTATATAGTTAATCGGGGCCTGCTTCCCCTAAGGTTTCCATATCTGGTCTTGCCTTTCATCTATCTAAATGTTCTCTAGATTAAAGAAGGACAGACAGACGGACGACAGTGAAAATTTATCTCCAATTTTTTAAATTGCAGCCTAATGATAAACTCCAAATTATGTTATATATACAGCACAGCTGAAACATACATATATTTATACAGTAGCCTATATATTAATTCATGTATAGGTGTTCTTACTCAAATATTTGTTTAAAATTTCATGACTTTCCTAGAGAAAGTTAAAATATTTCAAAAAATTTTTTATTAATGTTAGATTATTAAGAGTATTACAGAGTTTTCTTTCTAATTCATAATACTACATAATTAATACAGGGGTTTTAAAATTTAAAAATGACAATGGATATTGTGGTATGCTATGTTTGGGATTTAGTTCAATCAGCCAGCATTTTGGAATGCTCTCTTCACTGTTGCATTTTATAATAATTCTTCACATAAATATTAGTTCTAAAATTATTCTGCAGTATAAGTAAATGAAATATATATCTGAATATTAAGAAAAATTAAAAAATACGCAATGTGATTACAATTTATACAATCTGATTTTGAACGATTTTAACATATAAGTTTACATTGCAATGTAAAATTATCAATAGTATGTATCATAAAACTTATTAAATGGAAAATTTGTTTAAAAAATTAGCTCATTTGTTAAGGTTGTGCAAGATTTAAAGAACTGATTAAGAACTTGATCTTTAAATATAGTAACAAAAAGAAAAGAAAATAATGAAATGCACTTATGAATTCTTTACATTTCTATTAGACACCCCACACATTAAGTCAACATTTTACTGTAATAATTTTAATATTCATATTATCAGCAGTGTATTTTATTTATACTAAAACAAAAAAACTTAAATTAAAACAATTTTTGAACAATATGAAGAACTATATGAATTTAAGAGTAAAATACCTCAAAGGCATGCATTCATTCAGTGTTTCTCAAACTTCATCTTTCAGTAGACACCTTTAATAAAGAAAAAGGTTTGACAGACTTACTGCAGTGGAATTTTTTAAATTTGTACAATATGCTTTTTTCCCCCTATAAACTCAAAGATCTCTGTCAACATATTTGCAGACCCTCAGGATTATGTGGATCACATATTGGAGAAAAATTTGATATCTGAATTATCTCAAATACCTGGATATGAAAATTTCTACCGTTCAGCACTGTGTAAAAAATTTCAGTGTTATCAGATGATGTTTTCGACGATATCGGATAAAGAAAGCAGTTAAGCTTATCAGGATAGGTAGATTCATAAGAAAAGACAAAGCAACAATTAGATAATCTGCTTAAAAGAGAGCCTCCCGAGAGAACTGTCTATAGGAAAGAGATCCTATTTAGGTGTTAGGTAGATGAAGAAAACATGAAAATTTCATATGGCTAGCCAATTGATAATATGCAAACCTGCAACTAAGTACCGATATTTTATCTATTCAGCCATTGATGAACTAAGCACATAAGGAAGCCAGTATTAATTACCAGGGTCCGAACGCAGCTTTGTATTGTTTGTTAAGCACATAATGATGACACGTGCTTAAAGTGTTCTTTTAATCTACAATATTTTTATGTTAACTTATCAGTTTAATGTTGTATGATGGGCCTTTTATTTGTTTATATGATGTCATTCAAATATTCCTAATTATGTAGTAATAATTATCAATTAGTTTATAAATTATGGTTTTATTTTATATGTAATAATTTTTAGGGAAATTTTGCATTTGTTCGAAAGAAATTTTGGATCCTAAATATATTCTACACCCTGCTCTTAAGTTGCATTGCATCAGATTACTTTTTGCTGACTGCAGACACTTGGTTGGCCATCTAATCAGCAACAAAATCAACAAAACAGACAAGACAAATTCCCTGACTTCCCCCCCTTTTTTGACAATTTTGACAAATTTTTCTTCTTTCCATGACACTTTTTGAATATTCCTGACTTTCCAGGTGGGTAAGAATCCTGCATGTACAGTACCTATATACATATACACGCAACACAAGAATTTGTCTCAAAAATCATTTAATAGAGATAAAAGCATACTATATAACACACATAATATTTTATTAAAATAATAAATTCTTCTATGATAAAACAAAAATAATCTATTTAGGCCTAATCCTCTTAATGAGAAAACAGCTGTTGGTAGAAATATGGCAAAAGCAGGTGATAATCAATCTTTAATTTAAAATTAAATGTTCATATATTATAATATTTCATCTAAAAATTAGTTTAATATTTATATAGTTGTTTCAAATTATTTTAAAAATTATTTCTCAATATTTTTATTTTTTAGAGGTATAATGATAAGGTGTACAGATGTAGATGGAATAAGTTCATAAAAACAACTACAGAACAACCAGAAGTTATTGAAGAAATTGTAACTACAGAAGAACCAGAAGTTGAGGAAATTCTGACTACAGAAACAAGTGAGGAAATTATAAATGAAGAAAACCCAGAAGATATAGAAAAACAAGAAGAATCTAACCAATGAACAGAAACAACACAAAGAATATTACTATAAAATGAAATTCTTTCTTTCTGATCTTTCAATACTAATCAAAATAAATTAATCTATGTAAAATTCTTTTACTATAAATCATTTCTAATAATTGAAATATAATTTATTCGAGGTCTTACTATTTGTAAATATAAAAAAACATTTCCCAAAATCCTTATCAATATCATCTGAGATTTCTCTATTATTGAAAACACTTGTTACTATTTATTTTCAAAATATGAAACAATTTTTTCTTAATACAAGCAAACTTTCTTAAAATAAAACAACTTAGTGTTAAAAGTTTAATTTTTCACACAATATATTATTTTAATACAAGTAAAACAATTATCTTTTCATAATTTCAAAACTTCATTTATTTATCACATATATGAGATGTTATGGTAACTTTCCTTTCTAATGACTTCACAGAGCACCAAAAGGATTTTATCTTTGGGCATAACGTAAATTTTAGATCAACCAACTAATTAATCTATTAAAGTCGTTTTTAAAATTTGTTTATATCTTTATCAACAACATCTACCTTTATGAGAATGAATTTTAATTAATTTATCTTGTCCTGTTGATTTTTTATCCATTAATTGTATTAATGAGAGACAACAAGTCTACATTACAGAAGATTTTCAGCATTTCTGTTGGAAATAAAGTTTAAAGTAAAAATTTCTCAGAAAGTTAATGAATTCAATTTTCAAAATTCTGAATTCTATATTAATTGAATTAAATAGGATTTTAGTGCAAAAAAACTGTTTGAATATATCTACTTCAATTTTAGAGAAATCAGCCCAAAATAATAAACTTGGGTAGAATGACATATTTTTAGTTTCAATAATTATGGGAATGCAACTGTCACTACAACATGACGTCGCTTAGTTTGAAAGCTTTCCTTATATGTATCTCCGACCAATCTACGTATCTCCGAAGAGCGATAAACATTTTTTTTTTTTTTTCATGAAAAGTGCTGTATATAATACTTTACCCAGACTTAAAATACTTAAAACACGAAATTAATTTTCTGTTTACACGGTATTTACCTGATCAGAAAGGTGTGTCAATTTTCAACATGCTAGAAAAGAAGGCATGTTACTATAGATGTTTAAGTATGGTGCCAAACTTTTGTAGATTATTTTCAACAAGAAAAATAAGAGAATATGTCGTTTTGGTCTTAAACGTGTACATGTACTGTACCTCTAAACTATATTTTAATGTAGGCTGTTATTTTTTCCCAACAATTACAAAAGAAAGAACGATAGACCGAACAGATCTTCCGAATCAATAAAAATTGATTGCAGGTTAATGGATTAATGCAACGCAACATATGGGTTGATCTACAAAGGGCGGAATTCCCGGATGTCTTTGTACGAGAGACCACCAGTGGCCAAAAAGGTTCTGTTCCATGAACACTGGGAGTTTGGTCGTGGGTTCGCGCCTCGCCCGGAAGGGCTGGCCACATGGAGTTTTTCAGGTTTTCTCTGCCTGAATAGGGGCCAGTTATCCTTAAAAAGACCTCCCGGAAGGCATCCCCGTACGTAGATCGTCCAAGTGTTGCATTGCCATAAACAAACTAACTAACTAAATTGTGCGCATGGTATTGCTTGTTTCACTTAGGGTACGGGCCCACCAATGTCCAAGCGGTTCCGTTTCCTAAACACTGGTAATTCGATCGTAAGTTCGCGCCTCGCAGGACGGGCTGGCCACGTAGAGTTTAACGGGTTTTATCCACATCTTTAACGCCTAAATTGGGATAGTTGCCCTTTAAAGATCTCTCAGAAAGCATCTCCCAAGAGTTGCGTTGCCATAATTAACAAAACAAACAAGTTTAAGGTATGTTATATTAGGTTTACTTCCTTTATTATTGTCAAACATCAAAAAGTTGAACCATAGAGTTACATATTGCAAAGGAATTTCCATCCGAGAGCTAAAAAGAAAAATTACAAAATCTATTATTCACCTTTACAAAACTTTTTACAGTATCGTATCTTGCGACAGATTTTGTGAATACCATCTGGGAACATAGCGTATTGTAAGTTGGAACAAAAATTTCATTAATGTTTCTGAATCCAGCCCCCGATCTTTAATTAACTTGTAAACTGTAATATTTTTTTTATCCTTTTTCACGTATACAGTAAGTGGAGCTTTATCACAATGAAAATTCTTTGAGAAATAATAATTTTAAAAATTTAAGTAATTTATATATTGTCATCAAGATAGGAAATATCATACATAAAATCAAAAACAATTACAGTTATAATAAAATAGTAATTATTCCATGTTTCTCTTCAACCTACAGCTTGGTAGGTATGAGAGACAGAAACATTGTCACAATAAATCGATGACCGGATGACCGAAAAGCCCGACGCTTTGTGTACCAGAGATTAAATCCGTGTACAAAACCCCAGGCATTTACAATGGATGGTAAGTAGTGATGTAACGAATAGTATATTTGGCCTCAGCCGAATACCGAATATTCGGCTAGGAGCAAGGCCGAATACCGAATATTCGGCCAAGCTATTCGGTTTGATTAACGCAAGTACGAAAATTGGCGCACAAATCGCATTATGGCAAGGATCGCGCACTCTGCTCTCTATTGGCCCGCTGTCACTACGATTTTTTCTTCCAGTAGGTCTAAATTATTTAAATTAATTAATTAAATTATAATTATTAAAGTTAATACGAGATGGAGCTTAACGTCTACATCTAGTGCCAAATTGGTTTATAATTTATGTAATAGCCGTAAATAGCCCGATATGATTCGGCAGTTGTTGGTATTTAGATGTAAGTTATAACTTATAAGTTATTTTATTTGCAATCGATCTTTTTAACTCTAAAATTTTGTTTTTACTACGTATTTGTAGACTGAATAGTGCCCTAAGGATATACTTTAGTGGGGACATATGGTCTAGTTTGATTCGAGAGGGCGCTTCACTGTAAAGTTCTTGACTGCTTGAATTTAGCTCTGTGTTTGGATTATAAATTTTGCGGAATTTCTGTTATTTATTATAAGTGGTATATGTTTTTGGAATCTGTAGGAAATAAGGATCACAACGGTGCCACATTTGTTACATTTGGATAAAAATCTCAAAAGTTACGACCTTTCGAAATTTTCGGAATTTGGATTCCGAAACACAATCGATTGATCACCTGATTGCTCGACAGGATCTGATGTGCATCACCCCTGTGAGTACGCTTCTCAAATTTTATTACATTCAGACCAGTAATAAGGAAATTTTATCTACTTTCGGCGGAATTACGTCGTCACTTTGTGGGCTTCCGGCTGCAATTTCGGGAAAATTGTTGTACAGTTTTTGTGAGGACCGTAAAAGTTAAATTCGTACTAAGTTTCATCCCATTCGGTTTAGCCAAATTTGAATTATGGCGATTCTATTAAATTTTTCTGCACCTCAAGTTGATGTTCCATGGCGTTGCCATGGAAAAGGTTATTCTAGAATTTAAAATTCTATTTCAAATTATTCTATTTAATATTTATATTTTAAAATTATTCTATCTCAGAATTATTCTATTCAAAATTCTAGATTACAAGCTTATTTATTATTACATTATAGTACTTTTACATCATATATACACTACAACATGACTGAGTCTGGAAATTTGTTAGTCTCAGCTACCCGTTCCGCGGCTCTTGAAGTAATCTCAGAGCTCAAAGGATATATTACAAAAAATTCAACTGCTAAGTTTTCGACCTCTAAACATACAGATTACATTCTGGACTGTATCAACCGTGTTATCAATATATATGAACAAAGCTCTACACTCAAACTGTTACATGAAATCTCAAGTAAAATTGACAAAATGTGCGACAACTCTGTAAAAAATGACAGTATACTAGTTAAGCAGGACGAGGTCCTTGAACGTTTAACTGCTCTTGATGCAAATAAAAATGTCATTACTAATAATACACCTAAACTGTACAGCACGGCTCTCATGTCCGAAAGTTATGTTTCTATTAAACAGAAGAAAGCGCCTACAACGAGTAATGTTCTCTTGATTTACGATGCCAGCGATGACAAAAGCAGCGATAACGTATGTAAACTTGTAAAGGATCGTGTTAATCCTTCAAAGATTAAAATTGGAGTGGATAGAGTTCGTCGAATTGGCAATGGGGGAATCGCTGTAGAACTGGAGAAAAACGAGGACATTGATATTCTTGATACGTATATCAAAGAACATATACCAGAGGTTAACACTAAACTTCCTAAAAAGAAGAGACCTCATCTGATGATTTTTTCCATCCCTAAACATGCTACTAAGGAAGAATTACTTAGCAATTTGTACCATCAAAACGAGTCATTACACTCCTTGTATTCTGAGGAGGTCTTTACTAACGAATTTCGTCTTAAGTTTACCACTTCGAAAAGACAAGGAGATTTTCAAAACTGGGTTGTTGAGGTATCCCCATCAATGCGTAGACTTATATTGCATTTAGGGAAATTAAATATTGGCTGGTCACGCTGCAGGGCTGTAGACTTTTGTCCAGTCCTGCAGTGTTTTAAATGCTGTCGATATGGACACAGCACTAGAGATTGCTTTGAAAACAACATCATCTGTAGTCACTGCGCCGGGAATCATGCATATAAAGACTGTCCCAACTTTGAAGAGTTACCAACATGTATTAACTGTTGGCACAATCGCTTCGAGGACCTTAGGCATAATGCTAGAGATTCAGCATGTAAAGTTTTTCAACGTGTTAAAACAAGTCTGATAAGTCGGACTGATTATAGGACAGAATTATAGACACAGTATAAATGTATTGCAAGTTAATTTACACAGGAGCATTGCCGCCAGCTCTCTTTTAGCCAGTGAAATCCATAAATATGATTTAATCTTGGTTCAAGAACCATACTGTATTCGTGATCAGCCTGCCTCTATTCCTGCCTATTGTTCTATAATTAAAGGTTCTACTGATACTCCGTGGGCTGTGATTATTGCTCCACATAGTAATATTCCTATACTTCATCTGACATCTTTCTGCACTGAATATATGGTGTGCATTGAAATATTTATTGGTGATATTAGATACATTATAATTAATATTTATTGTCCCAAGCCTCAGAATATTAATATCATTCTTTCAGATCTCCAAAACATAGTGGAATCTTACCCATCTTGCAATTTTATTATTGCTGGAGACATTAATTCTCATTCACCAGCTTGGGGTGGAGATATGCTTGACGATAGGGGCAAGGCTTTTGAGGAGTTCCTGGCTCTGAATAACATGCTTCTCATTAATGATCCAGGCTCTCCTCCTACTTTTAATAATGAACGGCATTTTTCTTGGGTCGATGTTACCACATGCTCCAGTTCTTGCTTTACATTTATTACCGATTGGCAAGTATTAGAAAAGCACAACTTTTCTGATCATGCATATATTGTTTTCAAGATCTGTAATAGAGCTTTTTGTCCACCCCTTGCTTGCAGGGCACGGTTTAATCCCTCACGTGCAAAATGGTCTGAAATTTTTGATTATCTTTCATCTAAGATTATTTTTTCGGATTGTGATGTAAGAGAGGAGGCTAGACTTGCTATAGATCAAGTTATTGGGCATATCAACTTAGCATGTAATACTTTTATTCCCAAGACCATTCCCAAGCGTAGACTAGTTCCCTGGTGGAATGAAGAGTTATCTGCACTACGCAGAACTAATACTCATTTACGCCGTAAATACAAACGCTGTCGCAATCCTTCTGTCAGACAAAGGTGTCGTTCTGAATACTTGCAACATCAACGTATTTACAAAGATCGGATTATAAACATCAAATTGCAATCTTGGAAAGACTACTGCTCTCGTGCCTCAGAGAACCCTTGGGGCTATCTAACAAAAATGTGTACTGGTAAATTAAAAAAAGAGTACTATTCTTACGACAATTTGCGCTGGAAATTATAACACTACAAACTTAGAAGATACCGTAGAGACCTTACTTGACAAGTTTTGTGTGGATGACACTGAAGATGAAGATTCTGTATGGCATAAACGTTTGCGAATGCTAGGTCACTTCCATTCTCTTCCTCTAAGATTGATCCCTTTTTTACACATAATGAGATAGACTCAGCCTTCAGAGAGTTAAAAACAGGCAAAGCACCTGGTACTGATGGTTTGACTGTCGATATAGCAAAAATGTTATGGACAATTATTCCGACACAGCTGTTTCAACTTTATAATATGTGCTTGCGCCACGGTGTCTTTCCAGAGCTATGGAAAATGGCACAAATTGTCCCTATACCTAAATCGTCCTCTTCTCAAGATCTGAGGCCTATATCTCTCTTGCCTATCATGGGTAAAGTTTTGGAAAAGTTAATGACTAATCGCCTCACATGGCATCTAGAATCCTCAAGCAAACTCAACAACTTTCAATACGGTTTCAGACATCAGAAATCTACAACTAATGCTATTGAAACGGTGGTACAAAAAATCCAGAGCCTATTAGAAAATAACACCTATGTTCTTGGACTGAGCTTGGATATAAGTAAGGCTTTCGACTCAGCATGGTGGCCTTTGGTCCTTCATCAGCTTAGGACCTTTGATTGCCCAAGTAACATTTACCAACTCTTTAATGATTATCTTGATAATAGAATTGTAACCTTTACTGTTGGTCACCTTTCTTTTCACCGTAATGTCTTGAGAGGATGCCCCCAAGGCTCAGTTTGCGGGCCTTTACTATGGATTGTACTTTTTGATCGATTTCTTTGTCAGGACTTCGGACAAGACGCTCTGATCGCCTATGCGGATGACGCTTTTGTTCTCTTTGGAGGAAAGTCCCGTGCTGACTTGGAAACTAAAGGGAATCTTGCATTGCAAAGAATACACGATTGGGGGATAATGAATAAACTTTGTTTCAATGCCGAAAAAAGCAAGGCTATTGTGTTTAGCAAACCAAGAAAAAGGAATCTTTATGCACGTGTTCCGACTCTTCGGATGGATGGCAGACATATAAAGGTGGTGAAAGAACTTAAATACCTGGGGATAATTCTAGACCATAAGTTGTCCTGGAGTAATCATATTGATTATATCACCAGACATACTGGATACATCATGCATGCTTTTGCCAAGGTGGCTAGGACGACCTGGGGCCTTAGCTACAAGGCTATGGAAACAATTTATGACAGCATTTTTCTACCTGTTCTAACTTACGGATGCGGTACCTGGGGCTCTGCTGTTAAAAAAGTACACCCAAAAAGAAAGTTGATTTCTGCACAACGTAGAGCTCTGCTGTTGATTACCAAGGCATTTAGAACATCTTCCAACGCAAGCTTGCAAGTACTTGCTCGCAAACCGCCAGTCGACAAATACATAAACTATTTACATAAAATCTGGTCGATTAAATGTGGTAATTTTTCTGCTTCAGTGTCAGACCTCTTCGACGGGGAGTCTTGGGAGGGAAACATTCCATATAAATATGCCATAAGTCCTTATACTAACTTTAGATTTAATGAGGTTTCTTCTACTGACTGTGTCATCACTATTTATACCGATGGTTCGAAGTGTGGCAGTCATGTTGGAGCAAGTTTTGTAATGTACCGCAATGAGACTGAAATCTTTTGCAACTTATTTAGACTCGGTTCACTCTGTAATATTTTTCAAGCGGAACTTTATGCAATTTTGCAAGCAATTAAGTGGTGTGAAAGGGTAGCCAATAATACTAGAATTGCGATTATTACTGATTCACTCTCATCTCTCTCTGCGATTAGGAGAAAGTCTGCTCATCCTTTAGTATTCAATATACAACAACTATTAGTGGATACAGATAATGAATATTACTTTCAATGGACTCATTCTCACTGTAACAACTGGGGCAATGATCGGGCAGATGAACTTGCCAAGATGGCTGCCGAGGATCAGAATATAATTATCAGTTATAACAAGGTCTCCACAAAAGTGCTGAAAGCCGTTCTATGGAATCAAATGATCGAGGATTGGCAAAGAGATTGGAATTTAAATACATCAATAACTAAACAATTCTTTCCTGACATCAAAAAATTTTTGCACAACACCTGGATCGCTGTTTCTCACCACTCTGTACAATTTTATACCGGACATGGTCATTTCAATTCTTATCTTACTCGTTTCACATCACACACTAATAACCTCTGTCCCGTTTGTAACGTTATTGATGGTAGTTTACATTATATTTTTGAGTGTCCTATGACTGAATGTGAAAGACACTGTTTACGTGCTCTTCTAATCTACAAAAACCGTTCTTGGCCCTGTGAAATACAAGACCTAACTATGGATAAGGACACTCATGATTTACTTTACAAACTATTTGAAAAATATTTTATAGTCACACCTATCTCCTGAGTCTTACTCATTTGAAAGTTGGAAAGTCCTCTTATTTATCCGCAAATCATCTGATTTAGAAATTGTTCTCACTTATTGATGTATCTAACTAATTTATGTAAACCTACATTGTCGGGCTTTATTGTATTGTACGCTAAATATTCTATTCCTACAGATTTTATTGCAGCTTCTTTAAACTGCTATATATTTTAATATTGTAATTGTTAATACCTCTCGTCTATTAATAGCATCGTTACCCCTCTTATTACTGTAAGAAAATCTGTTACGTGATCTAACATTCTAATTTGTACATATTGTATATCCTTGTTCCTTGTATGTAACCCTGATAATGCTTTGCGAAATCAGGGCATATAACTCTGTTATGTTAATTAAATCTAATGAATGAAATGAATGAAATGAATGAAATATGGTCTAGTTTCTGCCCAATTGTGGAACAGTTCAAATATATTATTGGGGGTTTTCTATTTGTGAAGTTTTGTGATATTTTGTTGCTATTGTTTTTGTCAATATTTTTAAAATTTAACATGATTTCAAATGTTATCTTTTGTATATAATGAGAAATGCTCATTATTTGCTTTATATATAAAATAAATTATATATTAGTTACTCATCTTCTAGAAATAGATAAATAATTCTTTCATTAAATACGATAAGTTTCAATAAAACGTTTCGTAAATCATTTTAAAATATCGTAAAAAAATATTAAAATATACGCGAATACGAATATAACATAATTAACTAATCAATAATATTAATGCCCGATACATTCTAACCTACACGCCATCAATGCCATAAGATATCGGGCTAGATAAAGGCTATATTATTATTTAATTACGAAATAATTTAATAATAGAGTTAGATGATATTTCTTATTAACTTTAATAATTATAGTTTAATTTTCAGCATTAATAAAAGTTACCAAAATGATTAATTTACTGTGTTTTTGTTATTTCTTACTCCTGTTTTTAGGTATTCGGTATTCGACTGAATAGTGACTAAATATTCGGTATTCGGCCGAATAGTGATTTAAATATTCGGTATTCGGCCGAATAGTGATTTAAATATTCGGTATTCGGCCGAATAGTGATTTAAATATTCGGTATTCGGCCGAATAGTGAAAAATAGGCCGAATAGGCAGAATACCGGGTAGTAACCGAATATTCGTTACATCACTAATGGTAAGTCATCACCCGGAAGTTATGGTAGGTTCAGCCAGATCCATAACGGGTACTGGCCGAATCTACGATAAGAGTATAAAAAGGCCACTTAAGTCAATAGCACGTTTAGAATAATCGCGTCCCAAGGCCCCCAGCATGTCCCG
Organism: Centruroides vittatus; assembly: GCF_030686945.1. Taxonomy (NCBI): domain Eukaryota; kingdom Metazoa; phylum Arthropoda; class Arachnida; order Scorpiones; family Buthidae; genus Centruroides; species Centruroides vittatus. Next base: position 323,856 of record NW_027122359.1, on the reverse strand, counting down.
AAACTAATAGTGCCATTTTTGCACCGAATGATTCTGCTTTATAATTCTGCAATAATCGCATTTCAAGATTTTTAAATATCAAAAAGACAAAGGGTATTGCTATTGAAAACCGTTCATGCAAAATACGAGTATATTCATATGATACCACTGAACTGATATGTTTTATTTTGTTCCTATTTAAGCTTTTAATTTGCACTGATTCCTTTAAAAGTTATTTTTCCTTAACATTAGGTTTTCATCAAATAAAACTAAGAATAAACAAACAAACAAGTAATACAACAAGGTTTCGGTACCTTAACTTGGACTAACATTAACCTTGGACAAATTGTCTTATTAATTATTTATTATAGCCGACTCTAGCCCGATAATTCTGTTTGGGTGGATGTATAACTAACATTAACTCCAAACAACATGCAATAAAAATAACAGTCGATCGAAATCGACCAGTTGACCAGTCCAGGAATATTTAATAATGTATAAAGCAAAAACAACTTCATCAACTACAAACCACACATTCATACACCAAGGACATACAAATGGAATTTGACCTAGATAAACGCAAAACACTTCACATAGAAAAAGGAATCCCGAAGAAAGAAGATTTTGCACTTGGAAATGGAGATGTTATTGAATCCATGGAAGAGGGCGAGTTCTACCAGTATTTAGGATTCCAACAGGCCAAACTAACAGAACATACACAAATAAAGCAAAGATTAACTAAAGAATATCAAAGTACATTAAATGCTATTCTCAGAACACAGTTAAATGCAAAACACACAGTTTAAAGCAATAAACACATATGTCATCCCAGTCATCACGTATTCTTTTGGAGTTATACATTGGACTCACACAGATCTTGAGCAACATCAAAGAAAAACAAGAAATAAACAACATCATTCTAAATCCACCACAGAAAGATTAACCCTCCCACGTAAAGATGGTGGACGTGGCCTGATTGACATAGTTAACCTTCACTACAAACAAATACAGTCACTGCGAGAGTTTTTCTACAAAAAACAAGAAACATCACAGTTACATAAAGCAGTAACTTTAGCAGGCTCAAATTACACACTTCCGGTTGCAAGCTCTTGGCACAGACACATTATTTACACAGACATAATCAAGTAGCAAATATAATACACCAAGAGCTTGCAACAAATACAAATTATTAGACATCCACAAACCATACTACAAATACATTCCACAGAGAGTATTGGAAAACAACACGCACAAAATGTACTACGACAGAGCCATAATCACAAATAAAACAATTTACCACAACAGACCAAGCATCACACTCATTGACAAACACAATAAAATCACTTACATTATAGACATATCCATTCCAAACACTCACAATGTACAAAGCACATGCAATGAAAAAATTAGCAAGTACACAGAACTCGCTTAGGAAATAAGGCATCTGTGGAGGATGGATAAAGTACTTATTGTACCTGTTGTTCTCTCCTCTACAGATGTGATACCATACACACTACACAAAAGCCTGGGAACATTACAATTGAATAGAAATACATACATCATACTTCAGAAGGCCACTATATTGAATACATGCCACATTGTCAGGAAATTCCTGAATACAGACACACACACCGACACACGAATTTTAGTTTTGTTTTGGTTGCTATACCTTGACTCTGGTCCGGCATAGTACACAGCCACCGGTATCAACCGAGTATAACCCACTAAATCCAACATAATAATAATAAGCGCAGAGTCCAAACGGTTAGGAGTTTGGACTCTGGTACAAAGAAATTTGGTACAAAGTTATGGTACGTCACAAGAATGTACAACTAAGAAGGGATTTTTCGAAATTCCAAGCGTGGGGAGAGAGGAGGATTAAGGCTTATCCTAAGAAACAGCTTCTACTGTACTGTTTTAGATGCTATTTTTTAATTTTTAACTACGCTTTAGTAGGGCACGCCATACTTGGTGTGCCCTATTAAACTGCTTAAACTTATCATTAAACTCAAACTATTTTGAAAACAATACATATATAAAAAATTAATAATTCATATGCAAAAACTTAAGTTTTCTAGTTTTTGAACAAACATTTCTAACTTTTCAGTCTTTTTTTCAATGTTTTTATGTGATGGTTACATGTTTGGGTAATAGGGGATCAATGTAATGTTTTTTGTTTTTTATAATTAAAACAATATGGAGAGGAAAAAGAAAATCAAGTTTTGACACATGCACTTTATTTCTTAGAGTACACTGTTTACACCATTAAAATAACTTCTCACAATATTGATAAGTTTTCTTAAAAATGCAAAATACCATAGGTGGGCTCTATTCCCCTACTCTCTCCTATTCTTAATCTCCGCTACCGTTACTTTCTGCCCGAGCAACGCGGGGCTCATCCGCTAGTGATAAATATTGCACTTAGTATTCACATCCAAGGATGAAGATTCAGAAGTTAATAAACTTTTGCCTACTTAAAGTGAATGGTAATTGGTTAACTTCTATCTAAATCTTGATCCTCGGTTGTGAATATCATCGTTAAAAATCTAAAATCTTCCTTTATTTCTTTTAAGTAGTCTCAAAATAAAATGTAAATCATATTTTGATCAAATTTACGTATTTGTAAGCGAGCATAACAGCTGGAACCAATGAATAAATAATTAACTGAAAGTAAATATGGGAAAATGCCTTATGTGTCTCATATCAGGCAACAAATTATCACATTTACGCGTATTTTCGTCAACAGCAACGAATTCGACCTTCTGATTTTTATAAAGCCATATAAAATAGCTTATAATTCACTTTTATAAACTAGAATTGAATTAATATAAATAAAATATATAAACTTACATCATTGTAAATAAAAAAATTTAGAGCTAAACAATAAATTATATTTCAGTTCTGTTAATAAGATATTGTCGATAATGATAAGATAAAACTAACATACGTAATCATTTTCGTAACATTTAAACGAAAAAACTATAAATAGCGTGTAAAGTACGAAAAAACCCTCAAAAGGTTTTTCTAAATAGGACTACTTTCATCATGCTGTTTCCATATTTACTCTTACTGAGCGCTTTCGTTTTAATAGAGGTGTGAAAATAATCATATTTATGCATTTATATTTATATTTTTGATAATTTTTTAATCCGTTAAAAATAATTAGGTAGATTCCACCATAGTGAGAAATTGCGAAGACGGATCAAAATGTCCCAGAACACACTGCTGTGTTAGTATTTTAGGTCATCAAACCTGCAGTCGTAGACTTATACGAGGTAAATTATTCTTAAACTTTTATAATAGTATATTATGCAGTTACTTTATAGTATAGGCAATTATGGCATGAATGGAAGTTTGGTACACGAATGGAGCGAGTGGGCCAATTTCCATAAATACCATAATCACTAATTATACAGGAATTATCATACGGAATTTTGTGGTTAGACTACACCTATAACACTAACCTTATGGAACACTGTGTTTAAACATGTTTTGAGTTTCATAAGTATAGTGTTATAAGTGTAGTCAATCACAAATAATTTATATTTAATATTATATTAATAATTAAATTATATCAGGCAGTTATTGTAATCCATACGGAGGAATTTTTCTGGACGAAGAAAAGAAAGTTTACGATGGTTCTTGTCCCTGTCCTGAAGGTCAAACATGTGTGTTGAAACCGGTAATTAAAATTTTTAAAATCTTTTGTTAATTGAAAAATTAATCCACTTAAAATTACTATTAATTAAAAATTATTATAATAAAACTATTGTAAGAAAGCCTATATAATACTTATTCGATAAGAGATCATGTTAAAAGATTATAATTAGGCTAAGTATTTTATTATAATATTTAAATACTGTACGGTTTCCTAATTAATGGCCATATATTACTTAAATGGTTTAAAAATTTCATTTATTGATATATTCTGTCATTTCAAAAACACTGCATTCTTTTAGTCACATCTTTCCCTAATTCCTGAAAGTTTGTTTTACTTCTCAAAATCAGAATAAAAGATGCACAAAATATTAATTTTCAGCAATGTATTATATTAAAACAAGCAATTATTTGTTGTGACATCGTCACAATCCACTGCAAGTTTTAATCATATTTTTAATTTAATTTAAAATATATGCTCTCCACCTCAAATTAGTAGTGACTTCCCCCTGTACATCATACTTTTCCTGTTAGCAATAAAGTCATGCCGGTCATTTAACTCCTGTTTGAAACAGGAAAATTTTTGAATTGAAATAACGTGTCTGATCGATGCAGACCGGAAGTTCGTATATAATTAATCTGGGCCTCCTGCTCTTAATCTTTGCATATCTGGTCTTGTCCTTCATCTATCTAACTGTTTTCGACAGTAATTTAAGGAACGACAGTGGGAATTTGTCCACAATTTTTTCAAATTGCAGCCCAATCGATGATCAACTCCAGCTTATACATACACCACAGCTGAAACAAACATTAATTTTACAGTAGCCTATATATTGACTAGCAGGTATGCCCCGTGTTGCTCGGGCAAAAGTAACGATAGCGAAGATTAAGATTATTACATTATAGTCAACCTTACCCGTTTTCACAGAATGCAAGAATTGGGTCCCCCTGTTTCCAGACTAATTAGAGAATTTTTAGACGGGTCTAAAAATATGTTCGATTTCCCGCAAAAACAAAAACAAAAACAAACAAACAAAAAAAAAACCGGCATCTGCGTCTTGCACTTCGCTTTCTCTTAACACTTCCATTATTGATGGAAGTTTTAAGCTTTAATCCGGTCCCTCTCCATGTCCCTCGAAAAATCCCTTCTTAGTGTGCGATCTTGTGACGTACCCTAACTGTGTACCAAATTTTAACTCCTAACCGTTTGGGCTCTGTGCTGATTATTATTATTATTATTATTATTAACTCGTCTCGATTATATATATAGATTCATGTATAGGGGTTCTTACTCAAATATTTGTTTTAAATGTCATGACTTACCCTGACCAACCTTGCAAATTCGATGACTCTCACATCCCTTACATTGACAAAGTAAAACGCATTTGACTTAATATGCACTTACTGATTGCTTCTTTAACTTTCTAATTAATTATTTTTCTGATTAACTATTATATATTTTTTATAATGACTGAATTATTAAAATTAAAATAAAACGTTTTATTAAATAAAAGTAATTTATCCTGTTATTAATCCACAACCGAAAATTGTATAGTTTTTGAAAATTTATTTTATTTATTATATTTGTCCCTTAATAAATTTTTCAAACTATAAAATATTAATAAACTGAAAAAAATATCAGAAATTGTTTTGTTGCACAAAGTGATTAAAATGAATAATAAATAAATAAACCTATTTAAATTAATTATTAAAAACTTACTTATAATTTTTGTTTACCAGTACCATAACTCTCTCTGAACCTCACCATTTACACACTGAATTTGATGGCAGGTGTTAAGGTACTGGTAAACAAAAATTTACCAGTACTTTAACACCTTAATAAATTTAAATATTTCAAAATTTTTTCAATGTTAGATTATTAAGAGTATTAGAGTTTTCTCTCTAATTCATAACACTACATAATTAATACACAGGTTTTAAAGTCTGAAAATGACAATTGATATTGTGGTATGTTATATTTGGGATGTAGTTCAATCCCCAGCGTTTTGGAATGCCCTCCTCACTGTTGCCTTTTATAATAATTCTTCACATAAACATTAGTTTTAAAATTAATCTGCACTATCAGTAAAAGAAATAAATGCCTGAATAATTGTCTGAGCATTAAGCAAAATTAAATACAGTAGTGAACCGAAAATCGGAATCAATTGGGGACTGGGGTTGTTCAGATTAGGGATTTGTTCCGATTACCCATTATGTACGAATAAATATATTAACCTGTCCGATGTTCAAATTTTTCTCCGTTGCGTGTCGCTTCGTGTTGAATTTTCGTCGATTTTAAGCCTAACGAAAATTTTTATAATAATCATCGAGGCTATTGTATCGTTAAAAATTATTTCTGCATTTTGTACAAACAAAATAAATATATTGAAGAATATAAAAACATGAAAATTATACTTTAGAAGTAAATTTAGTATCAAAAACGTTCGATTCAGCACGACACAGTCCGACTGAAAATCGTGCCGATTACCGGCGATTCCGATTACCGGGGTTCCGATTTACGAGTCTCTACTGTAATACATAACGTGATTACAATTTATAAGGTCTGATTTTAAATGATTTTAACATATAATTTTACATTGAAATGTAAAATTATAAGTGGCATGTACAACAAAACTTATTTAATAAATCTAAAATTAAAAAAAAAAAAAAAAATAGTTTATTTGATAAGGTTGTGTAAGGTTTAAAGAACACTGCTTAAAAACTTGATCTTTAGGTATAATAACAAAGAAAAAATAAATTGATAAAAAGCACTTGTGAATTCTTTACGTTTCTATTAGATACCCCCACATATTAAGTCAACATTTTACTGTAATAGTTTTAATATTCTTATTATCAACGGTGTATCTTTATTTATACTGTAAGAGAAAAACTTAAATTAATACAATTTTTGAACAATTGAAAGAAGTATATATCTTTAAGTACAAAATACCTCAGGGGCATGAATTTGTTAAAAGATAAATAATAATTATGAAATTTTGTGTTTAAGCCTTTTCGCAACACTGTGCGTAAGGATGATGTGGTTGAGGCAAGTCTTTATACGTTAAGGATGATAATGAAAAGGCAATTTGAGCAATGAAAGATGCTAAAGTGCAAAAATACATAATATCAAGGATTGATAAGAATCTACTTGTACCTGTGTAACCACTAAGAAAATGTTTGACTCACTGTGCAAGTATTTGAGAAAGATACTCATCAACAGAGACATAAAAGCTTTGTAAGAGATTATAATTTGCTTTTGATAGAAGCAAAGATGTAATGACAAATATCAGTCAGATGCTAGCTATTATTTATAAAATAACATTTTTGAAACAGGAAATCAATGAAGAAATGATCATAACTAAGGTATTGACTGATTTGCCTGACAAGTTTAAGATGTTAAAAATAGCCTGGGATTCGACAAATAGAGATGAAAAAACCCTTTCAAACTTGACAGCTAGACTGACAGCAGAAGAATTAAGACAAAACTGAAGAAACCAAGAAGGAAGATGTTGCATTTAGAGCATTTCACAATGAGAGGAAGTGTTTTAGATGTAATAGCAGAGAGCATTTGACCAGATGCTGTCCCAAAAAAAACTGATAGCAAATTTTGTACAATATGTGAGAAAAATAATCACAGTAATGACAAATGTTACTTTGGAACCAAACAGGAGAAATTTTGGTACTGGTAGATCTTGTCATACTTGTGGAAAAGACAATCGCGAGGAGAAAGACTTTCTTCAGAAATAAGTCACAAAATATATCACAACAGAAAGTGTCATTTTTGTGTGAGAGGTCAACTGATCGGGAAAATAAAGAAAAGACAGTATTTCTAATCGATTTGGGGTTCATCCTCGCATATGTGCAACAATAAGGATCTGTTTAATAAATTGGAATATATTGAAACAATTATTTCTGTTGCAAAGAAACATGAATCGATGACTGCTAAAGGAACTGGCACAGTCGAAGATAGGAATTGGATGTTGAATAATGTGCTGTATGTATCTAATCTGAGTAGAAACTTTATATCTGTTAATGCAATTATAAATAACAATGTTGAAGTTACTTTTACAAAGGAAAATGTTATTATATCAAAGGACAATATAAAAGTGCTCCAAAGAACAAAGAATAAAAATGGAATGTACGTTATAAAATTGAATCAAGAGATGCATCTGGTAGAGGAAAACAAAATTGCTGACAACTGGCATAGAAAATTAGGGCACTTGGGCATAAGTAATATGAAAAAACTAACCGATTTGTCAAGTGAAATGAATCTGACTAAATCTGATTTAATTCAGTTTGTGAAATATGTTTAAAAGCAAGACAGACTAGACTCCCTTTTAAAAGTAATGAATAGAGAGCCACCAGACCTCTTGAGATTATATACACAGATTTGTGCAGTCCAAACAGACACATGGAATGGAAAAAAATACCTTTTGACCATGCTGGACAATTTCAGTCATTTTTGTATGGTATATCTTCTCAAGAATAAAAATGAAATGTTTGAATACATGCCTATGATAACCAACAAATGCTTATAGGAGTATTGACTGTTATAATTATTTTTCGAGTTGTAAAGTAAGTGAAATTTTAAAAGAAAAATTTTGTGAAGAAAACATACATAAGGAAATACAGAATTTGGATAAAGTAGAAGAAAGTTAAATGTATGGAAGAAGGAAAACAATGCTGCTGCCTGAAGATACTGAAATGCAGAAGTAGTAAAATTCAAAGCAGTAGTCCCTACATATTGAGAGATAAAGGTAAACATGAACTGCGAAGGCTAAAACATCTTGAAGACTTTGAAATAAATGATCAGGAGACAGACCTGCTTTCCTACAAAGAAACAGTAAAAACTAAAAAGCCCTGGAGAGAAGTAATTGAAAAGGAAAAACAGTCATTGATTAAAAATGAGACTTGGGAACTGGTCAACGAAACCAAAGCTGAAAGGAAAAATATCCTGAGTTGAAAATGGGTATTCAAAATTAAAAAAACGATGGTACTCATAAGGCATATTTGGTGGTATGAGGCTTTGAACAACAAAAGAGAATTGACTATAGTGAGACTTTCAGCCCAGTGGCGGCAATAAGCTACACATAATACTTTCATTGGCAGTGAAATATCACTATTGAATAAAAATATTTAATATTAAGACAGCATTTTGTATGGTAAATTAGATGAGGAAATATATATGAAACTGCCAGAAAGATTCAATGTTTCAAACAGTATGTCTATTGAAAAAGACTGCTTTATGGATTGAAGCAAGCTCCTCTTAAATGGAATGAAAGATTTGCAACATATTTGGAATCTGTAAGGATGCCGACTTCCAGGGGAAAACAGTTAATCACGTGTCAGGAAAACCTAGGGTCGAAATCGTATGTGGGTGGTGGCGGTAGGAGACAAAGATGACAAGTGTCTTATACAAAACCGTTTATTCTAACTACTAAATTAACTTACATATTATTGAGGTACAACACGATCTAGATCATTAGGGCAATGTAGGTATGGTGACGTTGGGAACGTTCCGGGCTTCCTAGATCGTTTTCGGAGAGACAGTCTTCTTGTGGCATTGAAGAATGAAGGGATGTGGTCCTGTTGTAGAGGAGGAGGAGTTCTGTTGGCCTCTGTAGACAGCAACCCCTTTTCCGGGATCTTCGGAAAGTCTTGACTGGTGCAGAGTCGCCTGGAGAGGAATCGCCTGTCTGGAGAAGAACCGCCACACTTCTTCCAAGAATGACCGAAGCAGGATTGAACTCTCTGTCTGGAGAAGAACCTCCCTTCACCCCTGAGATCCGGGGGTTTTATAAGATTTTCCCGAAACCCAAGACCGATCCAGGTCGAGAGAGGTTGACAGAGCCTTTGAAGTTCGCGCTCGTATTTTACGCTGTTATGGCTCCAAACAATCTGCCATATGTTCTGGCGGCTAATTTCTCCCCTTTGTTTCTTACTCCCGACACTTGTTTGCGAGCACCTGGACAAAGTTCCTCTCTTGGTTGACATCCCCTTGGTCATTCGTCATCGAGTCGCGTTTGTTTTAGGATAAGTTTTAAGAAAGTTTCTTTCGTGTCTGGTTTACATCCCCAACACTTGTTCCTGACACGAGTTGACTCTCGAAATTTCCCGACTTTGGAATTTTATAATTATTCACCACTTCCACGCGTTTTTGCGACCCTTACAAATCTAAAGGCTTAACTGCTTGTAAGACAGATCAGTGTATTTTTAAGAATCAAAAAAGCAACTTATTGCTTGCAATATATATAGATGACAAAATAATCATACGACAAAATAACCTGGAAGTTGATAAATTGCTAAGTGAACTGAACAAAGAATTTGATATAGTCATAAACAGAAATCCAACCTCATTTCTTGGAATTGAAATAACAAAGAATGAAGATTCATTAGTATTAAGTCAAAAGAAATGCATCAAATCTCTTAGTTAAGTATGGGATGAATAATGCAAAACCAGTAAAGACACCAATTGCAAACTTGGATGCTGAGGAAGATAGATGTATGACAGTAACAAATTTCCCTTACAGAGAGGGTGTGAGGGCGTTCCCTGTTAGTTGTGATACGGCTATAAGGAGGACTAGTCCTAGGCTTCCTTTGCAGATAGCCACTGTTGGAAGCCTGCTTTATGTGGCAAATAAAAAAGACCCAATATAGCATTTTCAGCAAGTGTAGGCAGCAGACACTTGAACAATCCAACCAACCAAGACATAATTAATGTGAAATGGACTATGTGATATTTCAGATCAACATTAACTAACAGAATAGAGTTTTTGAGAACAGCAATTAGTGATGAATTGATTGCCTATTCAGACTCTGACTATGCAGGAGATTCGGAAACAAGAAAGAATACAATATGTAATATTTTACAACGGCAGACCGATTTCATGGACATCTAGGAAACAACCAATAGTTGCATTGTCAAATTGTCAGGCTGAATTTCTCATAGCTGCAGAGTGCTGTAAAGAACTACTCTTCTTGACAGGTGTACTAGAAGAACTGGCAGAACAAAAAAAATTTATAAAAGAATTAATGTGGATAATCAATCAGCTAACACTAGTGAAAACTAGACAACTAAATAAAAGAAGGAAACATATTGATGTCAGGTACTACTTTATTTGTGAAAAGGTGTCAGAAGGACAGATAGAAATTGCCCATTGACAGAACAAGTGGCAGATATATTCACTAAACCATTAGACTGAACTAATAAAATTTTGTGTTTAGACTCACTAGAGTAGAATTTAATTAAAATATATATAAAATATTAATAAATATTTCTTAAAATAATGTCTATTTTAAAATATTTTAATTTAAACTTTAATGTTTGTTTAATAGAGGTAAATATTACAAGACCCTTTTTTTTTTTTTTAATTTGTATAATATGCTTTTTTTCCTTTATAAACTCAAAGATTTCTGTCAACATATTTGCAGACCCTCAGGGTTTGGTCGATCACATATTGTGGAAAAATCTGATATTATCTGAATTATCTCAAATACCTGGATATGAAAATTTCTACCGTTCAGCATTGTGTAAAAATTTTCAGTGTTTTCAGATGATGCTTTCAGTGATATCAGATAAGGAGAGCAGTTAAGCTTATCAGTAGAATATACACATAATTTTTGAGATAAATTCTTGTTTTATCATTTAACAGCGATAAAAGCATACTACTATATAATACACATAATATTTCATTAAAATAATAAATTCTTCTATGATAAAACAAAAATAATCTATTTAGGCTTAACCTTCTTAACGAAAAAACAGCTGTTGGTAGAAATATGGCAAAAGCAGGTGATTTGATTTTAAATTAAAGATTTCATATGTTCACATATTATAATATTTTATCTAAAAATTAGTTTAATATTTATATAGATGTTTCAGTTTTTTTTTAATTTTTTCTCAATATTTTTATTTTTCAGATATTAGGAATTGCAGTGCACAGATGTGAAAAGAATAAGTTCATAAAAACAACAACTGAAAAACCAGAAGTTACTAAAGAAAGTAAAACTACAGAAAAAATTTACGAGACTGTAGCTACAGAAGAACCAGAAGTTATTGAGGAAATTGTAAATACAGAAGAACCAGAAGTTATTGAAGAAATTGTAAATACAGAAGAACCAGAAGTTATTGAAGAAATTGTAAATACAGAAGAACCAGAAGTTATTGAAGAAATTGTAAATACAGAAGAACCAGAAGTTATTGAAGAAATTGTAAATACAGAAGAACCAGAAGTTGAAGAAATTGTGACTACAGAAACAAGTGAGGAAATTATAAATGAAGAAAATCCAGAAGATATAGAAGAACCAGAAGAATCTAACCAATGAACAGAAACAACACAAAGATTACTACTATAAAATAAAATTCTTTCTTTCTGATCTTTCAATACTAATCAAAATAAATTAATCTATGTAAAATTCTTTTACTATAAATCATTTCTAATAATTGAAATATAATTTATTCAAGATCTTACTATTTGTAAATATGAAAAAACATTTCCCAAAACCCTTACCAATATCATCTGAGATTTCTCTATTATTGAAAACACTTGTTACTATTTATTTTCAAAATATGAGATAATTTTTTCTTATTATAAGCAAACTTTCTTAAAATAAAACAACTTAGAGATAAAAGTTTAATTTTTCACACAATATATTATTTTAACACAAGTATAACAATTATCTTTTCATAATTTAAAAACTATATTTATTTATCACATATATGAGATGTTATGGTAACTTTCCTTTCTAATGACTTCACAGAGCACCAAACAGATTTATCTTCAGGCATAACATGTAAATTTTAGATTAACCAACTAATTAATCTATTAAAGTCGTGTAATCTAGAATAAGCATTAAAGATTTAACACCATCTATCTGCAAAGCCAAAGAGGTTATAATCAGACTTAGAGGCATGAAATAGTTTTCAGTAAAATCTGCAATGAAAGTGCAGAAACAGAAATGAAGTTTACTAGAAATTGTACAGAACTATGGTACGGTGGCATTTTCAATGCAGAAAAATCATCATATTTATATTTCAAATGTCTGCCTGATAAAACAATAATGACAATAGTAATTCATGTCACAGAGGTTATAAAAAATAAACTAAGAACATGTAACTCTTTGTTTGAGAATGAACATGATTGGTAATAAAAAACCTGCTATGATTATTAATTGAAAACTCTACCACCTCAATACTTATGCAATGCCAACATATTACCTATACGATATGTAGCAAATAAGACAACATGGATGATGCCAGAGCTTTTTCTTACTAGCTGAAAAAGTTAGACACCTGCATGATTGTCAAAAACAGAAAAATTATTCTTTTATCAAATTTCTTCTGTTTTTGTTATGTTTGATAAACTGATACATAATTTTTCTGTATGTAGGAAAATTTTACCTTATTGTCATTTTTATTACCAAATAGTATTTAAAGAAATTAATTACACTTTTAATTAATTTTGCAATAAAATGAAATCATGTTCTTAAAATATCATAAATAATAATTAAATTTTTATCAAATATCATCAAATAAGCTTAATCAGCTTAATTTTAAGGATAGTCAGAAATTTATTCTTTAGAAAAAATATTTTAGCTAAAAGAAGGTTATTATTGTTGAAGTTAACCACGGAAATAAATCATATTGTTGTATGCTACATTTCAGCATTTAATTTTAAAATTCAAGCTTCAGTTTGAAATTCATAAAAATTATGAATGAAAACTTGGATTAATTTGAAACTTGTCTGTATCTACAACTTCACTTACCATTGAAGAAAACTGGGTCAATCTTAAATGATGCAGTGTTGGTTATGCAAGTTTCCATACTATTTTGTGAATAAAACTATGTTATCAGTGTTTCATCATTTAATCTTATTTTGTTTCATTTCTTCCCTTTTGCAATATGAAGATTACAATAATTCAATCAATCAGTAAGCACAACTAGTTTTATGTGGGACACTCTGCATAAATTTAATACAAATTACTAATCTTTTAATTTCACAAGTTCCTTTTTAATGTGTTCTTATATTATGCTTTATATCAATTGATATTATTCAAGAGCTTAACATTATTTTGTTTATTTGTATACAGGTACTCCTCACTTTATGACCTATCTGCTTAACGACTACTCGCACTTATGACCAATCGAGTTTCGACCTGCAATTCGGGGAATCCCCTTTCTCAGCTTGAGTGTCAGTCAGTGGAAAATGGTGACATGCGCACTAAGCATACTATAATAGGCTTGTGCGTACTATAATTGTCTTATACAGTGATGTTGCGAGGGGGTCTATCATGCACCGGGTGCCACTCGCAGCGGAGAGCCAAAATGGTCTTCAAAACAAACTATATGTGTTTCTGGAGAGGGGAGGGGTACCCATAAAGTGTTGTGCCCCGAGCGCCAGTTATGTTTGCTACGCCACTGATCTTATAGTACTATAATAGGCTAATAGCGTACTATAATAGTCTTTTTATGAATAAATTTGAAGTTTGTTGCATAATTTGTATAATTTTACAATGATCCTATATTCCCGGCGCAAGCTCCTCGCTTATCAACCAATTCGCTTAACGACGTAGTCGTCGGAACAGAACTCGGTCGTAAAGTGAGAAATGCCTGTATTGTATTTCTTCAACAAACAAAAACTTAAATTTAAAAATAAAATTGAAAGTATGTCCTTCATAATAATATCACCTTATAAAAATATGTATTTTGTTCTATGAACGTTTATAATTTTAATTCTGGTACGCACTATATTTAAAAAAAATTAATTTTCTGTATCTCTTATGTTAATATGTATTGCAGTGAACTTTTCTATATGATTAATAATAATACTAACCAAAATATAAAAATTTGTGAACACTTTTATTTCACATTTCTCTATATGAGATGTTTAACTAAAGTAAAAGCATATATACATACATATACATGTATATGTATATATATACTATTCATATGTTTTATTGCATATCTAATAGCAAACATAAGCAAAAGTATTGCAAATCAAAAAATTTTACATATGAAAGTTGAGTGTAAAAATAGAAGGAATGCTCCATACAATTACTTATATTCAATTAATGTATAACTTGCAAAAGCAAGAAAAAAATATTGATACTTCAACCAAAAATTTTTTGAAAAAACAGAAAATATATTTATATATATATATTAGTCCCATAATTCAGATGATGTCCCTTTTGTACTTTGCATAATACTTTTGATATAAATTATCTCCTAGGTCAGTTAAATTGAATATATGTTGTTCATTTGCATTTGCATAAGATTACACAATAGGCATTGGTATGAAAGACCTCGCTGATATGAATTCACTCCCTTTTGTAAAAAAATTGGCCAGATGAGAGAGTAATAAAACCATGAAGAATTTGTACATTTTATTGTTTGGTATCCTTCTTTTTATTCTGTGGAAAATAAAAGTTATTCTGTAATTGTTTAAATTTTTCCATCTTTTGTTTTTAAAATATTATCCTTACTTGAAATTTTTTTAATTCTGTTGTTAATGCATGAACTTTTGATCTTTCTTGTTCTAAAGCAGTATGTAGTAGTGAAACCTAGAAAGATAATTAAAAACGGTTAATGTTACCCTAGGTGCCAAGATGGCGGCTCGTCTGATTCCAGCAAGGAAACAGTGGGACGCACGTTCTAACCTAACCTAACCTATTCTAATAATTTGGTTGCTAATAAGTATGGTAATTTATTAGATTAGGTTAGGTTAGGTTAGAACGTGCGTCCCACAGTTTCCTTGCTGGAATCAGAACGAGCCGCCATCTTGGCATCTAGGGTAACATTAACCTTAAAAACAATTGAAAATTTTTTAAAAATTTGAAAAATAAAATTTAAAAAAAATTAAGAATAATTTTAAAAAAATCCCACACATCTTAACGGTTTACCTGTTCAGTTAATTCATCCTTTACTTTAGTTATTTGTTCTACTTTTATAATAATTTCTGCTTTCTCATGCACTATGAAAGAGATAAATAATGTTAGAAAATATTATAATTTATCATAAATAATGTTTTAAAACTTACTTTCTGCTTCAAGCAGCACTTTTAACATTTTTTTATTTCTTTCTTTCACTGCTTTCATTTCTAACTAAATCCAAGAAACATTTTTTAAACCTAAAAAGTAAATTTTTAAATGGAAGAGTCAATATAGTTAACACAGAATATTACCTTCAACCTATCTACCTCTTCTGTTAATTTTGCAATCTCTTGGTCTTTTTTCTCTAGTTCATCTTGATATTGTATATTTCGAACGTGATCATCTCTATAAGCCTTCATTTGCAAATGAGAAAGAAATTAATTAAAATTGTTAATTGATTAAAAGTTGTTTTATGAGATAACAATTTTCTTTCATTAAAATTAAAATTTCCTTTTACTTCTATTCTCTGATAAGCATCCTTTCGATATTCTTTATGAATAATTTCTTCGGCATCTTCCTCAATCTTGTCGAAGAATTTGCTTTCATCTGAATTTGGAGGATTTTTATCTTGGATGGCATTTGCTAATTAATATATAATAAATTTTATTATTATTTATTCAAAAAATAATATTTATATTTTTAGAAGCAAATTATATTCTATATATTGCATATAAATATAAATCTGACCAACAGAAATAAATTTTTATTCTTCATACAGCTTCTTGTTTGGATTTGTTTTAAATTATTATTTCAGCAACCTAATAGTTCTGTTTTCTTCTTTTTTCCAAAATTATCACGACAACTTCTGCATGTTATAACACTCTTTTTTTTATTCTTTTTAAGTATCTTTAACAAAATGCATTTCAGACTCATATTATCCCTCTTCAGTTGTTATACAGTTGTTACATATTAAACTGTACAAAAGAAAAGATACAAATAAATTCCTGATTTTAATAATTCAAACTAAGACATTAAAATATAAACAATAAGATAAACTTACATTTGGTGTACAAACCAGATTATTAAATACACATTGACTTTCAGATCATCAAATACATTATTAAAAACAACAAGACACATCATAAGATAAGCACACATTTAAAATATAAATAAAACACAAAGTGAAGAACTTTTGCCTTACTTTTACAGAATACTTAAACATTATTGTAGGTCCCCTTGCTGGCTAAAAATTGATACAAAGTAGGGTCTAATTGCATACCATCTTGTCCCTAATTCTCTACTAGGAAGAGTATTTAAAGAGCATATCACATCAATTAAAAATAATAATTACACATCAGCAGTAGCCCACCATTGTAATAGCCAAGAATGTGAAATTCAAAAAAATAAATTAAAAATTAAAAGGGTATCTAATACATTTAAAAGGAAAATTGTTGAACATTTTAAAATAAGAAAATTAAATTTAGAAATAAAAATTAATAATAATGATGGTATGCAATTACACCCCTACTTGGTATCAATTTTTAGCCAGAATATTAGCCATATAATAACATAGGTCTTCAAAAAAAATTTTTTTCCAGCTGCATTGGATATTTTTGCTGAATTATATGTTTTAAAGATCAGAGATCCTAAAAATGACTTTCGTAACATCCCATCACATATATGTTTTTTGCAAAATAAAACAAATTTTTGATAAAAACTCTTATTTATGACAATGAACTAAATTTAATATATTTTCTTACAACTAATCAAAACATTGTTTCTGATATTTATACACAATTTTAGGTCTACTCTTTTTTCTTATGAAACCTTTTTTTCTTCTCTTTGATGCTTCTCCAAACTTGTTTCCAATTTACTTCTATGGTTTCTCGATCGAGCATCCAACAGTAGTCAGCTAACATATTGATGGGAGGGGCTGACAGGGGATATGGAGTTTGGAATGTACTCGTATACCACCTAATTGGCTGTCCAGTCGGGAAAACTAGCCCTCTGCATTGAAAGATGGCATTTATAGTGTGATAGGTGGAGAACATATGATTGTATAATCTTGTCTCCTGATAGGATTCCTGACACCAGTTAAATTATTATTTCTAATTGTGGTTTAACTCACAATTTATAAATTTCTATCATTAAAAGGAGGGCTAATAAACTGACGAGTGGGGAGACACACGAGTAAGAGATAGGATGTCTTGTCGTGAACGAAATCAATGACACTTAGTTAACAAAGAAATAACAAAATTTAATAATATAAAAATAAAGAAGTTACAAATAAAATAACTAAATATTCCATCTAACTTAGAGAGTGTTAACAATATAATAATCCCTAATATGGGAGATAAGAGAGAGAGAGTTTACAAATCTAAGTACAGGTATACCTCGAGTTACGTCGTTCCCGATTATACGTCGTTTGTCAAAAAAGTATATAGAAAAATAAAAATCAAAGTTTAAGTCATTTTATTCGACTTTACATCCATCCGCCACAAATATTGAAGTCGTAATATGACTAGAAAAGTGTTGAAATCACATAAAATCATATTAAAATATGTACATTTACAGTAAATGTTAATATAATCATCATAAATCCTAGAGAACGAAACATGAAAACATCTATGTTTCTGTGTTGTCTTATTATTTAGAGGTCTTTAAGTGCTCATTATTGGCGTTTAGTTACGACGTAAGTTGTAGTTTCGACTTACGTTGTAACTACACAAGTAAATTCAACTTACGTTGCCTCTCCTGGAACCAATTACCGACGTAAGACGAGGTATACCTGTATTTTACCTCATTTATAATATGATTGATAACTTTTCTGTATTCTGGGCAGAAGTTCAAACTGATGAAGTATGGCACTACCTGAGTCAAGGTTAGGGTAAACTATTTTCTTTTTATTTTTTGTATTAAATCCTTTAACATCTACCGAACATAAGTAGCAGTCAGTTGTGTGATTTTTCTGTTCACACCATATCATAGGAATGCCAAAATAAAATGAGTTTTTCTTACCCTTAAACCACAAACGAAGATCTTCCTTGTATTTTCTGCACACTTTATGCGGAGCCTATGCTTTGTCTTGATCTCCAAGTTTCAATTTGAAATATGCAAAATAAACTTTCTTCACAAACTCACTTATGTTTCTTTGTTGACTTTTCACAGTGTATTCATCACAAACATAATAGAAGCTGTCGGGAGAAATTACACAACCTCTGCGAGCCATATTCCAGAAATAAAAATACAAGCACAGTAGCGTTTGAATGCTGGATATAAACTGAGTGTGGCATTAGATGGCCAGCAAGATACTGATCTTATTTAGCTTGTTGAAACATTATCTAATCCAACAGCAGGTTGTTTATATTTATTCCTAGTATCCCAACATGTCAAAACATGCTCAACCTCACTAGTAATATTACTCACTATCAACTTTTAACCTGTTTCTACACAATCATGCAACTGTGAGAGTCTGGATTTTTAGAGAAATTATTCTAGAAAATTAATACAAAATCTGTTAAAATTTAAATTAATAACTTGAAATTTTTATCAAAGTTACACATCAAAGATAACAAGATACAAATGTTTCTTGTGCTGACAGTCAGTTCCTAAGAGAGATCTTTATTTCCCATGACTAAAAAGCTGAGTAAAGCCCAAGAGACTCACATCATGACACCTAGTCAGATTATCTTAATTCTTAATCTCTATTGGAGGAGAAAAATTAGTATAAATAGGGGATACGTCTAAACTCAGGGCACTTCGACACTTCAGCATATCTCCTCCATAATGAAAGACTAGTGACATACTTCCTCAGATTGAACTTCCACCCAGAATACAGAAAAGTAGCAATTACATTATAATGAGGTAATATGCTTAAACTTTGTAAACTCTCTCTCTTATCTCCCATATTAGGGATTATTATATTGTTACACTCTCTAAGTTAGATGGAATATTTAGTCATTTTATTTGTAATTTCTTTTACTTTTTATATTATTAAATTTTGTTATTTATTTCCTTGTTAATTAAATGTCGTTTGGTTTCATTTCTAATAAGACATCCTATTGACATACCTATGCACTCCCCACTCGCTAAATTTTAAGCCCTCCTTTTAATAATGGTTTACGCATGTTAGTCCACGATAAATCAACTATCTGGTGTCAGGTCCTGACTGAGACAAGATCTTACAATTTTCTTGTCTCCAACATTAAATAATCGCCATCCTTTGACGAGAGGGCTAGTCCAGCAGACTAAAAGCCAAATAAGTGGTATACGAGTACATTCCAAAACCGATACCCTGGCCCTCACACGACCTTCCTCTTAACGCTGAAACTACTTAATCCACCTCCTCTACCACTACTCTCTTCAACCATTAACATTTTTTATTTATTTACTGCCACCAGCTATAACTGATAGAATTAATATGAGAAGTGTTCGTTTTAAGGCCATTTTTTAATAAAAAAAAAAAGAATACTAAATTTTAAGTTAACTAGAAATTTTACACTAAATACAAACAAAACCTTGAGTGTAACAAAAAAAATTGACATGATTGGAATTTTTTTGGTATTTTTTTTCATTTTTATCAAGTTGAAATCTATAAGAAAATGTATAAAAATCCTATGCAGTTTTTTACTTGCAGGCCTGTGTAATGTTTAAGTACCCTGTAAAAGTAAGGCATAAGTTCTTCATTTGTATTTTGTTGTTTTTAATAATGTATTTGATGATTTGAAAGTCAAATGTGTATTTAATAATCTGGTTTGTACACCAAATGTAAGTTTATCTTATTGTTTATATTTTAATGTCTTAGTTTGTGTTATTAAAATCAGGAATTTATTTGTATCTTTTGCTTTTTACAGTTTAATATGTAACAACAGTATAACAACTGAAGGGACGATGAGAGTCTGAAATGCATTTTGTTAAAAATACTTAAAAAGAAGAAGAAGAAGAAGGAAAAAAAAAGAACTCCTGAAGTACTATAACATACAAAAGTTGTGATAATTTTGGGAAAAATCATCACTATTAGGTTGCTAAAACAATAATAACTTTAAATTACTTTGTTAAATTTATGCTTCTGTTAATTAATATCTAAATGTAGAAGTAAATATAAACTGAAGTAAAATGATATAAAAAACTTTTTAAAAATTAAATATTAAATTTTTTAAGGTAATATGCAATATTTTCAGAAATAGTAAATTCTACACATTAGTCTTAATTATCCAAGGTAATGTGGACAAATAGTACTTCAGTTAATCAAAAACTTATAATAAAGTGTTCAATAATTTATTAAATGAATTAAATTTATGGATGCATTGCTGCATACAATTTTTATGTTAGGGCTACTTATCGAATATAGGACTTAAATTAAAAAAAATACTTTTAATTTTATTTACAACTACATTTATTAAAACAAATGAGAAATGTACAGTACATTACAAATAAAATGGCTTTAAACTTTTCTGAAATTTGTTGTGAGAAAGTAAAATAAATTCTTATTAGGAACACCATGCAACTTAGTCCTATCATGATATAATTGAGGTTGAGCATTGCATTTTTTGTAATTAAAAATTTTTAAATTAGTTTTTTAGTACATATAAATTATCTTTCACTCCATCTAACTCAATCACTGATATGTGTTTTAATGTGTATGTAAGGCCATATGTATGTGTACAGATGTGTGCATGAGAGTGAAAGTGTGTGTGAGATCAGAAGAAAACAGTTGCTGGCCAAAGGCAAAGGCAATCCTTACACTTGTCAGCCATGAGAGGTAATCATTGCACCTGCTAGGCACAGAAGAGGAAATCCTTACATTCACTAATCATCATATTTTGTTTGTTTTTGAAACCCATTTTTGTACATGTTTTCTTGGCCATGTACAATGTTTTCTTTTATTTTTACCCCATTAATTCTCATTAGTCACACTTAATTATGTCAAGGAGCACAAAACTTGTCACTTTAACTCCACTCTATCTTTTAGACTGATAGTTCCCAAACTTATTATGCCCATGGATCCCTTCTCATAGCAACAACCTGACCATGAACCCTCAAGTGAAATAGCTTTACACAACTACCTAATAGCAAAATTACAAATTTAACTTTGATGTCTTGAATGGTGATGTAAAAAAAAAACATTTTGATATTTAAAGGAATATTTATTGAAATTACTAACTAATGCTTGCCCGTTTTTGATAAACTGGTATAATATAGTGAAAATAAAAAAAAATGTATAATTTATTTCTAATTGTGTTATAAATTACACTACAAAAATATAAAATTAATAAGCTTTTTATTTTATCTATTAAATTTTCATAGAAAGACATATTTTTGATAAAAATAAATAAATGATTTATATAGTTTTAGTCATTAAACAGTTTTACTAGTTAGAATTATAAAAAAAAAAGCAAATAATGAAATTGTATAAAATGTGTAAAATGTATAAAATGAAATTGTAATTAAAATATGATTTGAAAAGAAATATTTTAATAGTAGTATATTAATTTATAACATAATTTTAGTAGATGTCATATATGTAAGATTTTGTTTAATTCATTCTTGAAATATTTTTGAAAGTTTGGTATAATCAAAATCGGTTGTATATAACTTTAATAATATTTTGAAATTGTTAAAATTCTATTTTCTGTAGTTTTGTAAAGATTAGTAGTAACTCATCTTTGACTGCGTGACTTATCAATACCCAACTCGTACCACCTTATATAAGCAGCCTTGTTTAATAGAATCTAACTAACGTTTTCGATCGTGTTTAACGACCTTCTTCAGGTTAGAACATCAAAAAAAATCGAACATAAGAACGTTTAGCAATAACGACCGCTCGTTTGGAACGTTTTAAGAAGAACATTTAAATAGGATATCGTGCGCCATCTCTACGTCGATGAGTATTAAATAATACAGTCTCCGCACAGCCCCTACCCTTCCCTCGGTATATGAGATGTTCAGCATGCACCATATTCTTCTGTTAGTATTTTATTTTCAATATCCCCACGAGGCATATATTATTATTATTATTGTTCACTGTCTGTTATCTATCTTTACATTATTCTCTTGTATTGTATTATTTAATACTCATCGACGTAGAGATGGCGCACGATATCCTATTTAAATGTTCTTCTTAAAACGTTCCAAACGAGCGGTCGTTATTGCTAAACGTTCTTATGTTCGATTTTTTTTCGATGTTCTAACCTGAAGAAGGACGTTAAACACGATCGAAAACGTTAGTTAGATTCTATTAAACAAGGCTGCTTATATAAGGTGGTACGAGTTGGGTATTGATTAGTAGTAATATAGGAGGAAACAATTTTGTAATTGGTATTTCTTCCTACTTTGATATACTGGGTTTTAAGGAGGAATCACTTTATATTGACTATAACCTTGTTACATTTTACAGACTGAAGTAGTTCATTATTAAAGTAAATTATATATAGTGTTTTGTTCTTTTAAAAGTGTTTATATCTATTACAGTAGAGTCCCAGTTAAATGCAACCCATTTGTACAATGTACACTGTGGAAGAATACTTTGTTTACAAAGAAAAGAGAATATAATAATAGTACAGTTATTTCACTAATCTTGGCTGAGCAATGTTTGAAGGGATTGTAGAAGTTAATTCAGGTGGACCATTAGCAATGCCTCTTCTATCTGGCTTACAGAACTGTTCATTCTCATAATTTGATCAACCAATTTTGGTTAAACTTTGATATTCTCTATAAATTGTGATGAGGAATCAAAAAATGTAATAAAAACTATGGGTCTATGACTTCGTCTAAGACAACATTTCCCAAAGTGGTTCCTATGAATCCCTGGAGTCCTTGGAGCTGCTGACAGTGTCCATGGCAAATTAAAATTAATTTTGGGTGTGTGGACAATGCCAGGGGTCCGTGAAAGGCTTAATAAAAAGTATAAATTGATTGTGACCCATTTATCATCATTAAATATTGATTTCATGTAGAATACAAGTATAGCAATAAAATACATTGTAATTACTTTTTGCAAGAAATAAATCATACAAAAAATAATAATACAACAAAATTTGCTTACTGTAATCACCGATGATGTTTTTGTCTACTGTCTAATGCTATCAGAATTAGCATGTCCCAAAATATAAATTAAAGCTTATTTGTAAAATTTCAATTTCATATTAAAACATAATGCAGACTTAATTACATTATATTTTATTATTTTTTAGATGCATATGTACTGTACAAAATAACAAAACATTGATGTTATTAGTGAAAAAAGTCTGTAACATGAGTTTGCCTCTCATGATTCATTGCTTTATGCTCAGCAATACTTCAAACGTGGTCAACTACCTCAAAAGAATCTTGTTTTACGAATGATTTAGTTTATAGAAAGCTGCTTAAAAGTTTGAGATACATACAGACAAATTCATAAATTTAATTGGTCAATTATTCAGTAAGTTGTCAAATTACAAATGTTTTTGTTTTAAAATGATTACATTTATAAAATTTTCAAAATCTAAAAATTTAAAAAATAACAATTTTAATTAGATAAATTAAATCTTAGAACAAATTTTACTTTAGGCACAAAATGTCATTAAAATTTTGAATATTTTGTCTTGTAATTGGAATTGTTATTTTATACAATGCATATCTTTAACTTTGTGATAATATTGTACATCTCCTCAAAAATGTGAAAGAAAGCACAAAAATTAGACATGAAATAAAAGTTTCTGAATCTTTAATCTAAATTTAAGTTAATGAAATATGATTGTAAAACTAATTTAACTTATAAAAACACAATGCATTAAGTGAGACAAAAATAAAATTTGAATTACAGAGAATTTGAGTTAAGAAAGTTTGACTTAAAAGTCTACTGTATTTATTTCTGGCATTAAAATTTTAATATTATCTATGTTTTTGTTAAGAGGATTAATTATGTACAATGGCTTACTACTGCAAATATCAGCATAGTTTTAAAAAACATTATTATAATAGACTATTTAGTGTACAAGTCAAAAATTATTACAATATCAATAATTAAAAGTTTAAATAATTTTTTATTGTTAATTTACATAAAACAATTTTACAATTAATTTGTAATTTAGAGAGATTTTAGATTTTTGTTTTTATTTTAAAAAAGAACATAAAAATATCTGATGGTTAATGGACTTAAAATTATGCAAATATAGTAAATTGTGATTATATAATGAATAATACTGTAATATAAACATAGATAATATTGTAATTTTAATATTAAAAAATAAATATAATGAAACGTTAAATTTATGAATATATGTTAATAAAAATACAAATAATACAATAAATAAAACTTTTAAGTTTAAGTAAAAGTTGGTCTGGCATAATTCATTAGAATGCATATACTGTTATGTTAATGTCTTTCATTATGCAACAGCATGCTTCCATTCAATCCAATAATTTATTATAAGAAATAGTTATCATTATTTTAAAAAACTTAAATAAACAAGTTATGTATCAGTTATAAAACTATTCTTAAACAGAGTTTAATAATTTACATATTAATATAACAATTAATTTAAAAATTAAAGTGCTTGTTTAGATCTTATTTATTGCAAACTTACATAAATCACAATAAAATTTCATATAAAGTTTTATGTATAATTACTATCATGTGCTTTTTTAAATATAATTGTATATAAAATTTATAGTAAAAAAACATTAAAAAATACATAAGAATTAAAAAAAATAGTTTAAATATTCACTAAACAGCGTTTAAAAGTTAAACAACAAATTTCAGCAAACAAAATTTAAACCACCTTCTTTTAAACTTGTTTGAAAAAGTTAATTCAGTATTTATGTGTAAAAATTATCTAAATAAGAATTTGCAATGAAAATTATGTTGCATGATCCAAAAAGCAGTAAGGTATACTAAAAACTAATAAAAAAAATAATCAATAGAACCATTATTTAGTAAGATTACAGAGTATATTTTGAAAGGTTAATGTTACCTATGGTTCCAAAATGGCGGCTCGTCTCTGATTCAAGGAAACAGAAGAAAGAAAACAGTAAGGATGCACATTCTAACCTAATCTATTCTAATAATTTGGTTGGTAATAATTACGGTAATTTATTAGACTAGGTTAGGTTAGGTTAGAATGTGCGTCCTCACTGTTTTCTTTCTTCTGTTTCCTTGAATCAGAGACGAGCCGCCATTTTGGAATCATAGGTAACATTAACCTTTTGAAGTAAGTAAGATTTGTGGACTTATGCTTATGATAAATTTCTTTTACCTTTTACGAGATGATAAAAACTATGTCTGAAATAATGAAGAAAAACTAAGAAAATATTACATTAAAAAATTGTTTGAATTTGTTCTAATGCACTTTGTAGTTTCAAAGCTAAGGATGTTCTTTTAAAAGAACAAAAATGTTTCTGATTAAAAATATTTGTTTTGGTTTCTTGAATACAGTATTTTTCTTATTATTTTAAATATGGTATCAAGCACAAATGGTATTTTTGTTAATATTACAAATTTAAATCTTTTATATTTTCTGAAAAATTAAATATTAAAATGTATTATCTATTTTTGAGTAATTATTTCCTTATTCTATCCTAGATAATTACTACTGATCCTAGTTTTGTATCCAATAAATTCTGTGACAATGATATCCTTCACTTTTCTGCAGTCATTATTTTGGAAATTAATGCAACAAAACAAGATCCCTAGTTTTGATTTTATTTAATTTATTTGTCCAGATCACTTTTATAGTAATTCAAATTTCAATCACAGAAGCTAAAGTGTTTTAATGAAACAATTTATTAAATATATTTAATCCAAAATTCTGCATTTGTATATATACATTTTCTACAATCCTTTGATTATAACATTTAAGCTTCATCATACCACAATAGGTAATTACAGATAGATTATATATATCTGGACCAGATCATCTATGAAAAATTCCTGATAATCTAACTCAGATTTGAGTATAGGTCTTGAAAATGAGAGCAAATTCTTTACCACTTCAACCATCCATTAATAAGATTTATTTTGTATTATTTCTTTAATGAATTAGTTTTATAATGACAAGAATCATTATGGGAAATATATACAGCATTTTGTCCTCCAGTTTAGAAAACTAAGGGAAAAAGAAGACAGAACTAACATAATTACCATTTGCTGCACTTGAATTACTTTCACTTGATGAATTTTGAAAGTCCTTCAATGTCATTGTCTTATCTTTCTTTTGATTTGCCTTATTTTTCTTCTTTTGATTTGAACTACTAGATTTACTTGTTTCAGTTTCTTTTTGTACTGAATTATAAAACTAAGAATAAAAAAACTGATGTTAAGTTATTTAAGATTTCCTTTTATAAATACTCTTTTTTAAAAATTTTAATATTTTACATCTTTCTTTTCCTCAAAATCAATTTTACTCAGTAGAATTGCTTGTTGAAGATCTTGTTCATATGCATCAGAAACATACTATTATTACAAAAATTCAAAAATATGATTATATAAAAATAAGAAAAAAAATGCTAAAAGCTAAAATTATTTATAATAAATCATACTTTGGCATCTTGTTTTTTCCATTCTTCCCATTGATTTCCACTTGAAGACTGTGCCTGGTTCTGTTTTGATTGATTTGCTGACTTTGACTTTGGAGTTTTTGTAACACCAAAAGCTAAGTTTTGCAGCTGAAAAAATAAAAAGTAGTTTATATATATTGATTATGTTTAAATGTCAGCCAGATGGTCAAATGATTAGAGTGGCAGCCTACCACTCTGGAGAGCTGGAATCGAATCTAAATGGGTCGAAAAATCCCAGTAATTTTTCAGTGGTCCATCCAGATATGTCAAATCCTGTCCCTCACTACCTGACCACCCCATTTTGAGCCTGGCTAAACCCACACTGGGCTTACTAAGAAAAAAGCCCTCTTAGTGTCCACAGGGCAGACAAACTTAAAAAAAAATTATGTTTAAATAGTGGCAGTGCATTCTGTTTACTAGAATACTTGTAAATAAAATTTTTAAATTATTATATTAATACAAATATAGGAAGTTGGTCACTTAGTATTAAAATTAAAAAGGATAATATTCTATAAATATTTTAAAAATATGTTACAAAATTATTCATACAGTGTAATGTTTAATTTTGGAGATTAATAATAAATGTAATACAATTTTCAGAAACAATGATCAACCAACCAAAAATATATTTAATGAATTACACAGTAGTGTAACAAACAAAAGTACTTGATTATCTATAACATGTCATCAGGAATATAGAATTCAAATATGCATAAGTGTAAAATTTGATTTACAAGAGACTTCTAACATAATTTGAACAATGAGTGTAATTAAAACTTGATTTGAAAAGAAAATTTCTTTTATATAGTTATTTTACAATAATATTTTTAAAAATATATTTCTATTGAAGCTAATGACACCTGTTTTTAAGGACTAAACATAATATGCAATTTGGTAATTACTTAACAAAAAAAAAAAAAAAAATTAAAGAAAAGAAGAAAAATTTGAAATAAGATGTCATTCAATAGACATGCAAATAACTTTTTAAGCAAAGTACAGTGATGGTTTCTATGATTACATCATGGTGCTAGGCAAATAGCACTTGTTGCTAACTATGCCATTATATTGTAATTTCTATCATTTAATTATTACTGCTTTCTTTATATCTGTTATCATCATTTCAATTTATTCCCATCATCATTCTATTTATTTTTTACATATATTCTTTTTCTAATCTATTTTATATATTCAGTCATCATAGAAGAGTCATCTCCTGTTACCTACAGTTTAAAACAAAAACTTTGCTCTCTCTCTCTCTCTCTCTCTCTCATGCTTCACTTCCATCACTTTCCCATTCCATAATGCACAGACTAACATAATTGAAGGAACTCCGTTATATTAGAGTCCACATATCTACTAACCATAAACTCTTAAAGCACATAAATAAATTTCACATTGATGATGGTTGTGTATAAAGCTCTGCATTCTAAACATAAGTTAGAAAACTGATCCTGTTGATAGCAAAAGTAAACATTCATTTGTAAAAAATATCAGATCCTACAATTTTTTGTTTATAGCATAGTTTATATGGATTATTCCAAAAAAAATTATATGTGTTTTGGAAATGTTGAGTCAAATTAGTCTAGAATCGGTTAATTCTATGGAAGAAAACCTTTCAAACAGCCATAGCCCCTAAACTGCACACGTAGTTTTTGTCCTAAAAACATGAAAATTAATTAATCTAGATTTGCAGGTATAGTGTGCCTATTCCAAGCTGTACCAAGCAACATCTGTGTATTTTTGGAGTGAATAACTTATTAATTTTTCTTCAGGTACTATACAGTATTAACATTCTAAACATGAATAAAATCAATAATACAATAATTTAATCTTGCTTCAGCTTTAGCTTTTTGCTCTTTCAATTAATTATACTGTACTTTGAGAGAGACTAATAGGTACAGTACACGATTGATTTAATGGAATATGGCTATGCAACAATGAGTGATCTGTCAAGGGAAATGTCTTCCAGGAAGACCTACGGTAAACTGGCCCCATTTTGAATTTAGATATGTGAAGAAAACCTGTAAAACCCTACTTGCTAGCTTGTTTGTGAGGACCAAACCTCACAAACAAGAAGGTAGAGTGGTACAGAGTATAATATACATGTTTATATAATATATCACAAGGAATTGGATAAATTCCTATACTTTGTCATGTATATTATACTCTGTATCTTGGACACCATTCTATCTTGAGCCCACCAGTGGCCGAGTGAATACAACCACTGAACACTGGTTTTGTCCTGGATTTGTGCCTCGCCAATGAGCAGGCCATGTAGAATTTTCTGGGATTTCTTCACATTTGTAACATCTAAATAGGAGCCATTTTCCTACAGAAAGTCCTATTTTTGGCAAATTCCATCATAAGAAATTTACAAATATAAATTATGTTTTGGCTTATGAAAAAATAAGACATTTTTGCTTATAGCATTAAGCACTTTATTTTATCACTAATGCTTGTTCTGTCTCTCATTTTTATTCATCTATTCTGGAATTTTATTCTTTTCATTTAAAAGAATATTTAAGAATGGATTTTTCCAATCTATCTTGTTGCAAGTTGTAATGTACCTTTATTACATATCATAATTAATTCATTAATCTTATATGATTTAATTTAAAATTTATTTTGTATAGTAGTACTTTCCATATATTCACAGGACTTATATTATACTGGAAAATATGGATGCAGATATTTAGTCTTACATATCAAAAATAATGTTCTTTATTTAGTTCATCTGTAATTTCTTATTTTTAATTATATTTTGTATACCTGTTCTTATTTGCTCTCTCTCTTCTTCTAAAAACTTCCATAATAAGTGTTCTGTAAAGACTGCAATATCTTCAGTTTTCAATATTTCCGGTCCATTATAGTCTAATCATTGATTTAATTAAATCAAGGATCAAGGATTGATATATTAAATCAAGTCCGTTAATACAGTCAAACCTGTTTTTATGCGCTCTTTTTATGTGCGATTTTTATTTGTGCGATTTTTTTAATGCGAATTTTTAATTTATGCGGTTTTTTATTTGTGCGGTATAGTTGGCGACTAGTTTCGTGCGATTCGTCATGTCTCACGTTGACTTATTATAGCTAAATAAACTTATTATAGCATAAATGCACTTATTATAGTAATATTATTGCATGAATATGCAAAAAATGAAATAATTTACTTTTTAAGTCAACAAAACACCACCTGGACAAAAATATGTAAAACAGACGATAGACCAGATGATGCAGTCAAGTGCTGACATCTGTTGTCAATAAATTCTATTTCGTACGGTTTTGAGTTATTTTCTATGTGAGACTTTTTTTATGCGGTCCCTGTTGACCGCATAAAAAAAATATTTTTTAATTGTGTTGTGAAAACTATTTTTTACAGCCATTCGTGAAGTTTCGTGCGATTTTTTTTAATGCGTCTTTTTTAATGCGGTCCCTATCCCCCGCATAAAAACAGGTTTGACTGTATATGAAAAGTACTACTATACAAAATTACGTTAAAGAAAGGACATAAAGGCATAATAATTAATCTTACATGATTATTCTATAGCTTTGTACTGTTTTCATGGCATTTATTTACAATGTCAATAAAGTGAAAAATTAAAAAAGAAAACCAACCTGTATTATTTTAATTAATTCACATGTGTTAAAATGATACAGGTTGGTTTCCTTTTGCAATTTTAAGTTTAAAGTAAAATTGGATGTTAAATGTAAGTTTACAATATTGTAGGTATCAATATTTATATAAAAAAGGAATCCATTTATGACCAAAATGCATTCCACTAGTGAAGTTGGTTTTTAAAGATATGATCTCAATTATTTTGATGCTCGAACAGTTTTCAGTTATATAATATTTATCAAACTGTAAATAAACAAAGCCAAACAATTGCAGAATTAGATCGGGCTATATTACTGCTACTAGGGTTTCTCTAATGGGATTCCAGCTGTTTTTTTAACCCAGGAAATATCCTGGGATATTCTTTTCATCCAGAGAAATCCTGCAATTTTCTTAAAAGTTTACTTTTTTCTTATTTTGTGTTAAGGTTGAAGTAATTTTACAAATAGAAAGTATAAATAACTCATAAACTATCAGAATACATTTATACATATTAATTTTAAGCCAGCATATTTGTTTTTTAAATTTTTGCTTGTTATGGTATGTCACAGATTGTTAATAATCAATATGTAGCCTATTTGTGGCAAGACTCTGAAAATTCTTTACTTGTCAGAACCTGTAATATCCTGAATAATTGCACCGATGCTGTCTTAATTTTTAATCTTGCCCAGTAGCTTCAATAAGATCATTAAGCCAGGTTGTGCAAATTGGACAAGAATACAAACGAGTATGGTGTATGCAAGTATGAAGTCTTTCTTCATAAACCTGATGATTAAAGCCAAATGAACTGCTGGATTATCAGGCTATAAGCTTGATGCTGCTATTAAAGCAGCCGAGGTAGACAAATCAAAAATAGTAGAGAGCAAAGGAGTACTGCAACGCATCTCGAAAACAAACTCAAAATCTTTGAGACTGCAAGTGAAAAAATACATCATCTGTCTTCTCTTAAATGCATTAAAGATGATTCCACCCACATCAATTGAATAGGAAAGGGCATTCTTGGTAGCAAGACTTTTCATTACTAAACTAAGAACTAGATTAAGTTTATTTGTTTTATTAAGAAATGGCAACAGAACACTTTGGCGATCTGTTAGGGAGATGCCTTCCGGGAGGTCTTTTTAAGGGTAACTGGCCCCTATTCAAGCATGGAGAAAACCCAGAAAACTCCACACGGTCAGCCTGTCCTGGCAAGGCACAAACCCATGACCAAACTCCCAGTGTTAAGGAAATGGAACCATTCGGCCACTGATGGGCCAACTAGATTGAGTGATCGGAGTATTGATCATCTTTGCTTTTTAAAATCTTATTATAAAAATTTATGTAATATTTTGCATTGTGTTTTATTTTTTGTAATATTTTGCATTATGTATTATGTTTTATTTAAAAAATAAAAATTACCTTCTAAGTTAGAAGTTTGATCTAAGTTCATTTATTTCTTTAAATTTTCAACTCAATTGAAAGGAATTTTTTTGTTGTAAGCAGTTTCCAACAAACTTTAATAAATTTTTTCTATTTGTAAAAATTTCTACGTAGTTCAAAGGTATTTTTAATACATATTTTATAATAATATTATTTTGGAGGTTGCAGAATGTATTAAATTACTTTAAAAAATGAAAAATAATTATATCATTTGATTTTCAGATTTATTTTATATCTTAAAAATAATTAATTATATCCTGGAAAACAGTTCACTTTTTTCAGCCGAAATCCCAGGTCAAACAAAAGACTGGGAAATGAGAAACTCTAACTGCTACTATAACCTAATCTAATCGAGCAATCATTTGGCTTTAATATAATTATTATGCTAAATGATGTTTATATTTGTAAATAAACAAACGTTAAAAATTTCTCATGCTCTGTTAGCATATAGCAATATTATGCATTAGAATAAATACATGACTACATTTCAGCTATTAAATAAAACAAATATCAGATTTGGCCATTATAAGTACACAAACTTGTTAATTTGCTTCAATTTTGCAGAGACACAGTAATACATTTTATGTATCAACATCCTGAATCCTGATATATTGATAATAATAAGCCAAACGATTACCGTAATTAATTGGGCTATTATTATGCTCTAGTACCAAATTACGTAGTTTCTAATTATTAATTATAGCATAATAGTAGCTGGGCAAATTATGGCATTTGCTTGGCTTAGTAGTAATTCATTTTTCCTAAGAAACACAAATTTATACACAGATTTCTCATATCAAAATTACGTTTCTTAAGAAACAACTCTAAATAAGAAACGGAGTCAAATGTATCAATTAACTTATCACACCAATCCCACAGCCAAGAATAAATCATTGGGAGACTTGAGGAACAAACTGAAAAAATTATGACTGATGTTTTTCTTTTTTTCCGCAAGTACTAATCCTACTAGCTAAAGTTTAAGTGTAAAAATAAATAAATAACAGTAGATTAAGTTTATGTATGTGATAAAAGCAAAATCATATATTATAGATATTGCATATGGGCAATGCTGACTAAGGTAAGGAGACTTAAACATCTCATACCACTCACAGCTACAGGTCTATATCATTATTATCTATTCTGTCAATTTAATACACTTCATTTCTTATGGATAATTTAAACAATTTGATATTCCACAGGTGTAAAGATGATGTAGAAATACAGAACATAAAAGCAAATTAAAAAGCCTGTATTTTTTCTTGATAAAGGAAAAGGTATTTAATCTATAAATGAGAAAAACAACAGTGGAATAAATACTTTTGTGTTTTATGTTAATAAAACAAAATTTTCATTGTGTCTATTAAATTACAAGCATAACATGCCAAATGTAAACTTACAGTATAATAGCAATACTATTAGCATGCAATTAAGAAAATATATGAAAAATTTATTGACAATTAAATATCACATTAAAATACAGTGATACCTAGGGTTTTCGTTGACAATCCATCCAAAAACAATCGGCAAAATCCGAAACTGACAAAAACCGAGGCAACATTTCCATATGAATAAACATAAATCCAATTAATTCATTGTACACAATTCAAAATACATACCAAAAACACATTTTATAGAGAATAAATATAGTGTTTAGTACTAAAAACAATAAGAAATTAAAGAATTAAAAGTTATTGGCTTCTTAGTAACATATCATACAAAGAGTAGTTGTTGATATAGGTTTTATTTGAGGAAATGCATTTCCTTCAATAAAACCCACTGCTCCTTGTATATGTTACTGAGAAGAAACCAATAGCTTTTAATTCTTTAAAATCCACAACAAAACCAGTAATGGAACATTGAATTAAATAAGAAATGAATATAAAAGACTAATGTAAAGATAAATGAACATTTAACATGATATTTAACATGACATTCGAAAAGCTGCTGGCTGTGGAAACTTTCTTTGGTCCCAGGATAGAGCTAAAAGGAAAGGAAACGGACTGTCCATAAATTATGTAAGGTATTTTGGGGTGGATGGGGGTCAAGGATTTCTTACGATTTCTTACTCAGGGGTAAGGGGGTAACAGATCTTGTCTTATGTAATACAGTAGAGCATCGTTTATCTGAATCAATTGAGGACTGGGGTTGTTCGGATAACCGATTATGTACGAAAAAATATATTAACCTATCAGATGTTGAATTTTTCTCTGTTGCATGTCACTTCGTGTTGAATTTTTGTCGATTTTAAGCCTAACAAAAATTTTTATAATAATAATTGAGACTATTGTATCATTAAAAATTATTTCTTTATTTTGTACAAACAAAATAAATATATTGAAAAATATAAAAACAAAAAAATTATACTTTAGAAGTTAATCTAGTATCAAAAACATTCCATTCAGCACAACACAGTCCGACTGGAAAGCTTTTGGATAATCGACGTTTCGGTTAACCGGCTTTCGGATAAATGACGGCCTACTGTATTCTCATTTTTATTTTTTGATCTTGTTGAGTGGTGGAGTTTTGAATTTGGCTTCAATTTGGTGGTTTCTATTAAGAATGCCCATTGTACTAACACCATCTCAAGTGATGTGTTAGAATAACACTAGCAGACTCACACTCTACCATGGGAGAAAGGCCATGTGGTGGTGAGAAACCACCACATGGTTTCTCACTCTCTCTCTCTTTTTTTTTATTAGAATAAGTGCACCACTCCTATGGGTGTATAACACTAAGAATACATAAACCAAAATTCATGATACAAAGTAAACATAAAATTAGTATTCGGCTTTTAGTGAAAACTAAAATGTAAAACTATAAATTAAAAATTATGGATAGTCTTTTCTTCCATATTTTTTGAACATAATTGTAAAAAACATCAAACAGTAATTTCTGAACAAGCTTAATGAGCGAACATGGCCACCTAAAACTAAGCATAAAGATTTCTAATTTCAGAATAAGTCTATCTTGATCATAAATCGGACAATGATAGATCATATGGTCGACGGTGTCTAGGTTTTCTGTAGTGCAAAAGCAAGAGGCAGTTTCTGCCCAGTTATACATCACCAGGTAGCTTCTAAAATTACCATGCTCAGTAAGTAGTTGAGCAGTAGCAAACATTAAATCTCTAAGTGGTGATGAGAACCTGCATTCAACACTAGAAAAATAAAGTTTTGTTATTCTACCAGATTTACTGCTCAACCATTGTTGATTCCACTTTTGCATGTCATGAATATAATTTTTAAGGCTGCTACGTGAGAGAGAGGGATGTGAGTGTAGTCCAAATCAGTTTCCTTTGCAGCTGACTTAGCCTCAAAGTCGGCTTTTTCATTTCCTAGTATGTCAATA
The DNA here is from genome assembly GCF_030686945.1 of Centruroides vittatus. Classification (NCBI taxonomy): domain Eukaryota; kingdom Metazoa; phylum Arthropoda; class Arachnida; order Scorpiones; family Buthidae; genus Centruroides; species Centruroides vittatus. Next base: position 288,437 of record NW_027122359.1, on the reverse strand, counting down.
TGGCCAGGAACAAATACAAAAGTTATCTTATTAACAAGATTTTTAATATGGTGCTGGATATATGTGATTTTATTGCTATTGCAATTGGGATTTAATAGAGCTATTAGGACAGACTGAGAATCACTGTAAATGTTGATAGACAGAGGTTTGTTTGATAGTGAAGTGGCCCAACTGAACAGCTTGGTAGACAGCATCTTCTTCAGCTTGATACATTGAGGTATTTGGGGGTATCTGTACCTTCTAATATATTTTGGACAAAATATGTCAGTTTGGAGGAAGATACAGATACCTGAGCTGACATGAAGATGCATCTGAGTAGATATTAATGTCTGTATGGTTATCCATGGAGGAAGCAGATGATACCAAATGTACCCTGGGGATAACCTTGTTTACAGGGTGATGATAGTAGGGTAATTGCAATGTGGTAGCATATGAACAGCTGTAGATAGGAGTAGAGCCCATTGTTGAGCCTTTGATGTTTGTAGTTCTGATGTAGTAGTTTAGAACCTTTTCTACAATACATAGTGGCAAAGGAAGGTGCTCTGCTATTATCAGAGAGGCATTAGTACTAGGATTTGGGAAGTCTCGACATTCTCAAAGTCCCGGGACACGAGACAACCCACGATCAAAATCCTGGGACAACCCAAGACTTCGCAGAATAAAATTAGAATAGAGTTCATTTTTGGCAAGATGTATCAATAAAAAAGCAATTTTAGTAAAAATCAACATTTATTGAACATAAAATCAAATCCCAACATTTATAACGTTAATTAAAGTCTAAACAATTCGTATGTTTAATTCTTATAATCATACATTCATTTTTTGAGAGTAAAATCTTATAATTATAAAACCAACTTAGTAGTCATACTAATCATTAATAATCATCACCTAGTCTGCATTCATTAGTCATATAAATAATGTAATAAACTATCAATTAGACTTCTTCCCTGATTTAATAAAATAGGCATTTAAAAAAATCAGAGCATTTACAGCTTTGTCTGACAATCTGTTTCTGATTTTTGTAATAATGCCAGACAAGGAGAACACTCTCGTTTTCAACAGATGTCAGTTTTATTGTTTTTAAGCATTATAAATTAGTTTCAAACTTTCAGTATGTTTTCCGGTTGCTTCAAATAACTGATACACCTTTTTTAATGTTGCTCTTGATCTTTTTGCAATAATTTCGGATACATTTTCTTCGATTTTTTGATTGATTGCCATTTGACTTTGAAACGACTCATAGGGTTCGTTATGTACTGTAGAGCAACTGGTATTGGGTTCGGCATCCATTATTTCCAAATCTGGCATTTGGATACGAGGGATATTTTCAAAAAGTCTGCAATACAGATCTTCCGCAAAAGCAATAAGTGCAGTTTTATTTAAATTCGAAGTAAAAAAAATCTGTATTTTGTGACTGACGCGACACAGCACTTCACCTCATAAAGTGAAATTGATGACTGACTGACTGAGCTGATAGTGCTGATACAGGCAGTCACAAATGTCACGATCTCATAAACAAACGTCACGAAATAACAGTATGGCAGCGAACATATTTATTGTGTACTCATTCAGTAAGTTACGTAGGAGAATCAAATAATTACTTGTTAAGCTAACAGATGGCGCTCTCAATGACAGAGCGCAGGAAGCTAATAAACTTTATTATGACCTTTTAAAAATAAAATTATTACAATTCAACTTCGACAAGCATGTCTTAAGTCTTGACCCGAAAGTCCCGGGACCCAAGACAATTAAATTTAGGAAAAGTCCTGGGACTTCGAGACATGAGACTCCCGGGACCCAAACCCTAATTAGTGCAAACAGTTCTGCAGCACTTTGAAATTCTGATGGCAGTCTTTGAAGAGAGAGTAATTTACTTGCTACTGAATTTTTACTAGTTACATGACCCCGACTACAGGCCGCACAAAGTAGCATTGGTTGTATTGCCCCATTATATAGAGTTTTACAAGCTTTATGATTTCGTCCCCAGGTGCATTTAGCACATTTTAGCAGCATGTACTGTAGTTTATTTTCTTGGCCTTAGCCAAGATGTAATCAATATGGCAATAGAATGTGGTTTCTCTCTATTCTCTCTTCTTTAATTTTTGTATGACGTTTCTGTTTACACATGCACTAGTTAGTCAATCTGTCAAAGTTTTCTGTGTCTTTTTGTGAAAATTAAAATTAATATAAAAATGAATATTATGACGTTGATTAATGATAAAAATAATAAAAAGATTCATGTATTGACACAAAAACCTTTATAATTCAGCCTTTTAATTCAAATTTCTAAATGTTTTCGGCCATTACGAAAGGTTTTTGTGTCGCTACTTGAATAGTAATTAAGTGCAGTTAAAGAAAAAAATAAAAAGTTTGTTAATAATTAAAAACTAAAGTTCTTAAAATAAATTGTTATTGTTCATTTTAATTCATTAAATTTTTATATTTTTAAATCTGTTCATATAAAGTCTTTTATAAATAATAGTACATATTAATTAACTAAGTAATAATTACATACAGTGGATCCCCCGATATAATGTGCACGTCGAACGGGAAACAACACTCGCATTATACCGAGCGGTGTGGTGGCGACACAATAAATTTACTCAGAACGATTTGAGCTATATACTGAAACATCCCATCAACTACATACATATTATGTATTTTAATAAAAAAACCAATTTATTTATTAAGTGTTTTATTAAAATTCACATAACATAGTTATACATCTTAATAAGTACATACTGTATATGTATTATTTTATTTACGTACATAAGGTATGCTTGAAAATACAGTACTGTATGTAAAAACAAACACTATCTATAACTTGACTAAAATCTATGTATTCGATATCATTTCAATTACAAAACATCACTTAAAAAAGTGAGTAATTTTTGTTTGTTTGCTTTTTTTTTATAACTTCTGTATCATTTTCCTTTTGAAAGATGCTAATTGAAACAATCTGACACTGTTAATATTTTCTTGTGATTTAGCCCATTTTATAACAGTTTCCATGGCTGTTATTGCTTCCTTGGTTGTTGGTGATATATCAGCTACCAACTGGCACTTTCTTCATCATCATCTGTTTCTTCTTGACAATCTTTGTCACCACAAATGGATTTGATAATCATTTCATCAGTCATATTCTGACAAATATCTTCTCTAGTGTCCACATCTAACCAATCAGTCAAAGAATCATCAGTTATTTCTGTCTCATTCAATATTTCCTGGATACGAGAAATTTCAGCCTCAGTGAAGATATTATCTGAAGCTGAATCTGAATGTGTTGTAGTTTGATCAAGATCAACTTGATTATTAGATTCATTTAATTTTTTCCAACAGTTTCTAATTGTCTCTGACGTGATTGGCTGCCAGGAAGTCCAATACTGTAGGACATGATTTTAAGATCCTTTTTTTTTTAAAAATGTGTTGATGTCAATGTCTGATGCTAATAATGACTTCATCATTTCTCTTCGGTAAATTGTTTTGAAAGCACTAATAATGCCTTGATCTAAGGGTTGTATAAGAGCAGTAGTATTTTTTGGAAGATACATTACTTTTATTTTACCATCGTCAGACACAAGATTATCAGCCAGTGGATGAAATGGGCAATTATCTAAGAGAAGCAAAGCTTTTAGATCTAGACTCAATCATCTCAGAAATTTTCGCACAGAGAGAACAAAGGATTTGTGAAACCAGTCATGAAATATGTTAGAAGTCATCCAAGAGTTTATGCTGTTTTTATAAACAACTGGCAGAGATTTTATATTGATTGACTTGAAACATTGTGGGTTTTGACTTTAATCTATAATGAGTGGCATCAACTTGTGATTACCAGCTTTATTTACACAAAATAAAGCTGTTATCCTTTCCTTGCTTAGTTTTAATCTTGCCTTTTGTGGGTTACTTTTTAAATCTAAGGTTTTACTTGGCAACATTCTGTAATATAATGCAGTCTCATCACAGTTATAAACTGGTGCATCAGTATACCCTTCTTTCTTAATAGAAATTGTGAACTGTTTGGAAAATTCTGCAGTGCCTTCAATATCACTAGACTTTGCTTCACCAGAAATGGAAATTTGGAAGATGCCATGTCGTTTTTGCCAATGCCACAACCAACCGTCAGAAGCCTTAAAATCTCCTTCTGCTTTTAAGCTTACATGGAATTTTTCAGCCTGCAACATTAAAGCAGTTCCAGATATGGGAATACTTTCACTTCTTTTTTGCACAAACCATGCATAGAGGCAATTGTCAACATTTTGATTTTTTCCAAGTCTTGTCTTTTTTCGAGTAAGCCCATAGCATCTTGGTCAAGGTACAACAAATGATTTCAGTTTTGTCTCCTCTAACATCCAACCCCTTACAGTTCCTTCAGGTATGCCATATTCTCTTCTTATGTTTGCTTTCGAAACTCCACTCTTTACTTTAGCAATATTGTCAAGCTCACACTAACTTTTCTTTTACTCATCATACATACAATAATTAAACACTATTCAAAATACATGCAGGAACTCAATACATACACAATTACTCAATACGCAGTAAAAATAAAATGCACTACTTGCTAACACCGCATGGACTTGTATAAACGTGTTTGAGCTTATCGTGTCGCAAACATTGCCCGTGCTATAACCAAGTGCGTGGTATAGCGAGCAGCGCCATAATGAAGGTCCACTGTATATTGGACCTAAGGTTTTTAGGGTTCCATAAAAAATATTATTTTGTTAAAATCTTTCTATAAAATCATGCCTAAATATTATGTAATATAGGGAAGAGGTGGGGGATCAAAGAAAATATTATGGTTTCTTACACAGGGATGGAGCGGAGGTCTAGAATGGCCGAAATCGCCCTTACATAATTTATGGACAGCTCCAAAGCAACGGAATTGTTTGGTTAGACATGCAGAATAATGCTAACATGAGAAACGCCACACTGAGCAGGAAAATGCGTGGGTTGTCCTTTGTTTTTGCAAAATTAGCAGCAAGGTCAGGTGGGCACACCAACAAAAACGAGACAAATTTTTTGTGGAAAAAATCAACAAAAACCAAAACTGACGAAAACCATGGTATTACTGTATTTCCTTTTAGAGACAAAAAATTTTGCTAGAAAATATTTACAGAATAACAGGCAAGAAAAATGCAAACAACATTTTCATCTCCCTTATCTGTCAACGGTATTCACGCCTAGTAAATACTAATAAGTGTAAAAATTATTGAATCAGATCATTTTTAGAATAATCACGCTGTCATTTTTAAAGAAATCTATAAAACACAAACCTAAGTTTTTATGTAAATAAATCAAAAAACAAGACAAGAAACTCAATCCAAAAATGATAAGAAAAGGCATCTATCCATATTCTATGTATCAATTGCATTCTATTTGAAAATCCCTAACATTTGGTATTTGTATTTTTGAATTCAAATTGTATTTTACTGAATTTCTATACATATTATTGAATGACAAGTTCAATCAAGAAGTTTTCCATCTTTGAAAACTACTGTATAAAAAAGATAATACAATATTAACATTAAAAATTAGTAAGAGGTAATGTATTTTTCTTGAATAATGTATTCTTCAGTGGGATTAAATCAAATTTCTACATTGTAATGTGTTTAAAAGAATTGACATATGTTCACTTAAAATCATCATGATGATATCCAAATATATTATAAAAGAAAAGAGAATAAAAAGTTTTAAAATATTACCTCAGAATCTTGACTATTCTTCTTTTTCTTCTTCTTTGTTTTAGACTCATTAGATTGTTTACATTCCTGTGGATTCGCGACGTTTCTACTTTTTTCCAATTTGGGTGCTGTCGTTGTGGGCTCTTCGTCTTCTAACTTTAATACAGCAAAACGAGAAGCACAAGCGACTGACATCTTGTTTCTTAGAAAATTATGAAAAGAAACCAAAATTCACAAGTCTAGCACTCGAATCTCCTTACGGTTCGAACGTCAACAAGCACAGTGACATCTGTACTTTTCAAATTGTGGGTATTTAAATTTCTTTTTTATAATTTTTTTTATTTTGTAACTAAATCTAACATATTATTAATTCGTAATCTTTAATTACGTTAAATAATTTTGTACGATTTTAAAAAAATAATTATAAAATTCATTCAAATTATTAATCTTTATGAACGTATAGCGCGTCAAGACGAATATTTTCTGAACTTTGTTATAATTCTTGAAAAATTCTTTGCTAAATTTTATCACATTTATTTTCAGTAAACTTAATGACTGATTAAACAATAATTTATAGTAACTTCGTCTTGGGTTCGGCCAGGTCCACAATTGGGGCGGCCGGATGATGACGATTGGGGTCTGATATATCCGGACGGATCACCCTCAAATAAATCCGTCCAGATTCGATTCCAGATCCCAGAGCGGTAAGACGAAAAACGGCAGAATTATCGGTGTTTGTGGGATAGCCAATAGCCACAGCAGAAGACCTGTACCGGTACAGGTTCGCGGATGAGAAGAAACGGGAGAATACGCGCCTCGTTAAATTCCGTTTGACAGATGCTCTTATACCTCGCAGCTAAGGTCACAGTTAACTTTAGCTACCATTTATTCTGCGTGAATTTACGGTGTTTATATTAGAAATTTTCGAGTTACGGTTATGCTAACCGTAATCGTGACACATGTTCTACCCCTATTTTCGTCTATCGCGAGCTTATTTCATCCTGTACTTATCTACCAAAAGTTTCAATAGATTTTTCGGTTTCCGCGCTCCCGAAATTACTGTTAGTTGGTCAAGTTACTTTATGACAACCCTGTATATTTATTAAATGAAAAAAATGTTATAGCAAAATATATTTTAAATAATAAAGTTATTGAATAAATGGAAAACCTCTATAAATGCACTAGATTAGGGGTTGGCAACTTTTCAGCGGTGTTGTGTCAAACCTAAGTTATAGCGTTATATCGGGTGCCTACATGATTCTACCAATTTTGTTTTATATAGTATCAAACGGCCGGATGGGCGAGCGGTCAAGGTGGCAGCCTACAGCTCTGGGAAACCCGGAAACGAATACGGACGGGTCCAAAAATCCCCAAAAGTTTTCGGGTCGTCCCATCTCTCACCACCCGGACGACCCATTGTGGTTCTGGCTGAACCCATAATGGGCTTGTTAAAAGAGACCCTCTTAGTGCCCACAGGGCAGAAAGAGTTTTTTAAAAAAATTGATCCAGTTTTAATGGACTTCAAAAATTAATAATTAAAATTTAATTTGTATTACATTTCTATTCAATCAGTATCAATGAAAATCGCCCCTGGTTTCATAGGTTGCGGATCACTGCACTAGATTATTGCAGCAACATCACCTCTGACACACAGAAATGCATATATTTTTACACTCCTTCCTGTATCAAACTGGTACGTATTTTTTCATTTATTCTCAATAGTATTTATTACCATCGCAAAAAAATTTAAGAACGACCATCTGACTTGGGGTATATTCAGCAAAAATCGAATGCGAATTCAGAAACGAAATTTTACTGAAATAGAAATTTCAGTGGTTCAAAGAAGTTCGAGGCAAAAATATTATGGTACATTTAATAGCTCAATGCTCATCTAGAAAGAAGACAAAACAGGTAAAAGCTAGAAACAGAAAGATTCTCTGCTTTGCGGGATAGTTTCACAAGTTCAAAAAAGACCTGGAATATCCAGTGAAACAGATAAATCTGCCAAATCGCAATGTTTTAAGAATATTGCCTCTTACGTATTTTTTTTTTTTTTTTTTTTTTTTTTTTTTGTAATTTTTTCCGTTCTGTGGGCACTAAGAGAGACTCTTATAGCAAGCCCATTATGGGTTCGGCCAGGCCCACAATGGGGCGGCCGGGTGGTGAGGGACGGGGACCGACATATCCAGATGGACCACCCCCGAAAAATTCCTGGGGATTTTTCGACCCGTCCGGATTTGATCCATGGTCACCCAGGGCGGCAGACTGCTAACCTTCACCGCTCAGCGGCCGGATGGCCGAGCGGTCAAGGTGGCAGCCTACCGCTCTGGGGGACCCGGGATCGAATCCGGACGGGTCGAAAAATCCCCAGGAATTTTTCGGGGGTGGTCCGTCTGGATATGTCGGTCCCCGTCCCTCACCACCCGGCCGCCCCATTGTGGGCCTGGCCGAACCCATAATGGGCTTGCTATAAGAGTCTCTCTTAGTGCCCACAGGACGGAAAGAATTACAAAAAAAAAAAAAAGAAACCTTCACCGGCTCGGCTATACGGCCTACTACCTCTTACGTATAGAATACAGTTCAAATAAAAATGTTTGAATAACAACAAAATTTTTGAAGAATGGTTAATAGCATAGAATTATAAATTAAAAATAAAACAAAATCGTAAGATAGAACTTTTTCTTGATCACCGTCCGACGTACTATATTTCCTCTCGATACAAAAAATTTCTTACAAAGCATTTTTCGTACGAGCATTTGATCTTGACATCATGAAGAATTTAAGATTACTATAGACAATTATTGGTAGATTTACTGTTGAAGAGATTAAAAGAAACTAAAATCAACATTTTACAGGTTAGTAAAATAGATTTATTATAGAGGTTACGGCCGACGTTTTCAACGCGAAACGTGAACGTCCGACGTTCACGTTTCGCGTTGAAAACGTCGGCCGCAATTTCTTTAATATTTTAATTGTACTAAAAATCGTAATAAGTAGTTTAAAGTATTAAATTATTTTGTATTTTAATGAATAAAATTTAGAGTGAAGACAACCAATAATGTTTTCTCAAAGCAAGCTTTTAACTTTCCCGGCTCTGTTATATACAACGGAGGAAAAGTACGTCGATCGGTCAAAAATGACATAAAGATTTTCACATTTTTGACTCGGGACTTCGAAACGTCGAGAAATGCAAAAAAAAAAGAAAAAAAAATTTCGGGTTTTTTTCTATATGTATGGATATTAATGAGTTTGTCTGTGTGGATAGGGCACAATTTTGTTCACCCTATTTGATTAATAACACCTGCGCTTTTTATCGAAAATATTATAAATTTTGCAAAGAGATTTGTTTATTATGGGAATTGATGCTATTAAATGTTGGTAGTTAAAGGTCGAGGAGGTGGGAAGATAAGAGATCATATGTATCTTAGGTCAGACTTAATGACGATTTTATTAACATTTAAAATTTTTTGTAAATTCATCCCTACTCTCAAAATTAAGATTTTTGCAATTTTATAATAGTTGAAAATATAAAAAAATTTTAATATAAGATATCATAACAAATGGCGCAAAATTTTAGATGTTACCGGGAAAGTTAAGCAACTCGTTACTGGATTTTTTAAAACTTTTTAAGTTGATTTTCCCGAATTTAAACTAGTGGTAAATTTTTAATATACGTTGTAGGGTGGGATCATATACAGACTATTCAATCCTTTTTCCGAAAAGGTGGTTACAAAGGTGTCTTCACTACAAAAATTTGTAAATTCATTCGCCTCATTCGATATCAGATTGACTGTGAGCCATCAGGAATACAAAAGCTATTGGAGAAATAAACGCTGCTAGCAGAATACACTTTTTTTATTTCTAGATATTCATCTCTAGGTAAGGTTTTAACATCACAGCGTTTGTTCTAGCTTCAGTTAATAGAGTGATGCCTAAAACAGAAATACAGTCAAACCTGTTTTTATGCGGGGGATAGGGACCGCATTAAAAAAAAAACGCATTAAAAAATCGCACGAAACTTCACGAATGGCTGTAAAAAATACTTTTCGCAACACAATTAAAAAAATATTTTTTTATGCGGTCAACAGGGACCGCATAAAAAAGTCTCACATAGAAAATAACTCAAAACCGTACGAAATAGAATTTATTGACAACAGATGTCAGCACTTGACTGCATCGTCTGGTCTATCGTCTGTTTTACATATTTTGGTCCAGGTGGTGTTTTGTTGACTTAAAAAGTAAATTATTTCATTTTTCGCATATTCATGCAATAATATTACTATAATAAGTTCATTTATGCTATAATAAGTTTATTTAGCTATAATAAGTCAACGTGAGACATGACGAATCGCACGAGACTAGTCGCCAACTATACCGCACAAATAAAAAATCGCACAAAAAAAACCGCACAAATTAAAAATTCGCATAAAAAAATCGCACAAATAAAAATCGCACATAAAAAGACCGCATAAAAACAGGTTTGACTGTATTTTATTATTTGACTATTATACTGTCTGGTTAGAAATATTGAATTCTTGCTTTCCAATGTTGTACAGGTATCCCTCGTACAATACGATTTCGCACTAACAGGGTTTGAAAATTGGGAATATCCCGTATAACACGACTTTCGGTTTCGTCCTAACATAGTTTTGGAAACCATCCGTACAAAATTTCACAATTTTTTTATGATAAAAATAAAAAAATATGAAAATGTTGCTGATATTTCTGATCAAGATCAACAAACTGAGACGACGACGATACTTTGTAAAAGAAAAAACGCTTTTGCTAACTTCCAGAACGTGAGCCTATGTTTTGCATTAGTCCTTTGTTTCGTATATCACAAATTCGCCTAACACGCCACTTTTTTCGGAACGTAACTACCGTGTTATACGAAGGATACCTGTACACTCAAACCTGTTTTTGTGCGATTTGTTTTGTGTGATTTTTTGTGTGCGGTATATGAATTTCAATCAAATTGGTATACTGCACAAAAATAATTGCACAAAACACATTGCACGTATAAAAAATCGCACAAAAAAGACCGCACAAAAACAGGTTTGAGTGTATTTATGAATATAACAATTAGAGAATTTTGGAGGTTTCAAAGAAATTTGGGTATGGACTAAACTTTTAATAAATCAATGCAATCAGGTTGCAATTAAATAAAATTTGTGTAAAATCACTGCGTCAAAATTTTCTTTTTTATCTTAAAAATAAAGAATACAACAATAAATAATAGTAGGCAGTGTTTAAACATATCCTTCAATTAAGGATATGTTTAAACAACTCAATTAAATTGTTAACAGATTTGATAACAAGTAATTATAGTTTCTATTTTTAGGTAGTTAATTTGTTAAAGATCTAATTCTAGAATGTTTGTAAAGGTTCCAATCAGATAATATAAATTGCTATGTAATAAGTTTTATAGTCATATTAGAAAAAAAATTTAAAAAACTTGATTGAATGCTGATTATTTAGGCTAGATGCAGAGCCGTAACTAGGGTATGGCCAACGTGGCCCCCCCATAGACGCCGATTTAATAAAGGCGCCAACGAGAAGGTTTCGGAATAATAGGTATTCGAAATTAATAACACAAAAAAAGTCTATATTTATATTTATATAATATTTATGATCTGTAATTTTTACGAACATATATTTCAAAAATAAACCACCATTTTTATTTTTATTTAATAACAATTAAAAAGGCGCCATTTTTATTCTTGGCCATAGACGTCCAAAATCCTAGTTACTGCACTGGCTAGATGCCTGTTTCGATGCCTTCCTTTAAATGACATATTAAACGATTTAAGCGTTAACTGAAGCCTTACAATAGATTTAGTACATTAACATACACAGATAGTGTGTATATAAGCCTATCTAAAGTATAAAAATAAAATAAAATATAATAATGATTAGCGTTTATACAAGAAAAACATCATTACTTTTTATCAAAATGATTATATGGAATATTTAGGGTAATATTTCAAATTATATTATTTCATTGGTGTGAAGAGGACAATAGATGAAACATTTCCATTCTAGATGGATGAAAGAGGAACTAAAGAGTTGTGAATACTTTGGATGTCATTTAAACAAGTTATACTCCACAAATTCCTGAATAGTATAACACTAAATGTCTGTTATCACCCTTACTATGAAAAAATGTACAAATTTTTATTGAAAAACTTAATTGTTTTGAAGAATTAAGGCTGAAAGCCACCTATTTTTCAAACAGAATCATATATCTTAATAATCAAAATACAGTTTTTTTTTTCTTAAGTATAATAAATTTTCGCTTTTACGACTTGATTGATGAGCAGAAGTAAAATAAACGATTGTATTTCTTCTAAGGTCAGTATCATAAGTTAAGATTACCTTTATGAAACTATAGTTTTAATTAAATAATTTCATACAAAGAGAAAGGAGGGAAAAATACATAAATATGGCTTTTCATAAAGTCATAATAGAAAATTTATACCAGTTATAAAGCGCGGTCCATTGCAATATATTTGATCGATTGGAATGACTATTTATAAATTATTTTTCATGATCTCAATTAATATAGTTTTATTGCAGTTTATATAATATTTTAAAATTGTTATCAAACTAAGCTATATGGAACTACCTCTAATAGAGTTGCATCCCAAATACAACATAAAATTTTTATAAATGTAACCTTTTATTTAGAATATTTATTAATACAAACAAAATATTAAAATTTAAAAATTATTGATAAAATACGATTAAATCAAAGATATATGATTAATTTGATAATTAATTTTAATTGAACGTAATTTGAGAAAATTAATTGAAATTTTAAAAATTCTATTATTTCATTGAAGAAAAGTTAATTTAAGATGTTAATCATATTTATAGGCCTGTATTTATATAAATTAAAATTAAAAATAATTTTCAATTTGTCATTGAACTAACTTATTATGCATATGATGACAATCGAAGACATTTACAAAGAAAGTTTTTGTGCTGGATTCATATGATATTTTCTTACAAATTAACAATCTAATACACTCGAGGGATATTTAATAAATACAATGTATTATTAATATGAATCTAATTTACATTTCCTAATAAGTAAATAAACATTTTAAAGTTATATAATTTAATTTAATTTAACTTTACACAATATAACGCATATCTTATTCAGATGTCTCACTTAAAATCGGTTTGGCTGAAATGATGAATGAAACTTTAGAGATTCAAATTTATATATATAACAGTGGTGATATTCGGCGGGTTCGCACAGGTTCGGCCAAACCCGTTGTTAAAATTTTCAGTTTTCCGAACCTTGTTAAACACACGGAACATTTCTCAGTGGGTTTTGTTTAAAAAAATATATTAAAATATGCGTATTATACTCTGTAATACTACTAAACTAGAGCCTTATACCCCGTTTGCACCGAGCATTTCAATCTAGATTGTGAGCAAGGTCAGGGAGTATGTCTTGGTGCGATCTCTCTCGACCGTTTCAATCCAGGTTTAATCGCGATCGATTCAAGAGAGTTCTTGAAAGTAGATCCAGTGATAAGAGAGATCCCAGAATGCCACGCGCGCGAGATAATACAAGATGGCTGTCGAACACGTGTCGGGCTATGGACAGCGAAAGAAAAAGTATAATGTATCTCGAGAGATGATGACACGTGTGTATTTCCAGAAGCGCCATTTCACGGTAAAGATTACCCCTGCCTAAAAAAAAAAAAAGTCGACAGTCCTAAAATACTATCGTTACGTTCCAAGTACGCCACTGATTGTTAGATATACGGTTGCAAGAAAAGGTATTGTATTTATTTCTATTCAAAACTTCCATTTCATTTGTCGGTGATTGTCAGGGAAAAATTTTCTGCTAGCGAACCCTTTGTTAACTATTTCGAATATCACCACTGTATATATATATATACATACATATATATATATATAATATATATATATTATATATATGTTACCGGCAAAACCCGATTTCATGCCAAACTAGTTTGATCTAGGCAAAACTAGTTTGGCGTAAGCGTGTCAGGCCAAACTAGTTCAGAATTATTATTCAAGTATATTAATGGTTAAAATAAAATTAAAAGGCAATTAATTAAATAAATATTATTTATTCAAACATAGTCTACTTAATTATAGAAAAACCACCTTCCCCGCCAATCAAGCTGCCATCTTCGATATCTATTAACCCCAATAGATATCGAAGATGGCGGCTCGTCTCCGATTCCAGCGATCAGAAGACAGGGAACAGTGGTGACGTACGTTTTAACCTAACCTAACCTATTGTAATAAATTACCATAATTATTAGCAACCAAATTATTAGAATAGGTTAGGTTAGGTTAAAACGTACGTCACCACTGTTCCTTGTCTTCTGATCGCTGGAATCGGAGACGAGCTGCCATTTTCGATACCTAGGGTAACATTAACCAAAAACGGTATTGATTAGAAGTGACACAACACTTGTACAAAACTATAAAATAAAAATAAGCTAATCAGTACTTATCAGTTTGTATATTTTTTAATTAAGCCATGCACTTTTAAAGGTAATTAACTTTTGAAAATATTTTCAAAAATCCAAACGAAATAATAAAAATAACTTTTAAAATCAAACTAAAATTAAAAATGAACTTATTTGTGTTTTACGATTAACTTAAATTAACCATTGATATATTTAACCATTAATATACTTGAATAATAATTCTAAACTAGTTTTGCCTGACATGCTTACGCCAAACTAGTTTGGCCTAGGCAAAACTAGTTTGGCGTAAAATCGGGTTTTGCCGATAACATATATACCAGGAAATCACTTTCAGCATCCGTAAGTTTCTATACGTTTATATAATGTTAAAATAAAGTTTCTAACGACTGTCTTTTGCCTAAATTTTTTTGTATCATTTCTAGTGAATGAAGCTATACTTTTCTGCACTTTTTGTTGTCTTCATTCAGCTTCGTAATTGTAAATTAATACGGAAGAGAATATTCATATTCATACAGTTATATGTTTGTAATTCATACCGTTTATTGATTTTTTAATAATCTCAGCTTAGTGACAACCTTGATAAGAAATACGAATATTCGCATTGTAGCATATTCAAAAAGAATATGCTTTTGAAATAATTTTGATGATAAATTAATTTTTTATCATTATTAATTTACAAATTTTTATTTTATTATTTTGTTTTATATGTATTATAAATTTTATACATAAAAAAATATTTTTTAAATGAGAAATTTGATTATGAAACGTTTTATGTAATATTTTAACAGGTTTTTTTCCTTTCTAAAATTGTTTATATATATATATATATATATATACAATAATATATAATATAATATATATACAATAATGTACAATACACAAATATAGGCCTACAATGTACAGTAAATAACACGTACTGCAGATATACAGTATATAAGAATATTAGTTACATATTTCTTCCTGTGTTTTCATTGTGAATATTAGTCAGAAATACAATAAAATATAACTACCAAAAATTTCAATACTGTTTCTTTAGACGATAAAATGAATATTATACAAACATTTTTATATGAGCTTTATATTTTTTAATACAGGTGAGAATTATCAAAGTATGGCCTTATTAGCTAATGCATTTAATTACTGTATATGAAAAATTATTTAATTTCAATTAATTAACATAATTTAAAAAAAAAGTTAAAAGGGTTAAGAAGGTCGATTATAAAGGGTTAATAATACCATCTGGTGTGAAGCAGTATAACTTGTGCTTGGTAATGAGTTATTCTTAGAATAGTGATCTAAAATTATCTCTGCCAACGTGGTGTAGCTTAAAAATTGTTTATTCACTTGATTCTGTTTATCCGAACGCAAATGAACTTTACAAAGATAATTCAAGTTTTAATGTACAGGTTTTTAATTCGGAAAAGTTACAAAGATTAGTTTCGGGATTAACTTATCATGAAAGATATCTGGACCAAACTTGGAATTAATGCAGTACTATCACTGTTCGTGGTCGGAGGTAACGTATTCTTCTTTCGAAATTTTGAGCTAGTCGGTTATCTAATGAACAAATTTCGAAATTTTAACTGAAAATTTGTTATTTTTGGCAGATACTAACAATCGGAAACATGGAATGAATTTAGATTATTCCATCTTTGGAAACATGCACTTTTAGTTTTACACACAATCTTTCGGCCTCATTTAAGCTAAGTTTAAACTACTTTAGCTCATTTTCTCCTGTACCGATATTGTTTATAGAGTAGAAGTGTCTCCGTCTCTCATTTATTTTACCAAAAATCAAATTTATCTGATATATGGCCTATTGTATAGATTAGCAACTTGGATTTTTTTAAACTCTTTTCTATAGGGTATATGATTGATAAATAATTAAAAGTTTTACTTACTTGTTTAGTGTAGGACGTATATAAATATATATAACTTCTTATATATTCTATGATTTATGAAAACATTTTAATAAAATAAAACATTTGTTTATTATCTCATTGCTGTCAAAATTTATGATTTATTAACACATATTTAAATTGTTTTAAATAAAAATAAATACAAAAAATATAATATTAAATATAAAATCTACAGTATATATATGCATATACTGTACAATGGAACTTACAATAACGGCCAGCTCTAAACAGCGGTCATTTTTATGTTCCTTTAGTGGCCGTCGTTTAGAGGTTTGACTGTATATAGTCTATATATAATATATACAGTCAACCTCTAAACGACGGCCACTAAAGGAACATAAAAATGACCGCTGTTTAGAGCTGGCCGTAATACAGTATTTTAATTGAGATAACACACATACACACACACATGTATGTATGTGTGTTATCTCAATTAAAATACTGTATTATATTTATATATGGGCTAATACAGTGTATATATATATAGAAAAATCAATAAAATTAAGAAGAAAGATAAAATTCTAAATCTTAGTTCTATCAGTTTTAGTAATTTTATGAAATAAATGTATTCACTTTTAATTATAATATTAATGTGAAATACTATATTTTAATATATTAATATTTATTTTAGGAATTATTACATTATTATTGAGCGAATAATATATTTTAATATCAAGCTCTCTCTAAATAAAATAAAATATTATTTAAATTAATTGAAAAAAAAATTATTAAATTATTATATCAGAAAAACTATGCTTAGTATTAAGGTGATGATTCGAACAGTTTAATATTTCATTTAATTTAGTATCGTTTACATTATTTTTCTGAATTATAAACAAATATATTTTTTATGATGAATGTTAGTTGAATTTAATTTATTATTTTAAGGATTAATGTTTTGTTTATTTAAAAATATTTTATTGCAGTTTTCTGTGACGACATCATATACATAGGCCAAAGTAAAGTCGAAGAAGGTAAACCTTTTACTATTAAGTGTATTTTAACTCACTTCGAAACACCAAAGTGGAACAAGGATGGAATTTACATTAATCCTAATAATAAAGAATACGAATTCACTTCTTATCCCGAAATCAATGGAGAATCATTTCGTAAACATCACGAAATTTATTTTAAATTACACGTAAAGAAGGCGAGGAGTTATCACACTGGAAATTATCGATGTTACTCTTTTAGTTCGACTTTTCATCGTTTAGAAGTTATTTCCAAGCCAACCAGTAAGGGTAGTTATTATTTATTTATTAATTAATTGACTTATTAAAAAAAGGTATTTATGACATTTATTTAATATTTTAGGCAAAGATATATTTGACGAGGTCATCTTAACCGAAAATAAAGCCGTTACTTTAATTTGTAATATCGCTGAAGATGTTGTGTTTCCTGTTAACTGGTATATATTAAATAATATGCTGCTTTAAATCAGTTATATATTACAACTTATTATTAATGTAATAAATTATAAGAAAATTAAATTTTTTTAAAATAAATATATTGCTTTTTTTATTTTAATCGGTAGGTATAGAGAAGGACAAAAGATTTTAGTCGAAAGAGATCCAAGAATTACCGTAGAAGATAGAACTCTAACTATAAATCCTGCTCAGGAATCTGATGCTGGAAATTATAGCTGTGATACTGTTTCACAATTTAGTCATCCTATACAAGGAAGAGGAAGAGTTATATACTTGAAATGTTAGATGACGTTACATTTGTTTGTTTAGATCATACTATTATTTCCATTTTTTGTTTTCATGAATGTGAAATTAATATTATTTTAAACATATTTTTCAGCAAGAGCTAGAATAGAATCTTTACCCCATCAACTCAGTATTCAAGCTGGAAAAGATTTAACTGTAGAATGTAAAGTTCATGGATATCCTAAACCGTGGATAACATGGTATATTGGTAAGTATGGCATTTTTGTAGCCATTCATAAAAAATTTAATAATTAACGATGTTAATTTCTATCACAATTATTTACATTTGAAATATTAAAAAATGTAGAGAAAGGTCTTCTGACTATGACTTTTATTTCATTAATAATGTTTAAATCATAAACATTATTACTATTATATACGATTACGTATTACATACATATTATTTCAATACAAATATTCTCTATTAAATTGCATAAATTTCTAAAATGCATAATTAATTATATATTTTCTCTCTATTCGTGGCTTTTATACCTTTTTTTTAAAAAATTCTTTCTCAGTATTTCGCTATTTGAAGATTTATTACTGATGACGTATAAAATTATGGCTAAATATTGCTGTCTAAAAATATTTTCTGAACTTTTTTTTAACTACGTATCAAATATTTTTACATTATTTTTATTTTATATTAACTTAAAATGTAATAACGTCATTTGAAATGGTTTAAGTTATAGAATACACATAATAATTTCAAGTAAACTTACTGTAGGATTTTAAAGAAATACTTTAATATTTTAATTTAAAAAAATAATATAAGAGTAACGAAGAAGGTTGAAGTTATAAAGACAACAAATCAAACTAAAGCAACGTTTTTGTATGTATAATTTTGCGTATTGACGAATACATAGAATTATTTTTTGATATTAAGAACATTTTAGTATTAGTATTTTATTTTTAAACGTTCTTATTTAAGTTACGTTGTATCATGTCTTCAAATCTTGCAATTTATATACTTCTAATTAAGACAGAAGGTTGAAATTTTAAGGACATACTCAAATACACTGACAATGCTTTTTAATGGTATTTAGGGGTGGCCCATTTCCACCATTCTCTTCACACCTTATAAACATAATCAAATATAAAATTTAATCATAATGAGTAACGAAATATTTAATAATTTAATATTCAATATAAATTTGATATAGTATTTATCATTTATTTGTGCAGATTATCATAATTTTTGCATTAATTAAATGTATAAAAATAATAACAAACCTAGCCCAGTGATTTGTATATTCTCTCCAAATTTTTGCACTGTATGGTATGATAATAAAATTTTCTTAATCCACATTTTGCTTAAATAATCCAGATTTATTTTCAAATCTCTTCCTTTCATATTCTAAAATTTAATCCAGAATAATTAATTATTATTGATTTATTTCCCTACATTTTTATTTTTCAAGAGCTATAAACGATGATAAAATATGCAGTAACTTTCAGGATATTATAGAAAATATTTTTTATTAATTAAACATCAATTTATTTTTAAAAATTAAAGAGAACGAATTAGCATTGCACAGTTAAATATAAACTACTTTCCTGGATGTTAAATATAACCGAGGAAAAGTATAGCGAACGGTCAAAAAATGACCCCCCTCAAGATTTTTACATTTTTAAACCTAGGTAGGACACCTTAAAACGCCGAGAAATGCAAGAAAATTCGGGGATAATTTCTGTATATATAGATGTTAGCGTGTGGGTGTTGGGACACGATTTTCTTCACCCCCTTTTAAGCTTAATAACTCCTGTGATTTTTGTCGAAAATTTCTGAAATTTTGCCGAGAGATTTGTTTATTAGGGGGTTTGATGCTATTAAATTTTCGTGGTTAGAGGTCGATAGGGTGGGGAGATAATGGGGGTCGTGTGTATTTCCAGTAGTGTCGAACTTAATGATGATTTTACTGGTTATTAGAATTTACAATTTTTTTTATAAAACTCATCCCTACTCTCAAAATTAAGCTTTATACCATTTTTATAACAGTTAAAAATATAAAAAGATTTTAATAAAATATGATAAGAGATGGCGACACCAAAATTTTAAATGTTGCCTGGAAAGTTGAGCAATTCGTTGATAGTTTATTTTAAATACGTAAATATATTTAAGATAATATTATGTTATATATTATTTTAAAATCTTTAAAATGATTAAATATAAAGTATACACTATTAAAAATATATATATTTTGTGCCATTTAAAAAATTAAATTAAATTAGATCTAAAACAAGTTTATATTTTTAACAATTCGTTTAGGAAATGACACAGCATATGATAAACCAGTGGCTGACGATAGAATAGAGATTCATCCAAATTCCGATGGTTATCCAAATGCTATTTTGATATGGAGAAATATATCTTATGGGGATAGAGAAATCATTAGATGCGAAGCTGAAAATACAGTAAATGTAGCAAGCTCATCGAGTCTTCTTGTTGTTCGACGTAAGTACTCATTTCACTTTCATTTTATTTACATACATTCTTAACAGAAACAAAATTAAAATTACAGATTTTAGCCTAAGAACAGCTTGAAAGTAATCTATTCATATAGATAAATTTATTTATTTGTTTTATTAATAATTAGTATTAAGTATTAGTATTAATAAGTATTGTACAGTTTTAAAGTTATGAAATATCCCATCGTGGCTTTATTTATATATAATTATTTGTTGTAAACATTTTCAATATGTTTATTCGTGTTCCTGTTTTCTATTTTTAAGTTCTAAAACTTTATAAAACAGTCGATACTAATAAATTAACTTTATTGACGTTAGTGTAGATCTCACTTAACACTTGTAGATAAACACATGTAAACTAATTTAAATATTTTTTCAGTTTGAAGATACTTATTCGTCTTAATCATAATATTACTAACTATAAAAAAGAGTTTAAACCTATAAAATTATTAAACTATTAGACGTAGTTTTAGAAAAATCTATTTTATGACTTACGACAAGATTATATTTTCCGGTTGTCATATTCTAAAACATATGATTATAAAATTTTAATTTTTAATTAAGTTATCTAAATTCTATTTATAACTAAACTAAACAACTAAAGCAAGGACTATGATAGCAATTATACCTGAATATAAATATCGCCAAAGATAATAATAATCTCTTGATAACGAATTCGAATTTTAGAATAATTAAGTAAAAAATTAGAAATTATTAAAATTATTGATATTGTTTATAGATATTTTTCATTATTCTTTTACATTAAATGAATTTGAAATTTCGATTCTTAAATCTATGTGCTCCGACATCAAATTTTCAGAGTAACTTCCAATTTTACTGTTTAAAATTTTATTTATAAATTAAACCGGATCGAATTTATTTGCATTAATTCGTATTAATGTAAAATATTTCGTGTTACAATTGAAACAAATTTTAGTGTATTTAAATAATTGTTGTATTACGAATTGTTTTCTTTAGAAATAATGAAGTAAAATTATAACCTGCTACATCGTATTTCTTCAGTTTACGTGTTACGTCTTGGGCATAAATTTAAATACCTGAATTAAATCTAAGCTTTCTGATGATATTATTACAATTACTTTATTAATATTACATTTTACCGACTGATCATTTTTGCTGGTTTCAATTTTATAAAAATTTTAATTTTCTTTAGTTTCTTCAGTTGTTGGTATCTCGACAGTTGTATTGTTGTCACCCTCGACAACCTTTCTGCACCTAAAACTTTTATCCCGTAGATTCTGAAACAAAACCAAATTATATACAGTTTATATATATTAGATATAAAAAATTAACAATTAAATGATTTAAACAAACAAAAATCTTACCTCTCCTATTCTACAACTGTATCCATTGGGACATGGACATTCATTCTCATAGATTCCCTTTTCTTCATCTAATAAAGCTCCTGTGTTTGGATTACAATAGCGACCTAAGAAGTTTATTCAGTCGGATTTTAATGACTTAATATACACAAAATAATGTTTTTAAAACTCCTAAAAATTAATACCTATTCTCGGTATCTTTTTACACGTTTTAAAACCTGCTACATCAACACAGCATTCTTTTCTGCCACAGTCTGACTGTGTTTCGCAACGTCTCGGTTTCCCACAACCTGCCTTTATAATAACAATAGAAATGATAAAATTTTATTTTAAAAAATGCTTAAAACTTGAATTATTTTAAACACTTACATGCACTATAACTAAAACACTTAGTGCTAAAATAATATGATAGAGCTGCATTTTAAAATTATGTAAAGAACTATCAAGATGCTTGGATTTTATACTGTCTTTTATCGTTCAACACTTGTGAAAATTCACAAGGAAAAGTGATATTAGTTTAATCTTTTAAATTACATAATATATTAATACACGTAGAGGAAAATTAATGAATTTTTTGAATGTGGCTTAATTTAATACAGTTGCTTAATACATAATTTCACATTTGATACTGGTTATTAAACATGAAAAATTACTTTGATCTTTAGTTATCGGATTCAGCCTGTAAGTAATAATCTGATTTTCTCACAAATGTCATGTCAAAGAATAAATAAACAAAAGTATATAATATACAGTAAGTAGTGTTATATTTAACTCTGTCAGATAAAATAACGTAGCTATCTTTGAGAACAAGTCTCTATTTAAGTTCGTTTTGTTATAATGCTGTTGAGGAAATATACGAGTACATTCGTAAACATTTATCATTATTGCTGTTAAATTTTTTTATTTTTACATTTTTAGACTCAGGGGACCTTGAAACCTTGATATATGAAAAAAAGATTTTTAAAATTCGGGAGTTTTTTCTATATTAGCGCGCGCGAGTGTGGGTGCACGATTTGTTCACTCTCTTTGAAGCTTAATAACTCCTGTGCTTTTTGTCGAATATTTCTGAAATTTTGCAGGAAGGTTTGTTTATTATGGGAATTGGTGCTGTTAAATTTTGGTGATTAAAGGTCGAGAGGGTGGGGATTGTGTATCATCTCGAGTAAAATCGGACTTAATGACGATTTTATTCGTTATTATCATCTATAATTTTTTGTTATAAATCCATCCCTACTCTCAAAATTAAGCTTTTTGCTATTTTATAAGAAATTAAAATATAAAAATTTTAATAATAAAATATCATAACAGATGGCGCCACACACACACCTAGTTTTAAATGTCGCCGGTAAAGTTAAGCAACTCGTTGCTGAAGTATTTGAGAGGTCTGTCTCAAGTATATCCTGTCTGTTCTATACTATACTTATTATCATTGTGGGTCTGGCCGAATTTGTGACAGCCATGACTAAAAGGCCTAGTTGCTAATATTTGAGCATTAACATTAATACAGTGGGTGATCGGTTAACGAACATAATTCGTTCCAAGACTTTGTTCGCTATCCGAATTGTTCGTTAACCGATTAACGATTTACCATTGGTTTTTATGAGAATTTGATTAATTCGTTTCGAAGACCTCAAGAAATAAAAAAATATATAATTTCTTACTACGTTTATTTATATGTAAAATTTAAAAATACATATATACACAGTCTTGCATTTTTATTAACCATGTTTTTTCCATTATTAACCATGCTTTTAGGGGTTAAAGAATCTGTCTAATGTCGATTGCTTTTGTTTCTTCTTCAGGATTTTTCGGAAGTAATTAATAGCATTGTAACTGTAGAGACCCCTAAGCCTATTAACCTCAACCTGGTTTGGATGCCATTCTAAGACCGTCGTTCTGACATCCTCTCACTTCTTTAAATGATGTTTAAGAGCAGATATCGGCATTAATCCTTTTTTTTCAAAAGAAAACGTATCTCGCTGAGTTTCTTGGTGTTCTTCATTCAAGAGTTCTTGGCGTTCTTCTGTCGTCAGATCTGTTTCAGATTCCATTATGAACTCTTCAATGTTCTTTATTTCTTAGATGTGATTTTTGTTGCTCGTTTAGCTGATTGAGTCTTCTTGATTATACTGTATCTTTCTTAAATAGCATTGAACTGCAGCCTACTGTAGACCTGTTAGAGCCATACTGCCCAGGAACATCAAACATCAGCCCACTCTCTACCTTTGCTATTATACTCTCACCTTTCGAAAATAAAATCCGACGCAAAACTTAACGAGTTCCCATCCGACAGTCTCGTGAATACTATAAAATAATTGTTTCTGTCAGAAAAATAAAAGGCTGGAATTACAAGGGAGAGTTTCAAAGTTCGGAGGAATATTATCCGATGAATATATACCGGGTTGAGCGTCGATGTCGACGTCTCCCGCGCTCCGAAAAGTTTCGAATTTCTGCCCGAAGACGAGGGAAGATCAATCGGTATTTATTATTTTACGTCGCTTCTTCTTATGTTTGTTATGTGAGGTGTTCGTTGTCCGATCATAAAAATCTTCCGCAAAAGTGTTCGTTATCGGATTCGTTCGTTAACCGACCACCCACTGTACTCCCAGAAAGAAGGAATCAAAGATTAAAAAAGACACTCGTTTTATATCGAACAGAATAAGTTTTAACCTAGCGGAATCATTATTAACCATCTATTTTGAAATCTGATAAGTTTTCGCTAGTTCATTCTTCCATATAATGATACAGAAAACTACTTAGAAATTGATTGTCGATTTTATTATTGGTTACTTCTCTGTAGTAAATAAGAGCTAAGGGTGCGATTATGAAGACGCGAGCGAGCGAGAATATGTGGCGAGAAGATATGCGATAAACATCAAACTCTGTCAGATATTAGCGAGAGCCAGAAATTCGCTCTCGTCAGAGACATTTCTCGTTTCTGGCTTGTTCATGGTTTTCCTTTGCGAGAACTACCGTGTTTCCCCGAAAATAAGACATCCCCAGAAAATAAGACCTAGTAGAGGTTTTGCTGAATTGCTAAATATAAGACCTCCCCAAAAGTAAGACCTAGCAAAGTTTTCGTTTGGAGGCATTGTTATGATGATGCTCCAGAAGATGATGACATGATTGTCATTGAATAAATCTTGCTTTGTGTTCATAAAAATCGGGATCGGTAAATGTACCATAGATTGTTGTATATGGAAATAATTGTAGTAACAAGAAATTCTTGATAGGATACACAGTTTGTCTGGTTATGCTGGTTTGTGATGACAACTACTATACAGTATATAATAAATGTTCATTTTTTGTTGAACAATAAATGTGAATTCTTCTTCATGGAAAAATAAGAAATCTCCTGAAAATAAGACCTAGCGCATCTTTGGAAGCAAAAATTAACATAAGACACTGTCTTATTTTCGGGGAAACACGGTATATCAATCGCAGCCTGTCGCTCACTACTAGATTCACGTCTATATAGTTGCACCCTAAGTCATTACTCAGGAGCATCCGTTATTGAATGTCTCCATAACATTTTTACTATTTAAAGTTTTTA
The DNA here is from genome assembly GCF_030686945.1 of Centruroides vittatus. Taxonomy (NCBI): domain Eukaryota; kingdom Metazoa; phylum Arthropoda; class Arachnida; order Scorpiones; family Buthidae; genus Centruroides; species Centruroides vittatus. The sequence goes on along the minus strand of NW_027122359.1, from coordinate 263,280 downwards.
GGTTTACAGTAGAGAACCGAAAATCGGAATCAATTGCGGACTGGGGTTGTTCAGATTAGGGATTTGTTCCGATTACGGTCTACGTACGAAAAAATATATTAACCTGCCCGATGTTCAAATTTTTCTCCGTTGCGTGTCGCTTTGTGTTGAATTTTTCTCTGTTGCGTGTCGCTTCGTGTTGAATTTTCGTCGATTTTAAGCCTAACGAAAATTTTTATAATAATAATCAAGGTTATCGTATCGTTAAAAATTATTTCTGCATTTTGTACAAACAAAATAAATATATTGAAGAATATAAAAACATGAAAATTATACTTTAGAAGTAAATTTAGTATCAAAAACGTTCGATTCAGCACGACACAGTCCGACTGAAAATCGTGCCGATTACCGGCCATTCCGATTACCAGGGTGCCGATTTACGACTCTCTACTGTATTTTAGTATTTATTTTTAAATATTGTCGCTGGAGGATTGTTGGTGATTGATGTCAATGCTTAGTAATATATTGGACCCAGGCGGAGATATAGTTACTGAAAATTATTAGTTTGTTCATAGTATGTACAGTACTGTTGGTATATTTCAGAATTTCTTGACTACGAGACTTTTATTTGATAAAAATTCTGTTTGCAAGGTGATGTACTCTATGCAGTCTTCAGTCAGCCAACATGAATTTCCGGATGGGAGAAGACGTGAAAGACATTAATATTGACTAATGATAAAGTGAAGTTAACTTCATAATCAATAATTATAGCCACAAAACATAGTGGAATATTTTAAATATAAATTCTCAGTAAACAGATGTTTCTATAAATTACGAAGCCATACTGGATGTTTGAATGCATTATTTAAATTTCTATAAACAAAGAACGAAATACACAAGACGGACTCTAAGTGAAAAAATCAATTCTACAATTTTCCTTGATGTTTAAATAAAGGCATTCAAAATATATAGTGTGGCTTTGTAATTTGTAGAATATACCTCCTTACTCAGAATTTACAAAGTAATATACAGAAAGTGAGTGGGATTGAATTTATATTTCACAATTTCCGTAATTATGGAGAATTATTTAATAGTAAACTTTTCTGTTTTGTATTAAGTTCTGCCGTTTAACATTAGATGAATCAGAATTTCAGGCACAATTGCTATTGTTATCTGTTAACTAATTCTGTATATTTAGACTGCTAGTTTTTTAGGTATATCGTAACTGTTTGGCATAACTGTCCGTGTTGTATGTGCTTTTGATTTTGTTTGTCAATGGGTTTTATATTATGTGATATAAAATTTTATGATAATAATAATAATAACAAAGCCCTATTGTCATTTAACTTAGCATTTTTTAAAGTAATGAAGGGATTATATTAAAGGATTTTCTGAAATTTTAAAAATAAATATTATTTTCTTTTTAGAAATTACGTATTTTATTATTTTAATTATGAAAATATGAACGAGATTTCTAAAACAATTCAAAATTCTTTATTTTATTATTTTCAGTAAAATTAAAGTTGACACAAAACTTTTCATGACTTTGTTAATAAATTTATCTTGATTTTCTACATGTCGGTTTATGGTATGTTTTTTTCTACATAAAATAACATTTTATTAATATTTTATAACTTCATAAATACTGTATTATTGTACGATTTAATGAATTTATTAAATATATTCTTACGTCTCCACTTTCTGTCACCTTTTCTGCAACACATTCTAAACCAGATGCACATGGACACGCCATCATATTAACACCTTCTTGCAATGAAAGTATTTTTGGCAAACAAAATTTACCTGTTTTATAACAAAAACATATAGTTTTCGTTAACTATATAATATTTTAAAAAAACGTAACATACCTTGTTTTACTAAAGGTTGGCATATTGCTGTAGCAAATTGAAAAGGTCTTACACAGCATTGATCTCGATCGCATTCAGCATGATTTTCGCAAAATTTAACTTCACCCTAGATTATTACAGTTATTATAATAATATTAAATATTTGAAAGGTAAACTTTTATATTTAAAACTTACAAATGCTACTGAGAACAATATTGCAAACATTAAAGGAAGCATCGCTACAATTTCTTGAAAAATAGTTTTGACACAATCTAACGTGTTATCTAGACAGCTTGTAAGAGAGAATCTATTTTCCCACTGCTGTATATCCTTTTTAAAGCTAAATATATTATACTGATTATTACTGAGAAAAATGCTGCTGTTATTTTGATAAGGAAGAGCAAAAGTGAAAAAAGAGTCTACTTTTTTATAAATTAAATTTTCATTAAACGTAATTTTTATTTTAGCAAACATTATAATAACAAACGAAGACGAACAAGGAAAAGGAGTTATTATGGAGCTCGAAAAAATGATTACTCTTCAGTGTAATGTTTCTAGTCCCGTTCCGTTTGAGTTAATTTGGTAAGATTTTTTAGAAGTTTTGATATATTTTAATAATTGATGCAGCTATGTAATAAAAAAAACTTCTGTTTGATGTCAGGTATAAAGACAGTGCTTTAATAAATCCTTCTTCCAGAATAATCGTCATTCCGGAAAATAATTCTTTGGTTATTTATAATACAACAATTAAAGATGCCGGACAATATACTTGTGCAATAGATGGTTTCACTAATTTTACAATTGATGTTTATGGTAAATATATCATCTTAATCACCCTTCAAAACATAAATAAATCTTATTTTAATTATTGCTAAGATTTATTTTATAATTACTTAAAGTCAAAACACAAATGGTTCCTTTCGAAAGATCTATGAATCTCGTGCAAGGCGATACATTAACTCTTCATTGTCAGACTATTGGCGCACCTCTACCAATTCTCACATGGTATAAAGGTGAGCGTTATTATTAATAGGTAATAACAATTGTTTTTAATACCATTTGTTAATAATACTTTAACAGAATTTCTCTTGTAGATGAGAAACTAATTGATGAAACAGAAGAGAGAATAGAATTCAAAATTGATGATACTCAAGTACCAAATGCGAAATTAATTATTAAAAATGTAGATTATGTTGATCGTGCAAAGTATACTTGTTTTGCAGAAAATGGAGTAGGAGAAGTATCTAATTCAACAATACTTGTTCGAGTTAAAGGTAAATATAAACATTTGTTGTTTTATAACTTTGAGTTATAATTTTCTCGCGTGAAATGCTGAAATAGTATAAAGTTATGTTTTGAAAATTATTATTGCCAATTCTAAATTATTAAAAATATTAATGCACGATTATAGTTCGAATATGTTTGTTGTTTATGTAAATTTTAATGTTTTTTCTATTAAAAAGTAATAATTAAATTAAGTTTTTCAGAGATAATAATACGTGAATACTATTTAATACAGTAATGAATAATTATTTTATCTGTGTATTCTTAAGTAATCTTTTGCTGTTAGGCATTTATTCGATGTTTATTTTTAAACTAATTATTTAAATTTATGGTTACCAAAATAAATGATTTGTATTTTATAAAGAAGAAGTAAAAATTAATTCAATAAATCTTTTGTCAAATTTATGTACAGTATAAACTTTGAAAACTACTGTGTTCAAGGATAAAGTACATTGAATTTTCATTATATTTCAGAACTGTTTAAGAAATAAAATGAAATTAATTAATCATTTATTGCTATCTTTACTTTCCTGTCGAGCTTAATTTATAAATCATGCGTTTCCTTAGGAATTTGTCAATAATATAGTTACATAGCGTAAGCATTTTTCTCGTTTAACAATTATTAATCGTTTTAAAATAAATTCAATTTTTATTTTAGATAAATTAGCAGCACTATGGCCGTTTTTAGGCATATGCTGTGAAATTTTTCTGCTGTTTATAATTATCTTTATCTACGAAAAAAGAAGAAGTCATTCGGGTGATGACGATTCAGACACCGATATTTTTTCACAAACGTATGTTCGTGATTATGTTCTTTTTTCAGATAATATCGCCTAAACTAAATTTAATTTTACCAAATATCTATTTAATTTATACATTTTCTTAATTTATTTAAAACCCAACAAATAAACTTGCTTATAAATTTCAGGGATATCCCTATAGAAGAAAAGGAAAGTACTTCACAACTAAGGCAACGAAGATAAGATTTAAGTGGTTGTAGTTATTTTTAAAATGGAGTAAAAATGCTTGTCAGGAAGTAATTTACAGAAAATATTTTCTGTCAATCATAAAATCAAAAGCGACGATAATTTCTATAAAATAAATCACGGAGAATGTGTAATGCTTTGTATAAGACAGAAGATAATGTGCAGAATGGAATGGATTACGTTATAGAATGATATTTAGGCATAATATTTATTATTAATATGGCTTTATAAACGATTGCATGAACTGCAAATGTAATAAATGAACATATTATTTACTAATATCTCTCATTCCATCTGAGATTTTATTGTTTCTAATCTTAATAATTTATATTATCAGATTCTTATAAGAGCAAAAAATTTGAGATTATTTTTTATTAAAACTTATTTTTATTAATATATAATAAAAAAATAAATAAATGAAATAATAAGATATATAAAATTTATTAAAATGTATAATTATTAAGAAATATAAATGGATGTAATCTTTGTACTGAATAAAATATAAAGATTTTTTGTTAATGATTTAAACACAGTTAAAAACTGAATTAACGATTATCTTTGAAAGTTGTAGAATACAGTAATACCCCGAACTTACGCGATAGGTGGGACCGAGCGATAACCGCGTAAGTCGAATTTGCGTAAGTCGGGGTATAAATTCGCATATAAATACATACAAATTATTTTTAATTGGGGCCGGAGACTAAAGAAATCAATAATTTAGAAAAAGAAAATGTTTAATAAAATCTTAGATAATACATATGTATAACAAATTATATTATTAAAATCGTAATCCGAAGTTATTTTGGTGTAGAAGGCTTCATAAAACCTAACAAATTCGTCTGACGACTCAAAGATTGTTTTTTTCTCCCGCAAAATTTCTTCGTAGCATGCTAATAATTTTTCTATTACTCGTATTGTAGAAGAAATGCGCTCTTCGTTGGAGTCTATATTTTCTAAAATTTGTAACCCCTTTTTATTTTTGTATCGAAGTCTTTAATAATGTTATCTTTACATTCCAAAGTAAAGTTTTTCTTTTCTTGTTTGATGCAGAAGAATCAGTTCTACCTCGTTTGGATGACATAGTAGAGACTCTCAAGTCTCCGTAGATATAACAAACACAGAAATAAATAACACAAAATAAATTGTAAATATGCGTAACACGTCCGAACGTGTAAGCTGAACAATAGTGTGGGGAGTGAGTAATCAAGAGTTGCGTGGCGCTCAAACAAAAGACGAATCGACGAAATTTAAAAATCGCGTAACTCCGTGTTCGCGTAAGTCGGGGTACTACTGTATTCAGAAACACAACTACACAAAAACATATTTTGTAAATTTCTTTAATTTTTTTAGAAAAACAGTTTATTAAATATTCTAAAGTGGATAGAAAATGAGTTAATTTTTTTTTTCCCCGTTTGAATGTTTATAAAAGTGATTTCAAAAAGTTAAAAAGCATATGCTCATTAATTAGTGTTTTGTAGATAAGTTGGAAATATGTTTATAACATTTTTTTCAGTAAAACTATGTACAGGGAACTCCAGTATAACGCGCTACCTTATAACGTGCCGAAAAAATTGCGAGTAGTATTAATACAATATTTCTAATTTTGTTGTCCAGAGGTTTGAAGTTTCAAGCTTTAATTGTTTGCGCTCTGCGCTTATTAATATTAATATTATCGACACAACTTGATTAAATTATAAGACATATTTTAAAATTTTATCCCATTTCTAAAAGAATAATAAGTAGTTTATTAGTTTGCTAATAGGGTAGATGTACCAGTTTTGGCCGGTGTACCAGTTCTGGCCAGAAAACAAATTTAACTTAAAAATATAATCACCACATATTCAAATCTGTCCAATGAAACAAACTTTTATTGTTAACTGTTCACACAGTTAACAATAAAAGTTTGTTTCATTTGTGATTATATTTTTAAGTTAAATTTGTTTTCTGGCCAAAACTGGTACTACGCTGGACAAAACTGGTACATCTACCCTAGATGACGTTACGTTAAAATCAGCAAACGGTATGGAGCTTGAAAATAATTGGAGAGTATAGTGAGATGCAGTGTTATTTTTTGAGTCAACGTAAGCCACAGTCACGGTGTTGGTATTTTTCGACTTGTCAGTTGCAACAATGGTGTTGATATTTTGACGGGCTTCCCATTCCTTGAAGGTCTGTTGGATGTATGATATGTCTCATGGAGGTTGGAATTTTCAAAGGATAGGTCGTCGAGATGGATATTGTAGTCGGAGATGTTGGCTATTCTGAATGTTGTAGTTGGAAGATTAGGGGGTCGTATTTCGTGCAGGAAAGCCAGGAATGGGTGAAACAAACGAAAGGTATCTTAAAAAGGAATGCACCCGTATTGTTGCATATGTTTTGAATAATGGAATGGAAGGGAGATCAGTAGTAGAGTTTTTGATGTAAGTGCAATATTGTTTAATGATGCATTGGTGGAAGTGGCGTTCGGGACAGGTTTGATTAGCAGTGCAGAGTGTTATGTTGTCATTGGTAGAGATAGAAAGACAAAGGCTGGGATTAATGAATTGGTTTTGAATAGCCTCTAAAGTGTGGAGCTATGTCTTGGTAAGGGTTGCTATACTAGGGATGCTGTATGTAATAATACTTTCTATGGTGCTATTAGCAATGCATAGGAGGTCAGGTGGCCGCCTGTGTTTTTGTTACAGAAAATTTTGATGATGTCGAAAAATTGCCTGCACTTGTTGCAGATGAATTGGAAGTGGATTATTCGAATTCATAGCATGGTTATAGCATAGAATTCACAGCATGGTTATTCGAATTCATTATGAATTCGAATAACCATGGCCTGATGCTAAAACTGGAACAGCTCAGCACAACAGAAGTACATTTTTTGGATATCAGTGTTACATTTAAAGAAGGTTCCTTATCTACGAAAGTATATATCAAACCCACGCATGACCCACTATACATTCCAACCACATCAAACGATCCGCCACTAATAAAGTATTACATAACACCTAATAAAAAGAAACCGAAAGGAAATGCAAACGGGGAAATAACTAAATTCACGTACAGAGAAGGATTGTCCACGATAATGAAGGAAATAGCCAAATGTAAGAATGCAAAGCTGATTTATAAGCGCGCACCCACCATCTACAGTGCCCTCAGGAACGACAAAGATAGCACAAAAGCGGATGAATGCTCTGGGGTCTATAAAATCCCATACGAAAATGATCAATTGGACCTGAATAAAGAATACATAGGAGTCACTAACAGAGGCTTAAACAAAAGACTAAAAGAACATATGTATGACATCAGTAAAGGGCACTGCACTACCACCTTATCAAAAATGGCACAAACTGAGGGATCAGTAATTAATTGGAATGAAGCCAAAGTTATCCAACAAGTACGCTCACCATCGTTAGCATTAACCATGGAAAAATTTGAAATATACAAATCAGGGACAACAGGTAGATGTTTGAACTATAAAGACGCAACGAATTTGCCAACTGCGTGGAAATTCATGATTGACAAACACCCCATTTAATCAAGCATACAGCATATCCTCATCCCGTATAAAAATATAGATATATATTATGTTAGTTTACGTCCCTTAAATTATTATTTAGCGGATCAATATGTTTATTTAATCAATTTTATTAATGTTTTTATTATTGTTTATATTTTATATTTTACATGGAATGTTCCAACGGTTTTTTTAAAAATTTTGAAATATCGTGCGCATATATATTCGAACCTGCACGAGATAACATTCCAGAAGTAAGAAATTGCTTGAAGATGACCTGTGGAACAGGTGGAAAACGTTTGCATAATTAAATTAATAATTTCTCAGAAGTATAAGGTGTCTGAGTAGTAATAAGGTTATTGTAAACATACATATAATTTATTGTGTAAAACTAATTATTTTAATTTAATTGAAAAATACTTATGTAAAATTTTTTCCACAAATTTACCGATGTTTCATAGGTTTTTTTCATGGGTTTTCTCTGCTTGTGGCCCTCACGAATAAGCCAAATTAGGCTGTCGCAGTAATAGAAAAAAATTTGTTTAAACATAGTTTTGTGGGGGCCCCTATTTTGTGGGATTCCTGGGCACTGGCCCCAAATACTCTTATGTAAATCCGGCCCTGCACACAATCCGATTTTTCTTTTTATTCCCTCAATTTTTAATTATTAAAATTTAACAGCATCAGCCCCCCTAATAAGCCAACCTCACTGCAAAATTTTGGAAATTTTCGAGGAAAGACACAGCAGTTATCAAGCTTTAGATAGGGTAAAAAATAGTGCCCTCCCTACACACTAACATCCATACATAAAGAAAAACTTCGAATTTTTTTCACTCTCGAGTTTCGAGTTCAAAAATGAAAATCTTGGGGAGAAGGCCATTTTTTGGCCGATTGCCATACTTTCCCTCTGTTATATGTAAAAGCAGGAAAAATAAACTATTTTTGCTTATAACAGCATCCTCTTGCTTTGGTTTCGTTTATTTGTTTAAAGCAACGTAATACGTGGGCGATCAGCTGGAGGGATGCTTCCCGGAAAGACTGTTGCAAATTGGAATCTATTTAGGTGTTATTAACATGAAGAAAACTAAACGTGACTAAGCCGTTGGCGAGGCGCAAACACACAATCAGTTTACAATGGTTTTATGCGCATTTCCACTGGTGGGTAAGCTCTTACTTGAGTGGAAATACAAGGAGTATTTTACAAAAATGTTTGTTTTCGGTCATGTTATAAAAATGATTTTCTGTTTGGTACAAACTTGTGAACAATTAACTATGAAGTCTTAGTAGAAGCATGCTTTCAATTTTAAATTGCTTGCCAGTGTCCAAGGAAATAATTTGTGTTCATTCACTCGTGGCAAAGTGGCCATGTGGACATTTTTGAGTAAATTTAATTGTCTGACACCTAACTACAGTCCTATCAAGAAGCACCATTCTCGGCACATAGCCCATGGGATTCCCTAGGATTATTTGATTAATTTAATCCAATCCAATGTAATATAAGTATAAAATTAAAAGTTCATCAAGTTTTTAAAGTAATAAAAAATGATAAATTAATATTATTATTCTTTTTGATGTAGTTGCATTTCAGTCAGTATTTCTGCTGTCAATAGTGTGGCAAATACTTGTACCAAAAGAAGCTTGTGAAGTATGTTTTACTTTTTAATTAAAGAGAATAAATTTATTGAATTATAATAAAAATCTCTGTTTCGGGAGTGAACCTGAAGGTACGTTACCTGTCCAGCTCAGGATTGGATAATCGTTATCTCTGTAAAGAATAAACAACGATCGAAAAACAGGGTTGTTTCGTTCGGACCCTCAAAAGAAAGTGCAGCAAATATTGAAAGAGGTTCATGTTTTCATGTTTTCGATATTAAAAATGAAACGAAATATTATCATGAAACTAACTTCAGAAGAGACAAACACAGTAAGGTTTACAGTGTTTAATAAACTTAGTGTTCATTTCACATTCCATCTAAGCTATAACAGTTTTTGACCAGTTACCAAACTTGTGTGAAATTTGGCATTATCGTGATAAAACACTACACTTTGTTTGTTGATCAATTCTGGCCTTTTCTGTTTGATGATATTACTCAATTTGTTTACTCGATGGCAGTACACTTTCGAATCAATTGTTAAATTGTCTGGTAAAAGTTCAAAAAAAATTTCTTTAAAATCCCACCATAGAGAGCATCTGTTTTTAATAACATGTGGAACCCATATATCGTTTTAAGTAATAACAAACGGTTCAATTTAACAGATTTAATCTCGTAGTGATTTCACGTGTTGTTATACGGCAGATTGCTTCAATCAGTACCTTTATTTTGTTTTCATTGGCTTCAAATGGCCATCCAGAATGGGTGGCCATTTGAAGATTCGATATTAATATTGCCAGAACGCAATTTTGTATACCAGTTTTCGCACTGTCTTTCTTACAACACATCTTCATCAAACATGTACCACAATTTTTTTCTTGTTAGTGTAATATAAATCTTCATTCTGAAATTAGAAATAATGTTAACAGAATGAAAATGTTTAGAGTATCTGGTCAGGAGTCTCAATCTCTTTTACTGCTGATAAATTCTGAGTTAAATTTACATAATTAATTGAAATTTAAACTGGAGTAAAATTTTCTTTATATCGTGATTATCGACATATGATTAGGGTAATTTATTTTTAACACGGTGCAAATTAGCAAATGTTTTCTGTCTTCTATTATCGGTAAAAACTAATTAAATGATAATCATATGATAACAAATAACAAATTCTAAAGTGAGCTGTAAAATTAATTTTCGTTTATTTCATACTTCTATACATAATTTCAAAATTGTATTTTACAATGTACGAAAGAATGTTTGAATACAGTATTTCGAATATATGTAATTAACGAATGATTATTTTCACATGACAAAACTAGTTGTTATTTACGTACCCTAAATAACAACTAGTTAAGTATATAAATATTTCAAATACAGTGTTTTACTAACAATAGATATTTCTTAGTCCATGGTAATTTCGAGAAAACTGTCATGCAAATGGAAGTGATTTTATGAAATTTCGTGTTATTTTTCACATTAATCAAATTTACACAATACAACACATTATAAAGTTGGAAATTGTAAAGTTGATTATTATATATAATTATTGTTTTAAAGAATTACATTATTTAGAATCAATTAATATCAATATCGTAATAAATTTAAATTTTCTCTATGTAATGCGAAATACAATATTGAACTGTCTAGAATAAAATTGAAAATAGTCAATTACTTAATGCTCTGTTCTATCCAGTATAATTAATAGACAGAGTGAAGAAAATATAAAGTTTTATCTTCTCTGTGTTAAAATGATCAACAGAATTATTATAATAGTTATTTTTCATAATTGAATATTAATAAAGTGGATTGCAGGTAACAATTCTAACTACTTTTGTTAATATTATTTCAATAATTAAGCAGATTAAAGACACTACATATCCAATGCCCATAAGTAACAGAGGACTTTTAATATCTTCAATTAACAATGGTTGGAATTCAGATGCTTCTTGGAATTCTTCAATTTCTTGAAGATACAATTTCTCAAAAATTCCTGCTTCAAACATGCGAGATACTCTAGAATAAGATTGTTTTAAATATATAAAAATAAATATTAAATGTTGTATGCAGTATAAATGAATTTACAAATTTTTTACATGTTAGTTATATCCTTCTTAAATGGAAAATTCTTTCTGATTGGATAAGCGATCATATATGTATGAAAAGTATCTTTCGAAATCACATATTTATGCCTTTCTACTTTACTGATGTACTGATTTAACACAGGTTTAATCGTTATGTATGCAAATCGTTCATTCTGTGCCTTTTTAATGCCTTCTTCCATATCCATGTTGTTATTATTTGACAGAATGTTTTCACTTAAAATTTTAATATTTTCTGACTTCGATTCCTAAAATTAATAATTATATTAATATAAAACACAACCGTTATATTGATCAAATCCTGAAATTAAAAAAAAAACACTGAAGAGGACAGCCTTCCATACAAGAAGTTATAAATTTTTAAATTCAAAACACTTACCATAATGTCTTTCCAAGTAAGAAATCCCTTGCACGCTCCACATGAGTACTCGCCGTTGCGGACAAAAACAGGAAGTTCTTGAAAATCTCTCGGAAAAGGCTCAGTTAAAGGACATGTCATAAAAGACATTAACGTTCCGCTGTAACTGGATATCAAAACGACAATCGATAAAAACCAGATTCCTATCATGAATCTGGATGCAAATCTTTTCACTTTGTCTAGATTCAATCCTGAATTGAATTTAAAAGACTTTTTCTTTATAAAGCTCAGAATTTAAGTTACATTATAATTAAAGTATTTTACCTTCACCAAGAAATGTACAAACTAAATTCCAAAAAACTCTACGTAGAGTCAATCGTTTTCCTGTTTTTGCAGCGATAAAGTCTTTCTCTAGCACTTTATACAGCGTTAGTCCATATATCAATGCAATAGAAAATATAGCGATCCAAACCTGATTACATAAAATATAACTTAATGTTTGAGTTTTATAGTTTACGACTTGTTATTATTAGGCTACTTACATTTATAGTAAAAGGCTTCGTAACAGAATTCCAATCATAAACTTTATCCGGAGCTTTAATAAAAAAAACTACAGGATAGAAAGAAAAAGCTGACGTAAACTCCATTGCAGAGAAGCGTTCGTAATTGATGCCTACAGGTACAAAGGCCACATCTGCTTTCTGAATTAAAAAATTAATTATAAAAACCGAAGTTATAATAAATGAAGTTTACAATGTTAGATAACAAAATATCAATTTAAATTCTTGTGCAGTTATATATTTTGTATTGGCTTTAAGGGTATTGGAGGATTAAGATGTCCGAAGATTGATACTAATTTGTTTTCGATTTAATCGATCTAAAACACAGAAATTTAATTTTGTGAATATTTTATATCAAATATGTTTAATCCCTATGGAGGTTTTGCAGGGAAAATGTCCAGTTTACTAGATATTAATAATTACTTTTTCATATTATACTGTGAAAATAGTATATACAGATTATATAGAATGTTCTATTGGGTTCGGAAAATATTTTCGTTTTTTCCATAGAAAAATAAACGCAATATTCTTATAATAAATAAATATTTTATTGAATTATATATTGACCATTTTGTTCAAATACCTGTTTTCATTGTTTCTGGTAGTAGCATGATTTCACATTCATAAAAGTTTTGATCGTTGTTTACAAAAAACTGATTCAAGTGATTTTTGACATTGTCATTTCAAATAAATGTCTTACAGTTAAAAAAAAACTTGTATAGACCGGAACAAGTAATAATCTGAGTGTGCCCGATCTGGCGAAAATGGTTGGTGTGATAACACATTCCATCTAAGCTATAACAGTTTTTGACGAGTTACCAAACTTGTGTGAAATTTGGCATTATCGTGATAAAACACTACACTTTGTTTGTTGATCAATTCTGGCCTTTTCTGTTTGATGATATTACTCAATTTGTTTACTAGATGGCAGTACACTTTCGAATCAATTGTTAAATTGTCTGGTAAAAGTTCAAAAAAAATTTCTTTAAAATCCCACCATAGAGAGCATCTGTTTTTAATAACGTGTGGAACCCATATATCGAGATTTGAAACGAAACCAATTCGTTTTAAGTAATAACAAACGGTTCAATTTAACAGATTTAATCTCGTAGTGATTTCACGCGTTGTTATACGGCAGATTGCTTCAATCAGTACCTTTATTTTGTTTTCATTGGCTTCAAATGGCCATCCAGAATGGGTGGCCATTTGAAGATTCGATATTAATATTGCCAGAACGCAATTTTGTAAACCAGTTTTCGCACTGTCTTTCTTACAACACATCTTCATCAAACATGTACCACAATTTTTTTCTTGTTTGAACAGCATTTTAGTGTTTTAGTTATAAAAAGCAAAATATGCCGAAAATGATGATTTCGATTTTCCATCTTTCGTTGGACACCGAAAAAAAAAACAATTGTACTGAGTCAAACAAAATTTTTTATAAATAAGACTTAAAATGTCAGCTGTCAGATTATATAATGAAAATGTGGTTTAAAATCAAGTTGGCTGATAAAAATACATTTAATTCCTCTAGTAATAAAAAAACGAAATTACTTTCCGACCAACCCAGTATTACTGTCTCTAAGACCCTTTACCAGATACTTTAGTAACAAGCAGTGGAACGATTAAGTAAAAAATAAATGAGAATTATCTATAAATTTACAAGAGATACAGGAGGGAAAAAAGAGTACTTAGATGTTATGCAATATTTAAAGTGGCTGAAAATATCGTATAAACATTACTACAAACCAAGTGTTCAAATGTCACAGTAAGACTAAAACCCGGGTCACACCATGCGATTTCCAGCCGTGTAGGCGACCACAATTGCATCAAGCGCGAGTCGCGCGCATCTTCTCGTGGTCACACGTTGCAACTCGGAAACATGTGACCCTATAAAACAATAAAATTAGTAGTTTGTTTTTGACTAGTTTCGTGAATTTACTGACATTCTACGTTGCACTTTAGAGTATTTACCGAATTTTAGCCACTTTTCTTATTTAACTTTTGTTTCTAGTCGCGGTTGCAGTCTCGCCGGTTTTCAAAGGGGGTTTACCAGTGAACGGGAACAGCCGTCGGGGTTGCAGATGCCTGTGCGGCTGGAATTCGCATGGTGCGACAACGGCTTAAGAAAGCAACGGAACAAGTTTGAAAAATAGGAACAGCTAAAGTATTACGTAGTTTTGAAGGTGATGAGTAAACACAATATATATATACTTTTATGAAAAAGTGCGTGACACGTATATTCGATTTAGTTTTACCCATAAAGTGAACTATTGTACTTTTTGAAATTAATAATGTACACTACATATAATAATTTCATTTTTTCATTTTTGTTGACCTTCTACATTTGTTATTATTTGTTACATAGGTCATCAGCATAAAAAAAAATGTGTAAAATCTCTATTTTTGATCGGAACTGCTAAAAATATTCAGTTTGTACCTAACATATTTTTCTAAAATTTAATTAGAAATTGAAAAGCAAAGGAGATAGCTTTTTTTATTGTCGATTCTCCTGATGTTCTTTAATTAATTTAGAGATTGTGTTTTTTCTTTTTTAATGTCTTTTAAAGTAAATGTTTAGAGTATGAACGATGTATTTTTTCAATCTATTTAAACTATGCCTGTTATGACTTTAATAATGTAGTATCTGTGAAATTTTTCCTTCATTTGCACACTAAAACATTCTATTTGTTGTCCATTTCGTGTTTGGTTATAACTATAGATTGGTTATCAATTAATCAAAGATTACGCATCGACTGACAATCGTATACATTCGTTACTCTATGTAACTCAATTTTATTACAACTTAACAACTTTTCATGTTGTGGGGCGCAAGGTTTAATTGTTAAAGTGGAATGACAATATATTTATATTAATACGCCTAATTTTCGTGGCTTAGACAAATTATCTATTTATTATTTTTTAGATCTTTCATTGTAAAATTAGTTTTTTACACATTAACTTATTTTTAACACTTGAATTTTATGTTTACTCACCTGGTTTGCAACTTGCCCTGTAATTCCGTACCACTTACCACTTTCATCTTTATATCCAAAGACTCTTTCTATCGGATGCACTATAATGTAACTATTTAAAGGTCACAATTAAATATATGCAAAATAATTAACCTGAAAAATTTCTAATTTCTTGTCTTATATTTTATATTTAGTTAAAATATTTCTTTAAAACTAAGATAAAATGTTTTGTTTTAACATCATGTAAAAGATAAGAGAATAGAGCTATTAGTTAATCAAAGCAATACTTTTAGAACGGGAATATAGCCTACATATATGCATTAAAAATAATATTAAAAAATATGCCGAAATAAATTAACATTTGAATGATATAATTGTGAAAACTTCAGCATTTGTAGGTGAATTACGACCTTCAGAAATATTTTGAAATGTACAATAATTATACAAATTGACTAAAATATTCAGGAATATCAAATTATTCCTCGTAGTGACATTGTATATTTTAACAGCTGTAAGCAGCTTTTACTTTTGTATCATTTGTCGTTTTCGCGTTCTGAGATGCATGATAATTCTCTCTTTTATTGCACTTCTCTTTTTCTGTAGATTCCACTGTAAGAAATATTTACAAATATCAGCCAACATAGTGTCGTTTGCGAACGTCAAGTAGTTTCATTATTATACGTTTTTATACGTTTTTTGTATTTATATATGTTTTTATGCATTGATTATTATATGAAATATATATGAAATCAACAAAAAATTATTCAGGTAACACAACTTTCACTGGAGTTTTCTATTACCTTTCAATTTTTTTAAATATAAGTGCAGGATACTCTATATTAACCTACATTTAATGCACTACACGTAAACAATTTCTGATGCTTGTTTTACTTCACACATTTTTAAACGTCTTGACTTAATAAACTAAAAAACTTTTCATGGTATGATTTAAAAAACTACGTAAAACTCTTGTATTAATATTATATTAACTATGTTACGTTTATCCTCACTTCCTCAGCGGTTTATCTACAACTAAATTAAACACCGGAACACTTGCTGAGCTTACTGCAATTTAATATTCATACGCTTTCAGCCTATTCTTATAGGCCATTTCCTTTGTGGAACTATAATTTCCTGAAGAATGACCTATAAGAATAGGACTGAATGCGTATGAATATTAAATTGCAGTAAGCTCAGCAAGAGTTCTGGTGTTTAATTTAGTTTGTTACTTTATCTCTAGGAAAAAAATAGAAATCATTCTCCTTTGTCTACAATGATGATTCAGTTTGGTTTTACTTTTATTATACTTTCAACGGTAATCCCCCTTTCTTACTCTTTTTTTTTATACACTAGCATTTAATGAAATAATTGTAGTTTATCCTGACTGTAAACTTACTTTATAAGATCCCATACATAAATTATTTTAACGACATTTTTATGCTTGTATTGTTGTTTTGTCATGTTCAATTTTCTTTCAAATTGTAAATTAATTTTAGTAGGGCTTTCATTTTTAATACATATAAATAGATCTGCATAAGTGTATAATTAATATTTTTTATATATTGAATACACAAAAAGTTTAAAAATTTGAATATATTGTTACTAATGTAACAAGTGTTCATAAGGTTACTTATTAGAAACATGTTAAAAGTATAATAACATTAGAATATTATATTATATTTATTTCTTTGCTAAGAACTGAGAAGTAATATAATGAGTTATGGCTTATTTCTCAGACCTATATAAAATCATTGATAAATAAGGACAAACACAAGGCCAAACAACACAGAAGTATAAGTTGATAATAAGACAAGAATAACACTAAAGAATACAAGCATAAAACGCTGCACGCTATTTCATTAGAGAAATTTACAAAAAGGAAACAATCATATACAAGCAAGTTACAGCGAAAAAAAAAAAAAAATGTCGAAGTATATACATCACAGGTGAGTGGAGTACACTCAGAAAATCAAAAAAACTGTAAACTGTTCACTCAATAACACAATTATTTTGCAAATGCCTTACGTTTCATGACAGGGAAGCTGTGTTGCTGTAAGAAGCCGACTTCCAGGGGCAATCAGTTAATTGCGCGTCAGTGATGGTCTAGGGCAGTGGTTCTTAACCTTTTTATACTCGCCGCCCACCAAATATTTCATAATTTTTTTGTGACCCCCATTTTTTAATAATAATTTATATTTGATAATATTTCATTATCTATTTAAATAACATTCAAACTTCACAATTAAACATGAAAACTCATTAATTTTTAACAGAAAATAAAATAAGAAACATGTCGATAAATCGATCCAATGTCGATGCTAAAATTAAACTAAAACTAAAACGCCCACTTGTGGTAAGGATTTTGCATAACTTTTGCAAAAATATTTAAATTTTCAAAGCCTACTATTTTTCCTAATTATTTTTAAAATTCCAAGCATTAATAGTTTCTTAAAATTGCTTTGGAATAAAAGAAGTAAATACTGCGGTGTAAGTAGCATATTTACATTTATTTCTTCTGTACTAACAAAGTTGTATGTAGGAAGAAATACAAAATAAATAAATAAAAACTAAATAGGAAAACTTTATCTTTCTTATTTCACTTTCCAATACGATATTCGGATTATACATCAATTTTCTTTTTATTATATTCTGAAGGAAATTTTGCATAATTTGGCGGCCCCCGGCAAACTTCTGATGGACCCCAAGGGGCCGCGGCCCCCTGTTAAGAATCACTGGTCTAGGGTCCATTCGTATTCATTTGTTCGATAAGCCAGTAAAAACTGTAGACTTCTCTAAATGTATTTTTAATATCACAATTACATTCTGAATCGCTAGCCACGATATAAGGGCTAAAATTAAAAATAAATTATATAAAACTTACTCGGTGAAATAAAATGTGCGATGGATATACATACCTGGTACAATGTATTGTTCGATTGTATTAATATACTTTTAAAGAAAATTATAATTAAAATATAGCTTTGTAAAGAAACGTACATAAAAATAACATAAAATAGTCTTTACTTTTTAAATCTTAAAACAATCCACTTAGTCAAATATCTTGATACGAGTAGCTAATGGATGGAACTAGTGCCGGTCCAGGTAGGTGTGTAGTGAGTGTGTGCGTGCCAAATCCCGAGGGTGCCGATACCGGTCAATGTCAAATGCCTCTTTTGTTGCATCACTAGTATATCTCAAAGGACGCCACAGGGCTGTTGTAAATTTTAAACGTTTCTCACCGTAGCTGTAAAAATCTAACTATGTTAAACTTAATAGTCATTCGTTTTCTAACTAATTCGTTTTAATACCAGATGTACACGGAAATCAGTTTCCCACTGTACTGAGCGAGTGATTGGTTCTGTTAAGCTTTTGTTGAAGTAAAATTCTGGCTCTTTCAACAGGGTTTTATTTATGTCCCCATTCCCTAATCTCTTAATTATTTAGTCACTTCTTAAGTAGAAATAAGTCGAAACCAGTTACTTTGTACCTGAATATCTGTAGTCTTGGGAAAACAGTGGAAAGACAAATTTTTATGACAACGGATATATAAATCGTAAATTTAAGGAAAATAAATTCTAGAGCTTTTTTTTTTGTACCATTGTATGTACTGTACGTCTCATTCATTAAATTTGGTTGTAAATGATGCTGCCAAAGTAACAGTTAATTTTTAACACTGTACTAGAATTGTACACGTTTTTTCTGCATCCCCTTACAGATGGGACATACTAAATTGTAATATCACCAGTTTAACATTGAAATCCGTAAGTAATATAAGATGGGAGAGCGGAATAAACGCAGAATAAATATATCAAATATTTTAATGGAGTTTTTTTAAACTCCTGTCAACTATACAGAACTATCATAAAAACGTGCCAGTAAATTCCTATCGGTTGGGTTAAGTTATAAATCTAGTCTACGGTGGGCAACCCTTTTTATAACATGGGCCAAAATAAATTTTACGTTTTTTTCCGCGCCGTAGTAGTTAATTGACGCCTTCTTGTGACTCGTAATTTTTTTAGTCTGCAAATATGAAATAAATAAATAAAAAGTTAATTACTACATTTATTTCTCTTATCGTTTTCGAAAATTACAAAGAATTGGAAAAATAACTATTAATTAGTTTTTGTCGACAGGGTCGGAATAATCTCGGGTAATATAATCTCGCCATCGGTCGGAAAAATCGACAAAAAGAAAATTTAAAATACCGACGCCAGGGTGCAGCTTTAAAATTTGCATTTTCCAGCGCTTGTTCCAGCAGATAAAAAAGCGGAAACACCCACTGGCTGGATGGTTGAAGAGTAAGACGTCTGTGTGTCACCGACTCCTAGTTTTAACTGGATGTTTGTGTTTTTTAAAGGACTTTTTTACCTTTGGCGACATGAAGCCTAAAAAGGAAGGCCTGTCGCCATATGTGTATGTTTTTAGTCTGGAGCGCAAAATAAATGGTGGTCCCTCTTGGGCAGACTTGTCTTCAATTTGATTAATAATAATCTCGCCATCGGTCGGAAAAATCGACAAAAAGAAATTTTAAAATACCGACGCCAGGGTGCAGCTTTAAAATTTGCATTTTCCAGCGCTTGTTCCAGCAGATAAAAAAGCGGAAACACCCACTGGCTGGATGGTTGAAGAGTAAGACGTCTGTGTGTCACCGACTCCTAGTTTTAACTGGATGTTTGTGTTTTTTAAAGGACTTTTTTACCTTTGGCGACATGAAGCCTAAAAAGGAAGGCCTGTCGCCATATGTGTATGTTTTTAGTCTGGAGCGCAAAATAAATGGTGGTCCCTCTTGGGCAGACTTGTCTTCAATTTGATTAATAATAATCTCGCCATCGGTCGGAAAAATCGACAAAAAGAAAATTTAAAATACCGACGCCAGGGTGCAGCTTTAAAATTTGCATTTTCCAGCGCTTGTTCCAGCAGATAAAAAAGCGGAAACACCCACTGGCTGGATGGTTGAAGAGTAAGACGTCTGTGTGTCACCGACTCCTAGTTTTAACTGGATGTTTGTGTTTTTTAAAGGACTTTTTTACCTTTGGCGACATGAAGCCTAAAAAGGAAGGCCTGTCGCCATATGTGTATGTTTTTAGTCTGGAGCGCAAAATAAATGGTGGTCCCTCTTGGGCAGACTTGTCTTCAATTTGATTAATATTAATTAGTTATTTTTCCAATTTAATAATCTATTAAAGATCTCGCGGGCCGGATAGAAACTTTTCGCCAGCCGTAGCTGGCCCCGGATTGCCCGCCGTTGATCTAGTCTTCTCGTTATTCACATAATCGGGCGAGGGTGGCCGAATATCTAGCAGGCGGCTAACAGCCCACAACCGCTCCGGGATATAAAGTCGCGTACTCTTTACGCGTGTGTCGCTTCTACCAGCTAAACCGTGACGTTTGTGCTATGTAAAGCGCATGCGCCAATGCCTATAATCTGGCTGCTTGGAAGTTGATAGGCAGGCGGATAACAGCCCACAACCGCTCCGGGATATAAAGCTGTACTCTTTACGAGTGTGTCGCTTCTACCAGCTAAACCGGGTGAGGTTGGTGCACTGTAAACCGCATGTGTTAATGCCTATATAATCTGGCTGATTGGAGACTGACCCGGTTTCGACATTCCTTCCGCCACCGAATTATTCGAATATACAATAGCAATCTTATCGTTTTTTTCACATGTAGTATAGAAATTTGTAAAAGATACATAATGCAGTTATAATAAAATATTAATTTTAATTTCATTAGAGAAATTTACAAAAAGGAAACAATCATATACAAGCAAGTTACAGCGAAAAAAAAAAAAAAATGTCGAAGTATATACATCACAGGTGAGTGGAGTACACTCAGAAAATCAAAAAAACTGTAAACTGTTCACTCAATAACACAATTATTTTGCAAATGCCTTACGTTTCAGCAGGCTTTTCATATTTTGTTGCTGACAAGTGGATTGTGAAGATAATGGTTTTAAACAATATATTACACGTATTTAATTTTCTAATAGAATGAGGATTACTAATATTATACTCATGAATTAGTTTAATCCAATATACAAAAATGGTGAAGCAATATGATAATTAAGCCTCGGATTTTTCGGATCGATAAAAGTGGAGTTTCAGATCCGAAATCAGATCAAAAAGATCGTGTTTTGGATGTATTTTTGGAACAAAAAATAATAATAAAAATAAAACAAAATTATCAAATTTTCTTCAGTTATCTGTCTACTAATTAGTGAAGTCTACAATATTATAAACTGTTTAAATATGACCATGCGCATACAAGAAATCTATTATTTTCTTTTGTAAGACTGCGTCGACAGTCAGTGAAAATGTTTTTATACGATGAAAAATTTCTCTTTGCCTCGAACGTAGTCACAAGATAGTATTTCAGCAAAGGTACAGTACATTGGCAAGCCTAGCAAAGTTAATAGCTGTCTGGTTAGAGATCCCTGAGGATCTCTAACTAGACAGCTATTAACTTTGCGAAGCGCAGAAAAACCACTGATCTCGAAAATCGCCGCCAGCTTCGCCAGAAGTTTCCTTTCAAATATACCAGGAAGCGTTTTTTTATAGAATCTTTTACTGTTTGATATATTTTTAAAGATTCTTTAAGTGACAACCTCTTGCTTTTAATACTTTGCGGATTTTTTCAAGCCCTTCCTGATAAACACGTGGAAGATTATTCTCCCGCAGTGTTGATTCACCAGGAGGATTCTGTTTCGTGTATTTTTCTAAGTGCTTCTTGGGCATAGGATGCTTTAACTTATGCAATTATATATTGCATCCTATACAGGTCTTTCCCGTATCTATGGAAAATATTTCTTTGATCTTGAGATTCCATTTTTCTGAGTAGCATCTCAGATGTTCGATCCTGTCGACATGCTGCTTGCACATGTCTTGTAGAACGCACATGATCCTCAAAATGTGATTTCTTCATGCAAACAAATCCATTTTGATATCCATTTGACCTTGAGAACACTTTGAGCCATCCACTGTGAAGTCTCTATCGGCTAACTTCGCTTCGCTCATTCACTTCAGCAGATGTTGAGACACAGAGCTTTTATGTTTTTCCATTAAATTTCCTAGTCTGTAGTTGAATATAAAACTTCGAGGCTGCGCACACTTCTGCACTTCACACTATCACAAATAATTTATTAAAAAGTAACCAGAAAGTTACCGAATAAATTTAATTTAACTCAAAAGATAGTCAAGACGTTAATAATTTTTATTTTCATCAATAAAAAAAACCTGCATCTGGCATAAAATAATTCAACCTTACAGCATTGTTCACAAAATGATGTTCGAAGGTGCGTCTGTTTCCGTTCTGAATTCCGAAATGGTTTTTTGATACCTACAATAGTATCAAGGATAGCATACATGACAGTATTTCTCTGAAAATTATGTAGGTATTTTAAAAAGTTGCAAGAAAATCCAATAAATCGAGCATTTTTGTTGATTTCGGTTCAAAAAATGTAAAAAGTTTATTTTTTAGTCAGTGAGAAGCAAAATGTGTTATTTTCGAAACCCTCCTCGGATTCTTAGATAAATTCAGAAAATCCGAGGACTGATGATAGTGAATGCTCAAAAAATCTTTATTCGTTCTTAAAAAGTGCTTACATTACGTCTTAGTCATATTCAGCATAAACTTGAAAAGAAAATATTTGAATGTTGCGCAGCAGAAGGATAAACAAGAAAAACAAATATGCAGAATGCAGAAGAAGAGAAAAAATCAAACAAGGAAGTTTGATGGAAAAATCCAGAATTGGTCAATAAAAATGTTATGAGAGGATTACTACAACTATTATTTTTATCAATAATAGTTGTACTTTCTAAAGAGTAGTTTGGGCTATTGTTTTCTTCAGTTTTAGATTATATCCTCAAATACAACAATTCCTCATATCACAATACTCGACATATTTAAAGAGTAAATAACGATAACAACTATAATTACAGTATTATTTTCCTGTAGTAAAATGATTCTTCATTGCTATTAAATTTGTCATACAACATCATCTAAATATAAATATTTATGTTTTCCTTATCCAGATTTTATGTATAGCCTACATATCAAGAGATAGTAGCGGAAGCGTGCCACATTTGACCCTCCAAGTCTTTTTGCAAATCTCCATGTTTTCTAGACAGCCTAAATCCAAAAAGTAAAAAAAGGAAAAAAAATTCCGTAGATATATATGTTTGTGTTTGAATGTTTATGTGTTTTTTTGTCTGTTTGCGTCTATTTCGCCTAATATAACAGGATGGGGTTAAGAGTGAGCAAAGAAATTTAGCACAGTAGCTTGTACAAGGAGTATTGATGCTACTAAATTTTGTTAGTGTTGAGTAGGGTTGGTTGGGGTTACTCAAGATTTACTTGTTAGTATTTAGTGATTTGTTATGAAACTTATCTCTACCTTCAGAATTAAGGGTTTTAGTATTTATAACAATTAAAAACATAAAACTTTTTATAACAAAGTATCATAACAGACGGCGCCACACGCAATTTTAATTATTTAATAAGATTAATTAGTAAAAGTTATTTTTAAATTAAATTTTATAACAGCCATGAAAGTTATGCAATTCGTTTCTAGATTTTTTAAAGATTAGTCTTATTTGCTACTTTCGTATCTTTTACTTCGTAAATCGCTTAGAAGCGTTCAATTAGATATAATGAATATAGTGTTCCTCAAGTTCACCATTATTATTTTATCGGATGTGAGATATGCATAGAGTGGAACTGAAATTTTTCCTGTAGAGTAGGTTGGAGGGAACATTTTTATTTATTTGAATATTTGTGAAAAATTGATCAACTGATTTAATTGGCTACACAAATAGAAGTATGAAATTTTATTGCATTTATTAATTTTCTCTTAGTTTTTTTCGTTAATGTTGACATTTAAATGCTCTAAATAATTTCTTTCGATCGAAAACCTTATGCGCGTAAGTGTTAAAGTATTTTGTCATTGCTTAGTTGTTGTTTTTCGTGTTTAAAACGAAATCAGAACGGTCTATAACATTTAAAATAGAAATACGCATTATTATAATTAACAATTTATATAAATTATATAACTATTTTTCACTTTTTGATTTAATTTAAAACTACATTAAAATAATATTTTCAATAATTAAAAGTAACAGTAAAAAGTATAAAAAGCCGAGTCTATGCACTGTTAAAGTTCTATGATTAAATGCAAAATACTTACTTTGAGATTGAAATGAGGAAGCCACTTACCTAAATTTTAGTTTTTCGTGGATAACTTTAAACAGTGGAAATAACTTTCCACCTGTTATTTGTCTTTTAGTTTCATCATATTCCATAGATACTGCGTCCTGAAAAACAATAGTAAACAATTATTTATAAGCCATTTTATTATTATTATGATTTTTGAATACAGTAACTAAATTTCTTTACCATATATCCAGCAACGTTCCAAACATATGAATCGTTGGAGACTCCTATTTAAAATACTTATTATTACGAAACAATATTATTGTTAAATGCTGTTGAATTTTATTATCTTTTTAGTTCTTATTCTCTAATTATTTTAATATTTAATGTTACACGTTAGATTTCAGGCTATTGTTTATAAAATATTGTTTCATTTGTTCGTATATTAAAATAAAAAACAAGATAATCAAGAAGCACATCAAAAATTATAGTTGTAAGAAAATATTTCCGTTGTTAATTTCTTTGTGAGTGTGAGGTGATTGTTTATGGCAAAGATTCTCAATCTTTTCTTCGTCACTTTTAATAATTTAAAAGTTTAACGGCACACACTGTTACCTCGATAAGTACCGCAGGACAATCGGAGACGTCATAACAGTGATTTTTAAACGCAGTTGGTTATTTAGGTAACATTTTCTAAACGCCATTGTAACTACTGGCAACTATCAGTAATACCGGTAGGAAGGTAGAACCGATTGTCTGACGTCGCTTATTTATGGGTATTCGTAGTGGTGGCACACTTAAAAAATCTCAGCGGTTTATAGGAAGGAGGAAGATTAAGTACATCTTGAAGTTCATCAAACCACGATTGCAAACATTTAGCAGTGTCAAATAATGAGTTAGTTGTTGTAACACTGCTTCTTTAGTTGGAAAAAATTTGCACAATAAGAGTCGTGGGATGGATTATATCGTTGAACATGGATCTTTCTTTTTATATTTTATGGGCATAATTCAATGTTAAAAATCTGCAAATATTAATATTAGCATCGTTGTAGATCACATAATTAGTAATTTTCTGTGTTAAAAGTTTTACCATGATGAAAACCAAAGTTAGTAATCCAAGTATTTCTTGGACGATTCGGTAAAATTTGGTGAATATCAAATTTTTATTTATTTTGTAAGTAGGGAGCTTCTGTGGAATACAAGAATGTTAATGTTGCATAATTGTATAAAAATGTGCATGAAGCATTAACTCATCTACCCTGGGCACGATGCAACAGAATGCATATTTAGGTGCTAACACGTAACATTGAAATAGGCAAACGAATTAGGGTATGCTGTATAATAACATGAAAATTCATGACATAAATTCCATTTGTATTATTTTTTGTAAAACAAGTGCACAATGTCGATACACTACGATACCTATTTCATTTTGATATATACGTAAAAATTTAATTATTCGAATGAAATCACAGAAGTACGAATTCTTTGACTAAACGAATGCAAAGATAATCATAAATTCAAATTACAAATAAAAATATAAACTGAAATAGATTGCCAATTACGCTTAAAATCGTCTTTTATAGCATACGTCATTATCTATTAAAAATTTAAGACTGATTCTAAATAAAATATACTGCTTTAAAATTATTCAGGCATCTATTACTTTCCTGACTTTGTTATATATAACAGAGGGAGAGTGTGAGAAATCAGTCAAAAAATCACTCCGCCACGATTTTTTCAATGTTGGATTTCGGGGATCTGAATGTCGAAAATTCAAAAAATTCTGGTATTTTCTCTGTACACATAGATGTTAGTGCCACTGTCTGTGTGTGGCGATTTCGTTCATCCTCTCCTTTTTGAAGCTTAATAACTCCTGTGCTTTAGGTCAAAAATTTGTCAAGTGTTGCAAGGAGGTTTGTTTATTAGGGAAATGGTAATATTGAATTTTACTGGTTGAAGGTGGTAGAATTTTATTTTGTATTTATACAAAAACAAATTGATTAAAAATTATTTATTGATCCATTTATGCCTAAATTCATCTGCTGTTTTATTTTTATAAGGTTTCATTATGTGCACTGGTGCACCGGAAGGTCTCTTTCTGGATCTTCAGATCGGTATTATATCTAAAAATTTTTTTTTAAACTAAAAATAAAAAAAAAATTTTTAGATTTTTTAAAAACAGTTTATGTTTACAAAGATCTGTGATTTGAAGGTATGTTTTATACAGCATAACCTTTTATTTATATATTTCAATTTGTAACCGTATACTTGTATTCTAGTTGGCTGAAGAGGGGCGTCAACAGCCCGAAACGTGTACAAGCACTTAATACGCGTGTCAACTGAATAAAAATTAGTGATGAAATTTGCCATGTGTCCGAGTGAATACACTATATAGTTGGTGTTCAAGTTGTAAAACTACTCTTTTATATCCGATTTCGAGTGATTTAACTAGCGTGCAAATAATTAACAAAAAGGTGCTATACTCAGTGGTGATATTCAGCGAGTTCGCACAGGTTCGCCCGAACCCGTTGTTAAAATTTTCAGTTTTCCGAACCTTGTTAAACACACAGAACATTTCTCAGTGGTTTTGTTTTTTTTTTTTTTTTTAATATATTAAAATATACGTATTATACTCTGTAATACTACTAAACTAAAGCCTTATACCCCGTTCGCACCGAGCATTTTTATCTAGATTGTGAGCAAGGTCGGGGACTATGTCTTGGTGCGATCTCTCTCGACCGTTTCAATCTCGACCGAAACGAGGTTTAATCGCGATCGATTCAAGAGAGTTCTTGAAACTAGATCCAGTCATAAGAGAGATCCCACAATCTCATGCGCGCGAGATACTACAAGATGGCTGTGGAACACGTGTCGGGCTATGGACAGCGAAATAAAAAGGATATTGTATTTCGAGAGATGATGACATCTGTCTATTATCAGCAGTGTTATTCGGGTGAAAAATTTCTCTGCCTGAAAAAAAAACAAAAGCAAAGGTCGACAGCAGTAATATACTATTGTCACCTGGTCTTCGCCCCCTTACATTCCAAATACACCACTGATCATTAGATATATCGCAAGAAAAAGTATTGTATTTATTTCTAGCCAAAACTTCCATTTCGTTTGTCGGTGATTGTCAGGGAAAATTTTTCTGCTAGCGAACCCTTTATTAACTATTTCGAATATCACCACTGGCTATATTTCAACCAAAAACTTCATATTTATTAAATTCTTAACACCCAAATGCATTTCGCTTACAAAGCCTCATCAGTGGACAATTGGACATCGACAATTCCCGTTCTCTTTATACCGGGTAACTTTTTCCCAACATGCATCCACGTGCATACCGTCATTCTGATTTATCAGATTTACATATTCGATGATACAAAAATGTTCTATTGTTCTTCTCTTTATACAGTTTTTTTCTTTATAAAGTATTTTACATTATTCCTGTCTATTTTACAATGATTATTATCACAATGTAGATACCAAGGCGACTCTTTTTTTTTTAATCGTATCACAGCCTCGTGTTCTTTCAAACATATCTCCAGCTTCCTTCCCGTTTCTCCAACGTAAGACTTTGACATTGAAAATAAAAATATGTTAAAAAACAAATTCAATGTTGCAGGTGTAGTTTATAAATTGTCATGTACTTGTCCACAAAGTCTTTCATTGTAAAATAGACAGGAATAATGTAAAAATACTTTATAAAGAAGAAAACTGTTTAAAGAGAAGAATAATAGAACATTTTTGTATTATCGAATATGTAAATCTGATAAATCAGAATGACGGTATGCACGTGGATGCATGCTGGGAAAAAGTTACCCGGTATAAAGAGAACGGGAATTGTCGATGTCCAATTGTCCACAGATGAGGCTTTGTAAGCGAAATGCATTTGGGTGTTAAGAATTTAATAAATATGAAGTTTTTGGTTGAAATATAGCCAGTGGTGATATTCGAAATAGTTAATAAAGGGTTCGCTAGCAGAAAAATTTTCCCTGACAATCACCGACAAACGAAATGGAGAGTTTTAGCTTGAAATTTAAATACAAAATTTTATTTTTAGAGTTTTTTAAATAAAGATTTTTTAGAAAAATAATTCATTAGAAAATTTTTCAAAAAGCTTTTTCCAGTTTAAATTCATTTTTTCGATTTAATAGGAAGATAGAAAAATGAACCGATTGTATTGTATCCGATCGCATATGTTCCGAAATGTTTTATCTCTTCAGTTTTTAAGTGTAACAAAATTCTGTGATCTCACAGCATTTTGTATATTTTCTGTTATATTCTCTCCTTGAAACGTTTTTGAAAACCACGATATGAAAATGAACACCAAGTAATGTTATTTAGTATTAATTATTTACTTTAAGTATAACGATGATGGATAATTTTGAATACTATGGATCTATTTTAAACGATTATTAACACTTATGCCAATATTGATCATTGATAATATCGTTATATTTCTTATCGTATTTTATATTTAATTCAATATATTATACGACTTTAACAGGCAATTAAAATATTTTTAATATTTGATTTAAAACATTCATTGAATGTAAAATACAAAATGTCAAAATATAAATTAACTTACCACTGCTAAGGATGCAATCTGTATGCATTGTTAACGGAAGTAAGAGGAAGATGTGTCTGGAATCCATTTATGCAATTTCTCAAAAACAAGCAATGATAATTTTTAATCTCTAAGTTTGGAGAGTTTCTTAAAGTTTTACAAGTTGCAGCTACGTTATGAGCCTGCAGACAGAGACTCCAGGATATACAACGTCAAATAGTGATAAAAATAGTTAATCAATATACAGAATTTTTGTTCTTTAAAAAACTTCATAATCAATCCGAACCCAATATGTAACTTTATTCGGATCACAAAAATACAATACAATACTGTATATTTCTAATTTAAAAATTTTTTAAAGTAACTTTTATTCTTTTAATTTTTCATCGGAATAAAAGTAAACTGAAAATACGACTTAAACAAAAGGTTAAACTGGACTAATAATAATGGTAATAAAAACAGAAATTTTGAAAAAGATAAAAAAATGTGTAAATTTGATGTATGTACCTGAGATATTTGAAAGAGTTAAAAATATACTAAACGGAAAAGTGAATTTAATACCCGAAAAAAATAATTTATTTAAAAGATATTTATATCATAGGTCAGATAAAAAATTAGATTTAACGGAAGAAAAAGAAATTGTGTATTCATTTAATTATCTAATTGCAGCTGTGCTCCGGCCAAAACTTATATAGGAGAAACAAAAAGAAAATTAAGCACAAGAATAAAAGAGCACAAACGTGCAATTATGCAAATTCTGCAGTCGCAAAACACTGCAATAGTTATGGGTGCCAAATCGACAAAAATACTATAAAAATTAAGAAAAAAGAATGGAATAATTACAAACGTCAATTATACGAACATTTAAACATAAAGAAAGAAAGAAATAGAATAAACAATAATTTAGGTCGTATAATTCACCAATCCTGGAGCACCATACTCGATGACGTTTACAAAAAAGCATAGTGTGAAAATAGTTAATAGACTTCTTATCACAATGCTGTTGAATGGTGACAAACGAAACCTTGATGTGAGTTTTTTTAATGAAATTTTACATGATATTGTTAGATTTTAATAA
The DNA here is from genome assembly GCF_030686945.1 of Centruroides vittatus. Classification (NCBI taxonomy): domain Eukaryota; kingdom Metazoa; phylum Arthropoda; class Arachnida; order Scorpiones; family Buthidae; genus Centruroides; species Centruroides vittatus. The sequence goes on along the minus strand of NW_027122359.1, from coordinate 233,294 downwards.
TTACAGTCTTTATTTATTTTGCTTATTTAATTTTAATTATACAGTGAAATGTTAAATAATTGTAAAGCGAGAAATATTATCCAGTTATACTCGGGATTGGAATATGTATTTACAGTAAGTTTTAAAATTGTATTTTATTGCCGAGTAATTTTAAGGTATACAGTAACTTATTTGTTTTGTTATTGTTACTTTTTAGTGTTTGGTAGTAATACTGCTGATGAGGGGCATGCTAGCCCGAAACACGTATAATATGTGTACAGAAATTATTACTACAGGTGATATAATAAAGAAATTTTGTTTTTTTCCTGAACTAACTTTTATTACTGTGCCAATCTTTAAACACCAGTATAAAGTCCTATTAATAAGTAAAGTCCAAGTAGACAATTAACAATAACAATGTATAGTGTTCAAAGTTCTAAACAATTCTGCAATATGTCTGTTATTTTGTTCTCTAAACTTCATAAAGTAATAATACTTTTATTAGATTATATTTTGTATCTGAGAATATGAATATTTATCTTCAGTAATAAGTTGAGATAGAAATTTTGGAAAATGCCCTAAAACAGAAGTCTGAATCGTGCGATTCTGCTATACACAAGTTTTATTGTATTTGTTATATTTGTTCTATATGCATAAAACAAATGCTTGTAGACGACTTTGAGTCTTTGTTCTCTCCAAAATTATGTTTTGTAAGATAAAGGAAGACTTAATATTTTCGCTCTTTTGTAAATAAACTGAACAAACAATTTATCACGCAAACACGTCGCCATTCAAATTAAATTGTGTTTACCGTACGTAAATTAATTTATGTCAAATTTGTCGATATTTCATCCCCCTCTGTACACATTTGTAGTATTTCTTAGGAATATTATAAAGCACAGTACTGTCAAACTGGAAATAAAATTTTCAATATCTTTTAAATTATTTTTTTTTTGTGAAAACTCGAGTCTAAACGTAGATCGCAACGTTATATCAAAACATCAAAATAGTAACGTTATTTTAAGCTATGTAACAACAGTACGTGGAAGTTACTATAAGGAAGATACCTGGTTGTGGATCAAGCATTTAAGAGATCCCATGAGCAACCTGATGTTTGTGAGGTTCGCAGAACGGATCTCTTTTCTATGGTGCAAACATTGGAGAGTCCTGCGCGCAAGAATCGCGCGCCCGTGCAATGATCCCTACTGAAGATACTCCATTCACGCTTCTGATCAATTTTCACTGCATCACATGGTATTTTAAGTTATATTGATTTATGTATTAAAGATTAAGATTTCGTAATAGTCAATGAAAATTGAAAATTTATTTCCAGTGTGAAATAACTTTTTTATACTTATTTTACATACGAGTCACGTATACGAAGAATATTAAATATCGACAAATTTAATTAACAAAAGCTATTTTTACGGACGTAAACATATTTTAATTTAAAACGCGATTGTGCTCACATGAAAAATTATCTTTGTCCAGCTTATTTACAGAAGAAAATTAATCAGTCTATGAGAATATTAAATTCACGTTTATTCCACGAAATATAAATTTATAAAGACAAAGTCTGAATTAAAAAGTACGTAAATGAACAAATATTTTTCAAAATTTCTATTTTGTTTCATTACGAAAAGTAAATATTTATATTTTCAGAAATAGAATGAAGTAATACCTTTCAATACATTAAACAGAACAAAGCAGCAGTCATATTGCAAAACTATTCCTAAACTTAGGTGTTACACACTGTGTTCTATTGCGAAGTCTGTCTACTGTCATTTATAAAAGAGAGAAGTAAGTTTCGAAATAAATATCCTTTATTTTCAATATACAAGTTTGCTTTAGTTTTGAAAAAATGTTAATAATAATATACTTTTTAATGAACAATATAAATTAATTATAACATTTTATATTTATTCTAAATCATAAAAGTTTGTAATAATCTGCCCACATGTTCTATATTCTTTTGGTTTCCAGTATTTGCTTATCTCTATGTCTATTATAAACGTTTATGTTTATTGTCCGCACAAAATTTATTTTGAGTATACGAATAGTTTTCAATTGACATTTGCTTTCTCTTTGATTCTGCTCTTTCTCATTTAATCTTTATTCGGGTCCTGCACATGTTGGCCTGCTTAAACTTATATTTATAATGATGTTTCTTTGTATCCATGTTTGGTTCACACGTGTAGGCTTGGTCGTGTTTTTCATTCTGTTCACATTTGGCAAGATTTTATAATTTACCCCGTTTTCGATTGCAATTTTGAAGCATTGTTCTAGGAGATATATATATATTTAATTTATTCATTACGTTCCTCTACAACAATCCTTTCTTTAGATAATATAGTTTCCGTATAGCCTAACGCAAATCTTTGTGTTCAAGTTATATATATACAAACCCAAATATTTGTTGAATATGTATTATGTAAATAAATTCTGGCACTGGATAAATGGAAATTATCTATTTTGATATGAATAGTGGTGTGAGCCGCCGGGAAAGTCGAAGGAAGTCGGACTGCTCCTTCTGACAACATGTCGATGACCTACTCACTTGTCAAGGATGGCTGTTACGTTTTGTTACGCGTTACGCGAGTGGAGCCGACGATAAGGTGTAGGCGACAGTCGAGCAAAGACATCATTGTTATAACGAAACAAGATTTATTGAAATCAATCAAATGAACAAATACAACGTGAATGTCGGTTTCTAGCGTTCTAACTCCCTATTACGCGAGAGGGGGAGACAGAGAGAGAGAGTTTACAATACCGATTTCATACCTCTCTGAACTGTTCCGTGGAAGACGGAATATCCAAAATGGCAAGTGGCAGTAGGTCAAACGGTGGACGCTCGACGGTAGGGTCGAGTCGGAGACTTGAATTAATCCAAAAGCGACACTCGGGAAAATTCGGTTTGGAGGGTCGGCGTTGTACACACTCTGTAGATAGAAGACCAGAGACTCCCCGGAGGGGGAAACGAAACGGCTTTTATAATTTTGCGGTGGGAGAGTCGGTCACGGGACCGATTGTTAGAGGATAAGGTTGCCGTAAATATTAAACAATTGACAAAGCTGGACAGTAAGTGCAAACTTTATGTCGCTACTGCGCGAGTGTGTTTTTTTTCATAGGAAAGGTTATAAAATTTTCATGAACTCAGAGATTCGTTTTGAGCCATTAGAGATGATAATTTAGGAAAATAATTTAGACAAATTACGGATTTCACAGTAGTATGTGAAAGATACTTTATATACACAGGTATGTTATATCCCGTGACATCACAAATGCAGTCAGATATTATGTGGAAAACAATCTGTAAATGCAGAAGTGATTTAGGAAAATCCAGCAACGAGTTGCTTAATTTTTCTGGCGACATTTGTGGAGCCAAGCCATCTGTTATTATATTTCATTTCAAAACTTTTTATTAAAATAACTTAACTATACCTTAAAATTAAGCTTTTTGCCATTTTATAATAGTTAAATATATAAAAAATATTTAACTATTATAAAATAGCAAGAAGCTTAATTTTAAGGGTAGGAATAAGATTTATAAAAAACTGTAAATGCTAATAACGAGTAAAATCGTCATATAGGTTGACCGTACAAGAGATACAGACTACCTCCATTATCTCCCTCACCCTCTCGATCGTTAATCACCAAAATTTAACAGCGTAAGTCGCTCTAATATTCAAACCTTCCTGCAAAATTTCAGAAATTTGCGACAAAAAGCACAGAAGTTATTAAGCTTCAATGTGAACAAAATTGTGCCACACAAAACACACACAACCATCCATAAATACAGAAATTACCCTAAATATTTTTTCATTTCTAGATGTTTGAAGGTGTCTTAAGTCCAAAAATGGAAACATTATGAAAGGATCAGTTTTTCACTCACTGCCATACTTTCTCTCTGTTATATATAACAGCTAGGAAAGTAAAAGGATTCCATGTCCTCTTCGTTACACGTAATTTTTATCTAGAGGCAGATATCTTAATTAAAGTTTAAATAAAATTTTATACATTAAAAATTATTCTTTTCAAAAACAAGCCGGTTTTAACATATTTATTACTACTTCGGAAATGTGTCTGTTTACAGTAGTATATTTGTTAAAATAGTTATTTGATACTGTACATTGTGAAGCCATAAGTAAAATAATGTTGATAGGATAGTAACCCCAAAATTCCGTCCTAAATTCCAAATTCATGCATTCTTCAGATTATGTTAAATTTACAAAATATAGTAATGCAACAGAGGGGTGAATTGCCATAAAGCTGCATCCCGGAGGAATTGCTATATAATATTTTTTTCTGTTTAGTTGTTTGAGACTTGAAAAATACATGGAAAAGTTCACAAGACCAACCTGTTGGTTTGCGCTAATTCACAAAAAGTTACCCTTGTTTATAAAACATGCCGGAAGGCATCCCCCTAGGCAGATGTTGCTGTAACCCCCCGCTCCAGTGTTGCGTTGCTGTAACTTAACAAAACAAACGAAAAAAAAAGAATACAGTCAAACCTGTTTTTATGCGGTCTTTTTTTATGCGAATTTTTAATTTGTGTGGTTTTTTTTGTGCGGTATAGTTGGCGACTAGTCTCGTGCGATTCGTCATGTCTCACGTTGACTTATTATAGCTAAATAAACTTATTATAGCATAAATGCACTTATTATAGTAATATTATTGCATGAATATGCGAAAAATGAAATAATTTACTTTTTAAGTCAACAAAACACCACCTGGACAAAAATATGTAAAACAGACGATAGACCAGACGATGCAGTCAAGTGCTGACATCTGTTGTCAATAAATTCTATTTCGTACGGTTTTGAGTTATTTTCTATGTGAGACTTTTTTTATGACCGTCCCTGTTGACCGCATAAAAAATATTTTTTAATTGTGTTGCGAAAACTATTATTTACAGCCATTCGTGAAGTTTCGTGAGATTTTTTTTATGCGTTTTTTTAATGCGGTCCGTATCCACCGCATAAAAACAGGTTTGACTGTATATAATTTTAGATGGAAGTGGACTCAAAGATAAGATCTTGTGAACTTCTTCGTTGAAGTTTGCTTGTTTAACTTTGTAAACAATATTAATATAAATACAAATATTAATTTTTATGTCGAAATAACTGCCCTAGACTCTAACAAAATCTTAGCTGAACTAGTCATCTTAAGAAGTGATCTTGTTGAAGGATATGAAGAAAATGTAATGAATAAAGCAGGGCTGCTGGGTGAATCATGGTCACAATATTTTTGTGTGTATCATGAGATCCTTTAGAAAAACTTAAATCTTTTTCTTTTATTTGATACTCCAATTTGTTAGTGTTTTTATAGTTTGCTATAAAAAAACATCTAGGAACGAGTTGCATAAGTTTTCTGGCTGTTTTGAGATTTTATTTAAAAATAACTTTCATATTATTAATCAAAATAAATAAATAAAATTGTGTGTAGTGCCATCTGTTATGAGATTTTGTTATAAATTTTTTTATATATTATTATTTATTATTAAATTGCAAAAAAAAATTTATTTTGAGAGTAGAGGAGTGTTTTATTTTTTAAATAATCGTAAATACTAGAACAAGTAAAATCACTAGGTCTTTTATTTTAATAATCCTGTCATTTAATGCTACTTTTTAGCTGAAAAATGAACATTTCAAACGTTTGGAGAGTGGCTGGTTGCTGGTAAATCAATTTTACTTTCACTTGTAATTTTCTACAAAATTCCAAATATTTGTTATAAGTTTTTCACTCGATTAATAATATTTCAGGATGAAAATATAATGGAATTTGATGAATCTGAATCACAGATAAAAAAGGTAATATTTTTAGATATTTTTAAAATTCTTCAAGAAAAATTAAGGTTCACATAGGTTCACTTCTGTTGTTTATATTTTCATAGGTTTTTCTTATTTAAGTTATATTTAATTACTAAATTTTTAAACTTATTTCACATATCTTATGTTAAGTTTTGACAATGAATTATTTAAAAACAGGTGGAAGATAATTTCAATTATATGATAATATTCGTGTATTGATGAAAACACTGGCTGTTTGATAATTTTTGTGGCTAATTTTATCATTTTTCTGTAAGACTTTGACGATTATATCTAATTATGAAATCTTATTAGTTATTTTAAATTAAAACCGATAAGTGAAGCCACGATTTGTTTACGAAAATGAAAGCTGGAGTGGAATCACAGCTAAAATTGAAAATGAGGTGAGAATAGAAAAGAGTAGTGTAAAATCGCATGAATATTCAGATTAATATAATCGGAAAATACTAATGAAAAATTTATTAATTAAATTATTAAATTGAATAAATGTCACCACTAAAATTACACAATTATTTCATAACACAATATAATATTTGATTTATTAGTTGAAAAAAACGTGAAATTTACAAGATACTATGTACCACTATGAATGCACATTAGATTAACAATCTATTTACATCCAGAAAATGCAGTTTTACAATCCTACTTATAATGGTGGCACATATGCTTTCTACTCAGATTAACTTCTCCCCTTTTTTTGCACTATAATAAAAACTTTTTTCGTCAACCCACCCCTTATTTTTGTTGAAAAATATTATTTATTTCAATTGAAAAAGTTTTTTCGATTTTTTTTTCAATTTTCCCAAATTGGTTCCTAAATGGCACCTTTCTCTCTGGATAGCCGACTTTATAGGGGCTACAGGGGCAACCGGTGGCTTCTCTGCATGAGTTGGTATCGTACTGGAAAAACTGTCATTCGTAGGTTATCTTTAAACATAATTTAAAAACGAAAAAAAACCATGATAGAACATAAAATAAAAATAAATTCATTGATATAAAGACATACAGTAGAGCGTCGATAAGTGGAACCAATTGGGGACTGGGGTCCTTCCAGTTAATGATTTGTTCCAGTTTCCGACTTTGTACGAAAAAATACATTAACCTGTCCGATGTTCAAATTTTTCTCCGTTGCGTATCGCTTCGTGTTGAATTTTCGTCGATTTTAAGCCTAACGAAAATTTTTATAATAATCATCGATGCTATCGTATCGTTAAAAATTATTTCTGCATTTTGTACAAACAAAATAAATATATTAAAGAATATAAAAAAACATGAAAATTATACTTTAGAAGTAAATTTAGTATCAAAAACATTCGATTCAGCACGACACTGTCCGACTGAAAATTGTTCCACTTTCCGGCCATTTTACTTACCGACGTTCCACTTATCGACGCTCTACTGTATTTTAAATTATTACAAGTGTAAGATCCTGCCCTCCTTTCTTATTTCCTAAAGGTTAAAGTAAAACATTATTGATATTATATTTATTAAGAATATATTACATTTATTTAAATATTATTTGAATATTTTCTACTTGTCAAAACGTGTCAGAATAGAGAAGGAAGCGTTGACCGAAATTGATGTGATGACCGATAACATAATGATGTCATTTTGCCCCCCCTTTAACATCAAACTGTTAATAATAACCATAAAAGGTCCTAATTTGTATACAATCTGTTGTTAGATGATGTTCCAAATCAAATATTGTATTAATTTAACTTACGAAAACCAGATATACCTTAAATTTTTTAAATTATGAAAAGGGAGGATTTTAACCCCCTTCCGTTAAAAAGGAAGTTAGCTTCTGATAGAAAGATAGTTATCATCAACTTTGTTATTTTGTCATCGAGCGATTTTACCCCTTTCTACCCCTTTTTATGATGTAAGATTGTAATCCATTTGATTGGGTGGAACTGAAGAATATTATCAAGCTTCGCGCCCAAATCGAGGAGATCATCCATGAACGTCGTTTCAATAAGAAAGCTACGAGGAGCTCTCCACATAGACTTTAGAGCGGTCTGCCTAAAGCTTTGACCTCTAAGTAACGGTTTCCAAATGTATTTGGCTAAAGGTCTCGATATGTCTGCCTATACAAAGTTGAAGACTAAAGATTTATATATGTGCCTATAGAAAAAGTATGAACCTTTAAATGGAAGCCATCGAGTCTGCAAATCAGATGAGGTACTATAAATTTCGGGAATTATTTGTAAACTCTCTCTCTCTCTCGCGTTAGTTTAGATTTAAGATCGTTAAATGTGTAATCAACTTATTTGTAATTTCCATTTATTATTTCGATTCAATTAAATTTTGTTAGTTATTGTTAAATGGATTCATCAATGACTCAAATCCTTCCAGCACCTTTCCAAACTTACTCGCGACCCTCCCACTCGTTATTCCGCGAAGTTTAAAGCGTGTTAACCTGTTATTTACTTAAAGGTTAACTGGTGTCAGGATAAAACGTCTTTCAAGGGTTTTGCGAACTTCTGATATTAGATATCCGCGAGGATCTAATAAATAAAATAATCTTAAGGAAGCCATCCTACTTAGAGAGGCCGACTTGCGATCGGAGCCCAATAAGTGGTGGACGGTTTTTTACTAATAAAATACGGTTACCACCCTGGCGAATCTTACACAAGTAATAAAAAAAAATGTAAAATAATTATAAAATACAATGTTATAAAATCAAACATGAATGTACTGTGTATATGTACTGAATATAAAAAACAATAATAAAATACATTTCTAAAAATTTTCGTATAAATATTTATTTATTTTATTGTGTATTATTTAAAAACTTATTATTTTTCGTGTAACACAAAACTGGCAAAGAGAGACTTGACACCTGCCGCAGTACAGATACACAGCTGATGGACCTTGAAAACAGCTGATTGTAAACTTTCGCGGGTTGTTCCAAACAACGCCTGAGGGGATTAGGCTTTTTTTTACACACGTCTGAACTAGTTACTGTAAATACTCGAACGTATTTCGTTATTTTCTAATACTTTTTATCTTATTTCTTATATTATATGCTAAGCTTAAAAACCAAAAGTAGTAGCAATTTAACTTTCTCGTGATGAATCTTACAAGCTTACCTTTTATTTATTTTAAATTCTTTCCATCTGGTGGACACTAAGAGGGCAGACCCACGATAAGACGGCCTAGATGTGAGGGATGGGTCCCCGAAATATACGGACAATCCATCCCGAAAAATTCCTGTAGATTTTTCGACCTGTCCATAATCGATCCCCGGTTCCCAGAGCGGTACGCTGCCACCTTGACCGCTCGGCCATCCGGTCGTCAGTTAGTTTCGATTGAGCTGAGCACAGTCATGTTTTTTATTCATTTGCTTCAAGAATTCTTAAAATGTGGAGGTTTGCAAAACCCATGCCTCTAATCTAATACGATTATTTTACTTTCCGGTATTATATTAAAACAACCAGGATCGTAAACACTAAAAAAAAAAAAAAACTTAAAACAAGATTGCATCAATAATTACATTGTTCGAATACTTTACTAACACTTTCATAAGGCTGCTCGATGTTCCAGCCAAGATACGTTAAGCGCGAAAGTTTTCTCTTAAATATATGATTTTATATATAAATAATGAATAAATACATTTTTAAAGGGGCCCCGTAAAGCCGGGGGCCCTAAAGCGCTGCTTCTAGTTGCTTCCCTGTAGCTACGCCAAAAACTATGTTTCGGACTTTATTAGGACCTAACTCCCATCAGGCCTGAGATATTTTTTTGGTAAATGTTAGTAATTTGTATTTCCTACTTTGCACTTTATGCATTTATGAATTCATTTAATGTTTTAATAGTTAATACGGATAGAAGGCTTATATATGAGTAAATAGATAATTTTTTGTCAAAATAAGTACCTTCCGATATTGATGCACATCTAAACCACATTCAAGATACACATTACGTAAAGTGTTCTTGTGTGTACATGGGACTAAAATTCCTTTTAGGTTTTCTCATCTAAATTATCAAACTACTGAAATTTATTTCAGTTTTGCTATGCACTTCGTTTATTTGTAAATTTTGACATTATTTTATGTTAAAAGTTATCAAAGACAAAATATATATATTTTTGCATTTAATTTGCCAATTTCTCTGGTAAAAGATCTTTATATATATATATAAAACAAAAATGTTTTATTTCTGTAATATTAAACAAACACCTGATCATGAAATAAGGAAAAGACTTTATAAAAAAAATAGAAAGCTAAAAATGGTTCATAGGGTAATAATTGTTTATACAGTCTACTGCTATTATATTATTGTAAATAACTTATCTTTAATTACATTTATATGTTATCTATAAAATAAAATTATTAGACAGTGTCGTTTCTCAGCAGAAAGACACTTGATCTACATTTCGAAATATCAACCACTCCTCCCCCAGCGAGACAATCTGCGTTATAAATTATAAGCCGTGTTATGGCTTTCCATTGATTCAAAACGCTGCACTTTACTTATTTTACGTTAGAAAGAATATAGACCTGTCTAAATAACATGTATAGAATATTAATCTAAGATTTATAATTAACAAATTTTTTACCTGTAGACAAATAAAAGTACAGTACACGTAACCTAAAATTGCTGTAATAGGTTTTATAAATTCAGTTATAGAATGTAAACTTTTTTACAGGTTTCTAAGAAGTAAGCACATATTACAACACAAATTCAGCACATTTTTCATATAGAAACTTTTTGTTTTAATATGCATTTTTCTTCTATTAGTTAAAATGGCAATACGAGTAAAAAAGCCAGAACCCTTCCCTCAACGGATCCTCAGCAGTTGCTGAATTGGCTTGAGGAGGATGAAGATCAGCAATCCTGTTATGACCCGGACGAGTCCGATGGTGGGGAAGTTGACATAATAAGAGAAAGTGATCACGACACTGCCTCAGAACAGGAGTTAGAAGAGGACGAAGACATTGAAGATGAACCATCTGTAAACAAGGCATATTTTACTGGAAAAGACGGAGTTACTAAATGGTATAAAGAAGCACCACGTAAACGAGTTAAAACAACATCAGTAAACATCATAACTCATCTACCTGGTCCTAAAAATGAGGCACGTAATTGTAACAAAAAAATTGATATTTTTAATTTATTTTTGGACGCGAATATTATAAACTTAATCGTTAAATTTACAAATACGTACATAAAAAAACAAGGGAAAAATTTGCCCGTGAAAGGGATGCAAAAGACACTGACCCTATAGAAATAAGAGGATTTCTTGGCTTATTGTACCTGATAGGAAGTATACGATGCTCCGTCAAACACGCGAACAAGTTGTGGGTAATTCTAAGGGGAATGGGGTTGAAGCTTGCTACTTATGCATGAGCGAGAAAATATTTCGATTTTTGTTAAGATGTATACGTTTTGATAACATTCACGACCGAGAGGAGAGGAAGAAAATAGACAAATTGGCTCCTATAAGAGAACTGCATGAAATGTTGGTTTCTAATTTTAGAAAATATTTTACCCCAAGCGAGTATCTCACTGTCGATGAACAGCTCCTCGCTTTTCGGGGCAAGTGCTCATTTTGGCAGTACATGCCGAAAAAACCTGCGAGGTATGGGATAAAAGTGTTTGCCCTGTGCGACGTGAAAACTGCATATACAATAAGTTTGGAGCCTTATGTAGGTACGCAGCCTGACGGGCCTTACTGCGTATGCAATACTGCTTAGCAAATAGTGGAAAGAATAATAACGCCTGTTCAGGGAACAAACAGGAACATCACATGGGATAATTGGTTCTCTAGCCTTTCGTTAGTAAAATCACTAAAAGCTAAGAAACTTTCGTATGTAGGTACTATGAGAAAATACAGGAAGGAGGTTCCAAAAGGATTATTACCAAACAGAAATCGCGCAAAAAACTCTTCAATATTCGGCTTTCAGCCAGATTGCTCAATGGTATCATATTGCCCCAAGAAAAATAGCACTGTAGTTTTGCTTTCATCAATGCACTTTGATAACAAAATAAATGAATTCACAGGAGAAGCTGAAAAGCCGGAAATGGTAACTTTCTACAACATGACTAAAACAGGAGTAGATCTTGTAGACCAACTGTGTGGAAAAAACAATGTTGCCAGAATAACAAGAAGGTGGCCAATGGTCATGTTCTATAATTTGCTAAATATTGTGGCTATTAACGCCTTTTGTATATTTAAATACCATAAATTTGCTTCGCAAGAAAGTTGCAGACGTTCAGAGTTTTTAGAAAATCTAGCGTGGGAGCTCATAAAACCTCAATTAGAAAGGAAATGTAACCTAGAAAGTTTACCAAAAGATCTTAAAAAAAGAACAAGTATTCTACTTAAATACACAAATATCTAGATCTCAGAACCAAGACCATCTGGCACTCAGGGTCGATGTTATTTATGTAGTAGAGGACGAGATTGAAAATCCAGACGTTGGTGTGAAAAATGCAAAAAATGGACATGTTCAGAGCATATGCTTTGTGTGTGTAGCTCACGTTTCGATAATTTAATTTAAATTATTTCTAAGTTTTAAATTTTATACATTGGATTTTATAACTTTGGAAATCGACAGTCTGAAAGAAGATCAGTCACTCTTTACGCTGGGTGTATATGGAGGTCTAAAAAACCTTCATATATACTTAGCGTAAAGAGTAACTGGTCTTTTTTGAGACTGTCATCAAAAATGCATTTAAAAGTATTTTGTCAATTTAAAAATATTTTTAATATTACATTAAGATTTACAGTTAAAACCACTACAAGTTTGAAGTTTATTTATCAAACATATTTGCATTCAAATATTTGACACTAAATATCAGACATCTTTTTAATATAAAAATAGGTGAAATTATCTTCATCATCATAAAATTCTAAATTCTCTTCAGAATTCTCAACATCTATTGGTTCAAAATTAAGAACATCTTTTGGATTAAAAGTAATTTTTGTTTTTGGAATGTCTTCTTCTGATTCACTATCATCCAAATGTTCGTAATCAAGTTTAATGTAAGTTTTCTGTTGTTCAGTAGCAATCAAACGTAACCATTTTAATCCTTTCTTAGCCTTGCTTAGTTTTATTTCAACATTCTGTCCACAAATTCTTGGTTTGCTCATGTTAACATCGACTGAGGAAAGTAGTTCTTCAAATCTGTAACACTTTCCATTTACAATTGCAGAAAAGTAAATCTCTTGAGGTGTTACAATTTTTTTTCCTTTCGTGATATGTTGCTGGCTAATTATGAAAGATTTGATGTCTTGTTATTGATTGCCGATTTGGATTTTCAAGAGATAAGGAAACAGTTCGTTTAGTTTCATCATTTACACTTTTTCTTCTTTCTGTTGTGATATGTTGCTGGATAATTATGAAATATTTGATGTCTTGTTAACTGAATGCCGGTTTGTATTTGTTTTTTACGGTATTATTTTGCAGGGAGTATCCTTGCCTAGCAAATTCTTCTGTAAACAACATACAGTGTGCTCAGCAGAAAATAATACGAAAAACAAAACAAAACAAGCACCTGATCATTCGCTGAGAGATATTTATTCTTAACACAAACGTTTTCAATCCAATCAATGCATCATCATGCGAATTTCGCCTGATGATGATCCATTGATTGGATTGAAAACGTTTGTGTTAAGAATAAATATCTCTCAGCGAATGATCAGCTGCTTGTTTTGTTTTGTTTTTCTTCTGTAAAATCAAAGTCTGAGTTCCAGAGCTTGATCAAATAACACTCTTCTCCAGAAACCGAAAATTCTTGTTTTAGTGCTTTTGCATATAATACTTTTTTATTATCACAAACAATAGTCATTCAATTTATCGATTACTTTTTTTATCCCAATTATCTTTAAATGGAATTTTTGTCAATGAACATTTAATGGCCTGAAAAGGTAATAACAGACAATTTGATGGAATAACACAAATCTGATGTTTTAATTGTAGAGTTAACACCAAAATCAACATAAAATAAATCCACACTATCTTCCTCCTTCTCCTTAATGCATGCACGACACAACTTACCATCAACGAAAGGAGCAATACCTGATGATTCTTTATGAAAATCCTATCAACGTATTATTATTTAACATTTTTTCACATTCATTGGAAATTTCACAAATTTGTTTTTAAAACTTTAATTGCTCATTATAAAAAAATTAGGATTATGAACTTGCCAAACAGAAACTTCATAAATCTGAACTAGTGGATGATGTTAAAGATATGCATAATGAGCAATGCAATTTATGATAAATTTTATAATTTTTATGTAATATGATTTTATAACTTTGGAATTCGACAATCTGAAGGAAGATCAGTCACTCTTTACGCTGGGTGTGTGTGGAGGTCGTAAAAGGCCTTCATATATACTTAGCGTAGAGAGTAACTGATCTTCTTTGAGACTATCATAAAATATGCATTTAACATTTTTAAACTTACTGTAATATTTTGCTTTGTGTTTGATGGTAGAAACGTTCAAATTGCTACTGTACTTTTCGTGTGTTATTGGATTTGTAATTTCTTTTAAATATTTGATTTATTACTGGGATGCTGTGCAAATCATTTGTGATATAATATTTTACGGTTTTTTTTTGGTTATATTATTGTCCAGTTAGGACTTAGCATATTGTCAGGACTTCTAAGTATGATATACTTAGTAGTATAATTAGCATTAAGACTACTTAGTGTAATTAGCATTAAGACTTAATATAATTAGATCTAGGAGATATTTGTATAATAAAGTCTATCATACTTAGAAGTTTTGACAATATGCTAAGTCCTAACTGGACAACAATGTAACATTATCAATATAATAAAAGACAGATATTTGATATACTTTGTATGTTTGATATGAAAGATGGATATTTGATATATCTATTTTGTACGACTACTTTCTGTTGGAGTCAGTCATACCATTAGAATTGATAAGTTATAGTTTTAAATTACACATTTGTTTATGCTTAGATTGTATTTTGCATATAGATTGTATTTTGTTATAATTTTTTCTTATTGTATATTTCATGTATTCCTTATTGTATATTTCATAATCTCATTTTTAATAAAATATTATTCTAATAATGGTGTTTATAACTAATTTTTGTTTCGCGATGACACGAAAAATACGGAATTAATGACTACCAGTAATTGTTTTCGACTTTGATTTAGAGGTAACAGTAAGTTTTCTTAATAAATTTCAACAATGGTCATCAGTAAAATGTTTCTAATCAAATTCGAAAAACAGCGAAAATGTAGCTATCAGAAATCATACCACTTGCATCTGTAAAAGTGCTTTTCCTGCATAACACCGCGTTTTCATAACAGAACGCTATTATTTATGTATGTGGAACATAATATATAGAAACTATTTTAGAAATTTGTTCAATTCTCAATTTAGTATCAAATTCGAACGACCATTTTCATTTTTTTCAAAAGTAAAGCGTTTAAAATAATTTTTTATATCAATGAAATTAGATCACATGCGTTTACATAAAAATAAAATAAAATAATAAATCAACAATGTATAAAAGAATCGATGTAAAAAAAATAAAATAATTTCATAAATCCATGTAGAAAACAAAAAAGGGACAATTATAAACAGATGAGCAAACGATTAGGTCATGCTACATCACATATCTGCAAATTTCTTACTGCACATGTGTTAGCTCCGTGCTAATAAAATTTCCTCCGCCGGGGTGCATCTGCACCCCAAACAACTTTGGTGTGGCTTCCTGTAGAAATTTTTTATCCAACGAATTTGAAATTTTTTTGGTGCAATTTCCGGTACTTTAAAGGAAGGTACTGAGGAGATCATTTGTCATCATTTTTTACATCAAAAAATACACGCATTTAAAAATGGTTGGGGTGCAGGTGCACCCCTCGCGCCTAACGCAGGGGTATTAATTAATAATATTGAACATTCTGACTTCATTTTGGCATTTTTATGATATTTTTATAAAAACGAAGCATAAGATTACATCAAAATGACGTAATGGGGTGAACTATTCTGACGAAACAAATGCACCTATTGTGTATAATAGACGAAACATTAACTTGTACGAAAAACTTTTACGATTTTGTTTTTACTCAGGGGTTTTTTATTACTAATTATTAATGAATTTTTCTTAAATAATCAGTTTTTGTAAATTTAGGAGGCGGATTTCTGTACGTTACCTTTAGTTCTTATGCCTCGTCGGTTTGCCGCCATGCATTTTTCGCCCGTGTTCATGTTTACACCAACAGTGTTCGTAATTAAAGTTCCCGACGATACATTTGATTGGGATTCCCTTTTGAGACCTTTTTCTATATATGTAAGTAACAATAGCAAATTTTAGCAAATATTTAATCGAATCTAAAACTAAACTTTTGGTGCAATCAGATTTGGGTCTCTATATTTTCTGTTGCATTCATATTTGGGCTGATAGTGCACAAATTTTTGGAGAAAGGCTTCCTTGCAGGATCAAGAAAACATTGGTCACGACGGAAAATTTATTGGAATTTATATTGTACATTTGCGGGTCAAGGTAAGATTCGTTAATTTGTACCGACGAATTAAATTATTTATCTTTTGTATATTTTAATAAACGGGAGTAAATATGAAAACAATAACGAGAGTAGCATTTGGAGTTTGGTTGTTATCAGTTTTAGTATTAATGTCCAGTTGTAGCGGCCTTATACCATACCCTATACCAAAGTTTGCATGCCCTATACCATGCCCTATACCATGCCCTATCCAAAAAATTTTTGTGAACTTGCCACATCTGTTCATATGGGTAATTATGCATGTGGCACATCTGAAGGAAATGCCGTATGGTCAGACATTCAGGTAAGTGAAACCCGTTCTTACTTGTAAAAATTCACTAAGAAAAAGTAATGCAGTAAAAGAATATAGATAAATAATTCGATAATAATTCTATCCAGAATGAACGTATTCTCATTTAGATTTGAAAAATAATGCAGCGTCAGGTTACGGCAAAACCACATGGTTAAGATGGAGGAAAAAGAGATCAGTGACGTATAGCACAAGTAGATTGCAATTAGTTTAATTTAATTATATTTTTGTTTATAGAAATCGATTCTGCAAATAATCTAATTTTCAAAGAACATATTTCATCCAATCACAACTTCTTGTCTCAATCAAAAGCAAAGGAACGGATGAAAAATGAACGATTTGCTTATATCGACCTAAAATATAATACACAGGTTTTTGATACAAAAGAAGGAATGCGTAAATATATCATTTCCACAGATTCTCTGCGTACATATAGCATGGCATATTCAATGAGGAAAAATTTTCCATTCGAGAAGGATATAAGTAAAATGTAAGAGAATTTTGTTATCCTGCTGTTACTTAAGTATTTTTTTCTTATAACAGAATGATATATTTTTGTGGAGTAACTCGCATGTTCGAATAAGGAGTTGTGGCGAAACATTTTCCTGCGGAAGTTCCAGAACACCCTTCTTCGAAGTTTTATGCGTTAACAATTGAGGAGCTGCAGAGTCCATTGATATTTCTTCTTTATGGATATGTTTTATCTTTAATCTGTTTCATCATTGAAATTATACACAAAAATGTTATTCTTCTTATATCTCTCATAAAATTATATTAATTTGTAATTAGTTATTATACTAATTATGTTTAGGAAGAGAATATTGAAGTTCGCATTTTTTGTTGTAATTAATTACATTATATTTATAGAGTATAACCGCTATTGAGGATTCTCATTTTATATATTATTCTTAAAATCATCATTGTTTATTTCAATGTAGGAAGAGTATTCTATTATATTCCAGTAGTGATATTTCAGTGATGAAGAAAATGGTATCCTGCATTTTTTACTGATCATCAATAAATGTATTCTGTTAGTATACTATAGAGATAGAAGAATAAAAAAATTAATTAATTATGTCAGAAAAATGTCAGACATAAAAACTAAATGTTTGGCAGCATTGCCATGTTAATTTATAATTCCTATCAATCATGTATAAAACGGCATACACTATATTGTTATCTTCGCACATTTTCTCTGTGACCTTTCATCCAGCTAAAATATCATTGTTCTTCAAAAATTTTACTCTTTCAGTGAGTGTTTAATAAAAGAATCATTCTAAATGAGATAATAATGTGTACTGTGCTAGTCGCTTATTATATATGAAAATTTAGATAAAGTAATGCTTCTCCTTTTCAAATTTCATTAGCATTATATGTAGTCATTAGAAGAAATAGCAAACACTGTCCCGGGGCAATCACAGACTACTTTATGGTCTACGGAATTGTTACGAGTTTACTTTATACATACATTTTATCATAATACTGTACTAATCTGAAATGTCGCGGTGAAGATCTGCTTTTGACCATGGCACCGTATATCTGTAGAGATTTAACTTTTGACATATTTTCCTTTTTCTTAAAATAATAAATGTATTGTATTAGAATTTAAAAAACAAGTATAAATAAATTATATTCAATCAGATTGCTTCGTTTGTATGCCAAATTTTGCTCACTTTTCAACCGCCAGACGTTATTTTTGGTATGATTCGCTATTAATCAACACTACAGAGTTTGGTATGATTCGCTATTAGTCAACACCACAGTAGTTGTCTACGTTTTTATTTTTGGAAAAAATTATTTAGACTTTTAATAAATTTTTTGCCTACAAGAAAATCTAGATAATGTGCTAAACATCGATTAAAATCGAAAACATGCTTTGTGTTGTAAAACGAAAAGAATTTAGAAGTTCTGCATGAATTATACTGTTTGTATATGTGAGATGTTGGATATCCCAAAACCCTTTAATGTGTTTTTTTTGGGGCTGTTGTGGAGCTTTGATTAAAACTACTACAGCTAAGATATTACAAAAGTTTGGCGAAATTCAGCGGTACTTATTTCTTATAAAAATTCGGCAGTAGCTATCTGTATTTATACCAGTGGTGTAGCGTGGGTGTCAGCCGCCGCCGCGCCTTATTTAGATATCTCAATTCAAAAGACTAAAATATACAGTAATTCTAAAGAACTTTTCGGCAAAGAACAATCAACCTTATTGTGTATTGTACAGGTGTAATGTGTATTGTGTATTTATTGTGAAATTTTGCCGCTCCCTAAAAGTGCCGCCCGGGGCGGGCCGCTCCTGCTGCCCCCCACTACGCTACGCCACTGATTTATACATTTTAAAATAACCAAATATCTTCTATTTATAGCAAAATATCCGAAAAATTTTTCCATTCAAATCCGCACGTACGCATCATTAACTTAGTTTATCTTTGAGTTTTCATCAGATATTAAATATGGTGAATTAACATTTACGAAATAAATGTACACAAATAAAAACAAACTGCGATACAAGGTTTTAATGCATACAATATTAATTAAAAACAGGAACACTAATAAATTTTAAAAATTCCAATCATCAATGTTCTATCAGAACAAAGATCATACAACACTAATAATTTTACAACCGCATTTAAGAAAAAAAAATCTAACATGTAATCTTTAACAATTTATTATGGAAAACAGTTGATAATATATAGAAAGATATTAATACTTTCCTGCTCAAGGCGTAATCTGTTTAATGAAATATCTTCGACACTCAAAAGCAATAGTCGCCAAGGCAGTTATACATATGAGCTTCCTAATGTTGTCTTAATGTTCTTTAATTCTAGTGCTCAAGGTCTAGTGCTCTAATGCTCAATACGATCTATTTCAAACATTCATATTTTTAATTACCAGAGACACTTCCATGATGTGCTTATCACTATATAAAACGACTCTTTCTCTAACATTGGAACGACTACGATCTTTAAAAATATTTTTTTAAGCTTATAAGAGCTCAGACTTAGTTTCTTAAATTAAGTCATTCTACTTATCAAAAAACATTATTAATTGCCATAAAATGTTTCTTAAAACAGTGAAAAAAAAGATTTACTATACAAAAATATGTTCATCTGTTCCCTGTGATCTATAATATATTATAGTTATAGGACGAGGGCGCTGAAGACATTCCCAGTCAGCATAGTTCATAACCAAGGATAGTTATATCATATTTAAATATGTCTAGAAGGGATAGATCGAGTAGCGTAACTGGCAACGCTTCCGCACGGTAGTAATCAGGGAGTTGCAGCTTCGAAGTTCCATTCCCGGCCGATTCTTCCAGAATATTATAAATTATTTATTTAATTTAAAGTTATGAATAAAAACAGTAGAGGAGAGCAGGGATGGTTATAATAGTTTTTACTATTTCCTATGTAATGTGTATACTAGCAGCACTTCTAAAACAAAATAATTTGCATTGTATATTTTATTGTTTCCCTCATTATACATACATAAAACCTATAAGCATGCTTTAAAGTTTAAACAGTTTCGAGTAATTTATTATTATCCAGGAAGTGCACGACTTGTCATAATATGCTTTAGCAACGGGGTAGGTAGTGACAATAATGCAAAAGAAATGCAAAGAATAAACAATAACAAATAAAGGCTTAAAATTCGTAAACAGATTAAAAAACCCAAACGAATATAACAATCTGTCGTAAATTTATTTTCAATGTTTATCACGTAATGTGTATACAAGATATTCACAACATCATTGTAATGCATAATTTTTATAAAATTATCATATTTAGCAGCAATATTTAAAATCAATAATTATGAACTTTTATTTATTTTGATATAAACTACTGTATAATTATTATTAAACTAATATTATAAAAAATTTTGCAATCTTTTAAGTGTGACCCTTGGACAAATATAAAAACTTTTTTGTTTAATAAGACATTTCCTACATAATTAATGTACCATTGTTTACATATAACAATACATCATCAGTCACAGCAAGACAATATAGTTGAGAATATCTGAAAATAATACGTTACTATATAGCTATAAATACTAGCTGAATTAATTATTTATTCTATTGTTTTATTGTATTTTATAACACAAAACTTAAAATATTTTAATGATGAATTTATATATAGTCTTCAAAAATAATTGATTGAATAAATAAATCGGGTGTTACCGTGTGATGAAAGTAAACAGCTAGAATTAACTAAAAATGTTTACAGATGATGTATACACGACAGCCAGAAAATCAGATATTAAATATGGTGAATTAACATTTACGAAATAAATGTACACAAATAAAAACAAACTGCGATATAAGGTTTTAATGCATACATTATTGATTAAAAACAGGAACACTAATAAATTTTAAAAATTCCAATCATCAATGTTCTATCAGAACAAAGATCATACAACACTAATAATTCTACAACCGCATTTAAGAAAAAAAAATCTAACATGTAAGCCTAATCTTTAACAATTTATTATGGAAAACAGTTGATAATATATAGAAAGATATTAATACAAACTGCTGTTTTTTTATTCGTTAAACTTATCCATTTACCAGACTATATCGGTTCACATAATATATAATTTACCTTGTGATTTAACGTAAATAATTAGTAAATTACACATTTGATTTCAATGTGTAATAAAGACAGATAGTTTTCTTAATGTTGTCTTTACTTTTCTATGAAAGAAAGCGTAATCTTTACGTCGTACGCTTTGTCTGATTATAATACTCATCGTCAACCTAAATATAATATAAATGTAAACAGTTGCACATTCGTATTGTTTATTGCATTTTATGAATATAAATGTGAAACACTTTTTGAAAGATGCATTTAGCTAAAGTTAATATGTTTCAACGTTTATGAATCTGGTTAACTGCCTTTACTACGGGTAGAATTCTTTTAAATTCATCGAAAAATTCTAGTCAATAGGACACTATTATTATACGGTACAGTTATTTTTAATTTCGAATTATTAATTGATGCAAAAACTCGTGCCTCAAGGACTTCTGAGTCGAAAAAATGAAAAATCTTTGAGAGGAGTCATTCTTTGACCGATCGCCATGATTTCCCTATGTTATATATAACAGATCCGAAAAAGAAAAATGACAGATACGTTCATGTTTTTTAGAAAACGTACTGAAAATTTTTGAATTACATTTCCTGTTTTATTTTCGATCATTTCTGTTGACAATTTTGAAATTAAATAGTTTTAGAATGTGCCATTGCAACTGTACTGTCTCTCGGAGATGAATAATTAGCTGTGGATTATTGGCTATTAGATGTGAAAAGATCACAGTATACAGGAAGTTCTGTTTGTAGAATCCTGTAACAGCAAAAGCTGCATATTTCAGCTAGTAGTAGTAGCATTTGATTTGGAATCACTTTAAAATTTATTGATATGAAATATATAAATCATGTCCATTTGATTGCAAAGAGTTGCATAACTTTCCTGGCTTTTAAAAAATAACGTTTACGGTAAATTTTTAATTATAATAAATTAGATTGTGTGTGGCGCCATTTATTATGAGATTTTGTCATAAAAATCGTTTTACATTTTTAATTATTATAAAATGCTAATAAGAGAATTTCGCGGATAGTGCTGAGTTTCATAGAAAATTGTAATTGCTAATAACATCGTCATTAAGTCCGAGATATGACATATGATATTCCCGTATCTCCCCACCCTCTCCACCTTTCTCAACCAAACTTTAACAGCATAAATGCCCCCTCTACACAAGCTGCCATTGCCAAATCTAACTGTACGATTTGTTAATTCTCACAAGGAGAGAAGAAACGATCGATTGTATATTGCAGAATTATTGGTTGTATTGTTTCTAGTCTTAGAAACTTTTCTGAGAAATACCAAGTGTCAATAAAGTGTTTTTTCTGTTAACTGATATCCTCCGCTTAATCGTGATTTGAAAAAGTTGAAAAAGATTCGTTCTGCTTCGTGGTATTGTTCCAAATGTGTCTTACGAAAACTAGGGTGTAAAGACCATAATCAACCTCTACGAATAGCAGACATAACACAAGAAAGGATGTAAGGAATAAATGTATTTTAAGTATGAAATATTACGAAATAAATATAATAAACGTTATTTTTAATTGTCTGCATGGACTTTACTCATTATTAAGACTTCACACTTGTGTTAAGACTTGACACAAGATGAGAATTAGTTCATAAAAAACAAATTTTCTTTATTATATACGTTCCAATTCAAGCTGTATCTACAGAAAAACTTACTACAGATGATATAATAAAGAACATTTGTTTTTTATGAACTAATTTTCATTTTGTGTCAAGTCTTAACACCAGCGTAAAGACCTAATAGAGAGTAAAGCCCGTGTACACAATTAAAAATAACGTTAGAAATAAGGACTGTAAGGCAATTATAATTAGATATAATAAATATTCGAATTATACTTTGTTAGCTTTAAGTTCGAGGAATATAAATGAAACTCGTGATATTAAAGACACCAAACTTAAATAATTGCGAAAATTCAATTAAAAAAACCGATCAGAGATTTGTTAACTTTTATTAAAGCTTTATAAAGTATTTACAATATTTAGAGTGAATTTTGAAGAAAATAACAAAAATATATTATTGTTATTTTAATCAAGTGCAGTAATGCCTACACTGCATATTGTACGCATTTTCAATCTGCATACAATCTTCTTTCAAAAAAAATATTACATTTTCCGTTGCAAGCATGGGAAAAGTAAATTTCCAAGCCAGCGAAGACCACGTCTGAATACGTCCACGCATCTCGTAACGGCCTAAAAAAAGATGTAAGAAGATTTTCATAAATCAAGATAATAAAAGTCTTTTTAATATATTTTGTACATCAGTGGCGAAATGAAATCTAAAATTTCAGTTATTTAAATATAAACAAAAATACTTTCTCACTTTTTTCTGTCTTTTTGGCTCGGATTTCTCTTCGACCTCTTCGGATTCAGAGCCACCATATTCTATTTCTTTCACGTCAGTTTTATTTAAGATTTCGGTAACGTCCTTTTCGTCTTTCTTATGATTTTCTGAAAAGCAATTTTATAATTTAGTAATAAGTCATTTATTCATTAAAAATCTTAATGCCGTCATCACGTATACACACGATATTAAACAAGAATAAAATAAAACAAACGGAAGGATTTCATTTGTAACGATGACGACACAAATTTACAAGTGTTTTTATGCATTAACCGATTATCAATGTACTTCGAATGCAAAGTAATCTTGTCAACAATATTACTTCCTTAGTAAAATTTAAGTAAGTAATCTTATATTGATAACAAGAAGTCCTTCTATTCGTATATCTTCACGGGTAAGAATTAATTTTCAAAATGCAAATTGATTTTTAAATTACGCCAATAAATATTAGCCAATGTTATGAATTAAATTGTGTGTTCGGATATTATCTGTTTATCCAATTATTTCATGTGAATGTTAACGAGAACAAAATAAAAGTTGATAAAGATTAACAAATCAATGTCTTGTGAGTTATAATATTAGTGTTTTTTAATGTTTTATGAGTGTTTGTTGTAAGATTTAAATTAGTTCAATCCGCAATAAATTCTTTTTCATTAGAAAAATCTTTGTATACATTAAAGAAAGTTCTATAAGAGTTACTTCAACTTGAATTTTTCATGAATATAATAAACAGTTAAAGCAAATTTACTTAAAAGTCTGAAGACGTGCAAATAATATCATGTAAGGCGAACGAAAATGTTGACTTATACATAGAGAAAATGAAATACAAAATATCAAATGTTTGTGATCTTACCTTCAAATATTTCTAATCCGATTTCATCTCCTACAACGTTTTTATTTATATTTGAAACTTCAATATTTTCATTTAATTGCATGGCGACAATTTCATTTATCGATACTTCTTGACTTGTATCAGATGACTCTTTAATTAAATTTTCTTCAATTATTTTTCTACAATTATCCATCGGAGATAAATCGTCTGTATGGTTTTTGTCATTTTCCGCAGGTAACTCGTCACAAATGTCGTACATTTCTGTATTTAAATTAGATTTGTGTGATTCAACATGAAGCGGAGTCGACGTCGAGCTGATTAATACTGATTCACATGTTTCGTGAACAGGAGAATGATCTTGAACCATTATAATGTTTTGATCCGTAGTACAATCGTCAAATAGTTTTTTTCCGTTTACGGTATCAGCAACTTCATCTTCAATCGACATCGTATCTGATTCAATGGAATAATTAGTTTCGAACAGAACATCTTTATAGTCAAGCTCGTCCTCTTCGACGTCCTCTTCTGTCTTTCCATTTTCAAATAACTCTGGTTCCAGACAATATTCTAGCATTTGTGTCGCCAGCGAGGACTGGTGGAGTTCTGCAAGCGATTCAGACTCGCTTATTTCCGTACGTAGCCTATTCTCAGTTATATCTGGTTGAGACCCACAATCAATAATTTCTGGGGCAGGCCAATGTTCGTTTAAATTTGAGTAAGACTTGTATTCAATATTTTCTGTAAGTGGCCATTGTTGATTAATATCTAGTTGCGGCCCAAGCTCAACATTTGCTGATTCTAGCCCATGTTTATATATATTTTCATATGCTGCATATCCATAAGATTCTGGATTTGGCCACTGTTGATTAATATCTGGTTGCGGCCCAAATCCAACATTTACTAAATCTGGTTCATGTTCATATATATTTTCATGTGGTCCATATTCATATATATTTTCATGTGGTCCATATTCATATATATTTTCATATGGTCCATATTCATATATATTTTCATGTGGTCCACGACTGTTTGTTTATATCTGGTTGCAGCCCAAATCCAACATTTACTGAGTCTGGCCCATGTTCATATATATTTTTATATGCCGCATATCCATAAGATCCTGGATCTGGCCACTGTTCATTTATATCTGGTTGCGGCTCGAATCCAACATTTACTGAGTCTGGCCCATGTTCATACATATTTTCATGTGGCCCATGTTCATACATATTTTCATGTGGCCCATATTCATATATATTTTCATATGGTCCATAACCATAATACTCTGGAGCCGGCCACTGTTGACTTATATCTGGTTGTGGCCCAAACCCAATATTTACTGTGTCTGGTTCATGTTCATATATGTTTTTATACGACCCATAACCATAATACTCTGGAGCCGACGACTGTTGGTTTATATCTGGTTGCGGCCCAAATCCAACATTTTCTGAGTCTGGCCCATGTTCATATGTATTTTCATATACCGCATATCCGTAATATTCTGCATCTGGCCACTGTTGATTTATATCTGGTTGCGGCCCAAATCCATCATTTACCGAGTCCGGTTCATGTTCATATATATTTCCATATGGCCCATATCCATAATAATCTGAAACAGACTCATATCCATATATATTTTCATATGGTCCATATTCATAATTTTCTGGATCTGGCCCATGGTCATATGTATTTCGTTGTGATCCATTTCCAATATTTCGTGAAGATGGCCAATATCCCATTGTCTCTGTTTCTGGTTCATATTCCGCCATTTCAGGAGACGGCCAATAATTCGTAAATTCTGATTGTGGCCAGTATCCGTATTCACTCTCTTGTGGTTCGTACTGCTGATTTTCTGGCGGTATTCCGCTTCCTGGGCATTCTGTATTCGGTCCATATTCTGGCATTCTTGACCATAATTCATACGGTACAAAGAATATTGTATACTAAAATAACAAGTAAGAAATTACGCTATAAGAAAAGTTTATTTAAAATTCGTATCTTAAGATTGTATTTGTAATAATCTAACAGTGCATATCAGCAGACAGCCAGATTGCTCAGAAGGATGACTATGCATTAAAGCTGGCAGCTTGGGGGATCCGGAATCGAATCCGGACCGGTCGAAAAATGCCCAGAAAATTTCGGTGGGTAATTGTCTGGATATGTTGGGCCCCGTCCCTTTACCACCCTGTTGCCCCATTGTGGCCTTGCCGAACCCATAAAGGGATCACTAAAAGAAGTTTTGTTAGTTCCCACAATAAGGACAGAGTTAAAAAATGAAAGACAGCTAAATTTACAGCGGGCGAAGTAGCAGCCTACCGCTCAGAAGATCCTTGGATCAGATCCAAACAGTTCGAAAAATCCCCAGTGTAATTAATGCATTTTATAAAAAGATTGCCGACTCAGTAGATTTTAAATCCCATTCGAAATGCATTCGTATAAAAATTGAAATAAATTATCTCAAGTTTACACTATAATCATTAAGTAATATTCAATTAAACTTAAATAGAAGTGTACGTTTTATTTTTCGTAGCCACAGTTAACAAGAGGTACTAATTTATATAGGAAGATGCATTTTAAAAATTGTTTTCTACTGTTAATTCTGTTTTTTAAAAGAGTTCTAATTTAACATCTCATTTAGTAGAAAATTATTTGTATTTTTTCTGTTTTCTACTACAAAATTTAATCAAGATATTTAAAACTGTCGAAAAGAAAGTTTCGGGTATTAAAACACAATTTTTAATTGCTCCTTTCTGTTAGCCGATGTTATTAAAGTTATATAAAATTAGTTGAAACCATAAACTCCTTAAAGTTTTTTGTTATTGTATTTTCTAAATTCCTAATATCACAAAAATAGTATTTAGTGCATGTTGATAATAAAACGTATGCTTGTTATATTTTTACTACGTAAAATACTTTTTACGTAGTTAAAATATAACATGCATACATTAAATTTTTAAGTATAAAACTTTATTTCATGAAATAGCAAACAGCAAGTAGAATTCTTTTTCGTATGAAATATCTCGACAAAACATAAATCTCTATCAAATTTACACCCTGTCAAAAAGTCTTAATATTAATTGTGAACTAAAGCAAATTGGCACCAAATTGAAACAAAAACGACAAAACTTAAGTTCTTCATATGGATTTTTTATATCTTTATTTTTGACTTCATTGCCAAGCAATTTGAATTTAGATTCAATTTAAATATTATACATTCTATGTTTATCTAAGACATAAAGTAAAATTTTCTATTACACTGACCTGATAAGCATACAGAACGTAATTGTCATATTCAAATGACGAATAAATTTCATTATAAAAACACTGGTAACCTGTGAAAAAAAATTTTTTTAATTGTTATTTACTTATTTTGAATAGACTACTGATATACTAAAATAATAAACTGTCAAACATTTATATAAAGCTTGCTGATAGATAATAGTATGACTCTAGAGGTAAGATCACATCTGATATTAATTCCGTTATCTCTCACATATAAGAATATCTGAAATTTTAGAATATTAGGCCATAGCCCATCTCACCCGTTTTCATCGAGTGCATGAATTAGGTTCCTCTTCTTCCGAAACTAATTTGAAAACTTTTACATGGGTCTAAAAATACGTTGGATTTTCCGCAAAAATGCAAAATCGCATATAAAATAGTACAATAGAAGCCGAGTTCTTTAGGCTAATTTTAATCCTCTCCTCCTCGTTTGCATGCGAAATTTCCAAAAATCCCTGCTTAATCTGTCTTTTCATAATGAACCCTAACTATGTATTAAATTTCAATTTTCAACACCTATCTGTTTAGGCTCTGCGATTATTACTATTACTAACTTATTTCGATTATATTTATAGACCTGTTATTTTAAAATATCTTTAATGTTAATATCAGAAAAAACTGAAATGAGAATTAATTATTATAGTGATTATTTGCATGTTTGTCTATTTAATGCATCTTCACGGATATAAATAATAAAAAATCCCGTTATCTCCCTTGAATTCAAATAAGGATTTAATTTATGATTCGAATGTCATCAATTACATTAAACTTTACATTGAAAGCAATTAATGTAGCAGCGATGCTAATCGTAATTAACTTTATAATCATTTTATTCATCTTTTAATTCTTTTTTAAAAATGTTAGGAGAATAGGATTGTTTAGTATCGCATTATGGACACGCTGTAAACTAATCAGTAAAGTCATACAAATAATCAGATAATTTAACTTACTTTCAGCATTCATTATCGCAAAAGTATTTCGCTTTCAAAGAAATCGCATCCGACAACAATTGCTTCTAATCAACAATCGGATTTGACAATTGTTGAAATTATATTTGTAGTTTTTTTTATTAATGTCGGGGCGCCCCTAGCGGGGTAGACAGCAGTCCACGTTTTATTTAGTTGTGTTCTCGGGTTTTTTTATGGCGTAAAATCTCTGTTAACTTATATTTGCTATCATCTGACTGTATATTTCCAAGATAAATAAACATATGGTTTTGTTTAGGACATGTCTAGTTTCGTTCAAAAACCTCGTAACGTGGTGTTACAACGTCCGTCGCAGCCGACAGGATACCTAATGCTATAAGTTACGGAAATTTAGTACAGCGAAAAGGAGTTCGAATAAGCTTGATGACGACGTTGAGTGAACTTGCGGCTAATATTGATAAAACTGTCGTAGATGTTTTGTGGGGTCGTCTGTCTGCAATGACGACAGACTGGTAGAGTTAGATCCACGGGTAAAATGGAAGGTTTCCTAGAATGAGGACGAATTTTCGTCTGAAGACCATTCTGTTGCCGACTTCCAAAGCCGATATATGTTGATGGAGACCAGGTTGAAGATGCTGACCAAAGACGTAGACATTGAAAGTGTCAGAGATTCTGCGGACGAGTCATCGGCAGGACAGAAGTCACAGTATCGCTTGTTAAAGTTAGAAGTGGTGAAGTTTCATGGTAACCATAGAGGGTAACTGAAGGTTTTGAGTCTGTTTAAAGGAATTAATGAAAATGAAAGTATTTCAGCAGTGGATAAATTTTAGTATCTTCTCCAGGCCAATAAGGAGAAATCCATGGCATGCAGATTGTTCCCATGAAAATTACTTCTGGGGACAGAAGTAATTTACACTTTTTTTAAGCCGAAGTACGTAAAGTCCAAACTAGATGTTCATAAAATACAGACAAACCACCATTATTCGGTAATTTTCTCCACTCGGTTTTTGTAAAGCATACTTCCATTTATTTATCGAGCCTATAGTAATAATTTCCTACGCGTGGGAAGACGTATTATATTTGAAATGAACGTCGAACAGAACATTTCTTCTTTTGTAGCAAAGCTACACTTAACTGAACAAAGGAAGAAAAAATAGAATATAATCCGCTCACCACCTGCAAATATATAAGAATTAAATTAAATTCCAGTTTCAATATTTTATAGAAATTACAAATTTACGACCTTCAATGCATTTGCTGACAGAGAATTATTTTAATTACTAACGTTTTCAGCCTACTCCTATAGACCATCATCAGATTTCTTAAATTCGTTTTTAGAGACTGTTCCACAAGTAGAACATTCCATTTAAATTTTAATTTTTGAAAAATTCTAAATACAAAATTTAAATGTAAACGAGTTTAATAAATAACTTAGTAAAAATATAAGATTAACAATAATTAAAAATAAACGTAAAGAATATACTTAAATAATTAAAAGTTTTCCCTGAGCAAATGCGTAGGTGGTGGTAAATTTGTAAGTTGATTTCTGGTTAGTACGTTCAAAGGCGTCGCCAGGGGGAGGGGCAGAGGGGCAGTTGCCCTCCCTTAGAAATTCGAAAAAGTTATTTAAATGCTAAGTTTTAATTAAAATAATCTTCTTAGGCTTCTTGTAAGTTAAAGAAAATGTTTTATTTGAGATATTTCTTTTCCGGTACATAGTGAATGATTAAAACTTTATGAATCGTTTCTATTTTACCTACATACAATTCATATCCTCTATCAATTTACATCATCTTGCCCCCCCTTACCCATTGGCTGGCGTCGTCCTTGAGTACGTTCGAACTGTATTCCATAGAAAATGATCATTTGAATGATTGTGTAAATGCTGAATACACGAAAATTAATATTAGTAATTCCAGTCCTTTTGGATAAGCTTTTAATTAATATTAACCATCAATTTTTCATTAGATATTGTATTTCATGAAAAAATTCGGAAAAGTCTGTTTATGTCTCTAGATTGGAGGTTTCTTCTGCGTGCATAAAGGAATTCTTCTGAACGTAGTTTCAATGCTGCAAATTTTTGAATTTTATAAATAAAATTAACCTTTAGGTGTACTAAAATATTTTAGCTTTTAATACACAATTTTCGAAAATATGCATGAGAACATTTCTTAACTATGCATTATTAAAAATATGTTTCACGATTTTGGATTACGACCATTGCGACATTGTGCTCAATGCTCCGTAACATTGATGTTTACATGCGACATATTGTTTACATGCGATACAGACTTTTTAAAAATTACTTCCTGTAAACTGTCAATAACAAATATTCTAGTCTTATAATTTTCCTGTTTCGGGTAAGATTTAAACCGACATTTATTGGAATTTACAGCACATTTTTTTGTTAAAACTAGACACTTTTAAGCATTTAACTGTTTAACAGTACAAATTATTTTTATTTATGAATTCTGTTTCTTGTCTATATCATTCATCCACTTGTTTTCACCTACTCACTGTTGAGTTTTTAAATTCTTGTTTCATCCTACTTATTTCTTCGTGTTATAATCTATAGTTTACGAAATCGGTTATACGAAATGCCTCTGGCAAGCAGACAACCAAAGCCGCAATAAAAATTTCTTCAGGAGAGTGAACTGTACAGTTTTCATATATCACATTGCATAAACTAATTGCATATATTTAACAAAGCTGTTTACAATTATTTTTTACTAGACTTTTTGTCATGTTTTTTTAAATTGGAACTGCATTAATTGTATTAGTTGCCATTGTTACAAATGTTAATAATGTTAACCTTTATATACATTCGCAACATATATTATACTTACCACTTTCCTTTGCGGTGTGCTGTTTGCATCCACGTGTATGCGTTGTGATCGACATGGTCAGCTTCTTGGCACAGAGCTGTTTTTAATAGACAACGACGGTAGTTATCAAAATTTACCACACAGTAAATGTTATTTCGATTTTCACGTTCCTTAAGCTATTATTCCTTTGGCCCCGCGTATCTACTGTTGGACATCAACGACAAACTTTCGTTGCGGGTCCTATGGCAAATTCTCGAACACATACGGACTTTAAACTTTTATAATTCCCTTGCAATTTTATTTCGGTCGTAATTAGTCCTATCGGTCATATTTAGCCATTCCAAAATAATGAGATAAGTTCATTTGATATGTATTCCATCTAACATAATTGACTAGGACTTTGTTATTTCACTGATTAGATGACTTATTTCTTTTATTCTCGTACTAGAAATGCTTTGTGTATCTACAAAATAAAAACCGTTTATCTCTGAAAAGTCAAATAAAATTTTGCAAATGTAACGATATTAAAGTACATTCATTTGTTCTATAAACTAAAATCCGTTTTTATTATAATTAATAAAGCTTCTTATCAATAAAAAAGGATCGAAACACGATAACAAAATATTCTTAGCATATAAATCTTATTTTTAGTACAGCGCATTGAATGGTAGGTAACTTTATAAATTCCATACAATTGTCTTAACCATATAACAAAAAAGAATGTATTAATTGTTACTTTAAGAATACGTACAAAGTACATAACACAGATGGAAGGTTACAGTTTACGTCAATTCGAAATGCACATGTAGAAGAATTGAATAAATTGTATCATTGAGTATATTGTCAATTAGAGAAGTAAAATAATAATATGTGAAATTTATACATAATGTTAGTTGAACATATTCTGTGTATGTCATACATTTTTGGTCCAAAAGGAAATATGGTAAAATAATTAATATATCAAGAAATTACTACTCGATATGCCATGGAAATATCGCAGGAAATCATTTCTCGGGCCCCCACTGATTTCAGACATATCTTTCATAATTACTTATAAAACAGTGATAAGTCGCAATCGCGTTGCATTCCCAAATGTGAGTACTATACTATTGATCTCGCCACTTCCACCGGCCTAGTATAAAATCTTTTCTATTACAATACCAATTGTGGTTGAAGTGTTCTTTCTGTCAACTAATATCTACGTATTATGTTACCGCTTATTTATAATTTCCATAAATAAGTAGGCGGTTTTCCATACAAGTTCTACGACATTCGTTTCATGTCGATGTATTGCAATTCACAGTAGTTCAAACTGTGTTTCCCGAAAAACAAGGATGAAGGCCATAATCTTATATATAAAATTCTCGTGTCACAATGTTAGTTACCTTACTCCTCCGAAACGGCTTTACCGATTTTTACCAAATTTTATATGCATATTCAGTAGGTCTGAGAATCGGCTACTATCTATTTTTCATACCCCTACACCATTTCCCCTCTTTCAAAAATATATTTATATATGGATTAAGGCTTTTATATCCAACAGATGGCGCTAACTTCCGACGACCTAAGTTTGCTTTTCTGTGAGGCATTATGCTTTTCTGTGAGAATGGACTGAAGCAGATCATTTTCTATCTATCTATTTAAATAAAATATAACGTTCGTTTGTTCCTACCGATTCCTTTGAAATTTTGACACAACGTTGCATTCGAATACGCACGTGTTTTTATATAATATACATGTCGAAATTCCCCCCAGTGGGGGGAGATGGACGGGATTAAGGCTTACCGTGAAGAACTCGGCTTCTATTATACTATTTTACATGCGGTTTTTTGCGTTTTTAATTGCGCTTTAATAGGTTACGTAAACAGAATATACACTAAAAAGGGATTTTTCGATATTCCCCAGCGGGAAAAGTGACGGGATTAAGGCTTACTGTGAAGAACTCGGCTTTTATTATACTATTTTAGCGTTTTAATAGGGTACGTCAAGAGAATGTACACTAAGAAGGAATTTTTTGAAATTTCCTCCACGGGGGAAGTGTTATACATTTATAATAGATACATTTTGAGCCACAACAACGCGTGGCCGGGTCAGCTAGTCTTATATATAAAATTCTCGTGTCACAATGTTAGTTACCTTACTCCTCCGAAACGGCTTTACCGATTTCTACCAAATTTTATATGCATATTCAGTAGGTCTGAGAATCGGCTACTATCTATTTTTCATACCCCTACACCATTTCCCCCTTTCAAAAATATATTTATATATGGATTAAGGCTTTTATGTCCAACAGATGGCGCTAACTTCCGACGACCTAAGTTTGCTTTTCTGTGAGAATGGACTGAAGCAGATCATTTTCTATCTATCTATATAAATAAAATATAACGTTCGTTTGTTCCTACCGATTCCTTTGAAATTTTGACACAACGTTGCATTCGAATACGCACGTGTTTTCATATAATATACATGTCGAAATTCCCCCCAGTGGGGGAGATGGACGGGATTAAGGCTTACCGTGAAGAACTCGGCTTCTATTATACTATTTTACATGCGGTTTTTTGCGTTTTTAATTGCGTTTTAATAGGTTACGTCAACAGAATATACACTAAAAAGAGATTTTTCGATATTCCCCAGCGGGAAAAGTGACGGGATTAAGGCTTACTGTGAAGAACTCGGCTTTTATTATACTATTTTACATGCGGTTTTTTGCGTTTTTAATTGCGTTTTAATAGGTTACGTCAACAGAATATACACTAAAAAGGGATTTTTCGATATTCCCCAGCGGGAAAAGTGACGGGATTAAGGCTTACTGTGAAGAACTCGGCTTTTATTATACTATTTTAGATGCGTTTTTGATTGCGTTTTAATAGGGTACGTCAAAAGAATGTACACTAAGAAGGAATTTTTTGAAATTTCCTCCACGGGGGAAGTGTTATACATTTATAATAGATACATTTTGAGCAACAGCTACGCGTGGTACAAGGATGAAGGCCATAATCTCTCTATAACAGTAGCTGACATAATTACAGAGGAGAAATTTTAAGCACATTTGCTGCTTACAATCAAGTATTACGAAATAGATAAAATACACCTATTAGATCCTTTTTGCTTTTAAAACTATTGTCCGAAGAATGTATTAAATGTGTTTCAGGTTTAGGTATATCGAAGAAAATTTAATAAAAATGCAACACCAACCAAAGAAAGATTTTTTATTTTTATTTAAATATTTGCTAATTACTACTTATAATAATTGAACAGAATTTTGAAAAGTTCAAACGAAAAATATAATTATGATACCATTT
The DNA here is from genome assembly GCF_030686945.1 of Centruroides vittatus. Lineage (NCBI taxonomy): Eukaryota > Metazoa > Arthropoda > Arachnida > Scorpiones > Buthidae > Centruroides > Centruroides vittatus. Next base: position 198,568 of record NW_027122359.1, on the reverse strand, counting down.
ATTAAGTGTAGTAATTACAACACGGCAAATTATACGCCTTTTTAATCCGCGTGCAGACTTGATTGCAAAAGATATATTAATCTTTTGTTCTCAGGCAAGGGAGAAGTAAATTTCCAAGCCTGTGAACAATGTATGCGAAGTTCATGCAACTTGTCTCGTCCTAAACAAAGGTTATAAAAAATTTTCATAAATTAACAATAATAAAAGTAATTTTAAAATATATTGTGTGTAGTTGGTGAAATTATATATAATATATCAAATTTACTAAAATTTAAAAAATAATAAATAATTCCTTATTAATAAAAAAACTCAAATATACAGTTCTAAATTATTTAATTTCTTCACAGTAAACCAAATCTAAATAAATAAAACTGAATACTTATATAATAACGAAATTTCTCAAAGATTATTGCAAATAGGCTATATAAAATAACATGGGAAATCACATGATCAGAAATAGGCTAATTCATTTATTTTAAACACTAGGGATATCTCACTTTTGGAAAAACCAGCCAGCTTCACACTTTTTGAAATCGTGGCTCCAGCGAGACGGGTACCCACAATCAGCGCTTTTGAAACTCTGTCAAGTCCTTCGCTTTTCCCATTTTAATAAACTTAATGAACGTATCGACAAGCAGCATTCTTAAATAGGATCTTATGAACACGTGTGAGTCATATGACTCAAGTGTTTCGCATAAAAGCTGCAAAAATACATTTACTTAATATGTATGGGTTTGTAATTCATTGGCCAGTGAGTGTATAAGTAATTACGGACAAGAAGCACGTATCAGAGTGAACTTACATGTGTTACGCTGCATTTATATACAGAGAAAAAACCAATAAATGTTGGAATTTATTTACTATTAATTAATGTTTCAAGAATATTCTTGAGTGTATGATCTAAATGGGTAATGCGAAGTAATTATAACGAAATTCAAGTCACGAAACCATATAAAAATCGTTTGTCAAGAGAGTAGGCCTACATACATATCTAAAATAAAAATATTTGTCAACAACTAGCAAACTAGCAAATACCCATTTATTTGTCAACGAAAATATAGTTTCGTTGACAAATAAATGGGTATTTGCTAGTTAGCCGAATATCCGAGTGACTCACTTCATTTTAACTGTCTCACAGACCTCCATCCAGAATCCGATCGCTTATGCACGCAAGACCAAAGTCTAACAAAAGAAAAGGCTTCTGTGTCGACAGAGACACACTGGTGTCATCCTAGTGTGGCATTAAAAAGGTGCCGACTCTCCAGTCTCATATATGAAATAAGAGAATTAAAAACTTTTAAATAAATTCTAAAATTCAATGGTAATATAACTATATACTACTACTATATATTGTTTGGGTGAATGAACAGTTTCGTTTCGTTAGAACTTTTTATGAACGATCTTAAATTTCATATACACTGCATGAGACGTGTGATCTGCGAGTGCTATTTAGTGTCAAGATAATTTGTCAGTTCAAAATGTCTGTGAAAAACTATTATCCGTGTAATGAAAACACACAAATAAACCATCAAATAATTTTTAAACAAGTGCTATAATACGTTTGTCTTAAAAATTTATTAGATACATTTATAAAAATTAAAGAATTTTCCAAGCTCCTCTGCTATGAACTGTACTTATTGGAATGATATAATGCGGTACAAGAAACGTTTATCAAATTACAAACAATCATTTAAGAAATATATAAAATGATTAATTCGTCTAAAAATTCTTCACATCTATTTCGAATTGTAAGTTGAAGCAACATTCTCTCTTTCTAGAAGAGGGTTACAACTTTACGTTCCCGTCTAACATAAAACAATTTTCCGGTTGCATTCTAGCTTTGGAAAGTTCGGAATTATATATTTAAAAGCCTGGCTTAACGTGACGTCAAATATAGAAACTTGAAAAATCATCAGAATTATATTGAAGAAATGGTAACAACGACCAGACTTCTTAGAATTAAAAAGTATATCCCTAAAATAGAAAAAGATTAATTCAAATCATAAACGAAAATTATCAATCAACTAAAATAAAGAAAAAATCAACTTACTTTATCCGCCTTAATCCTTCAGTAACCCACAGTAAGGAAATAGTCAGCGAGAACAACAAAAAAACTTGTACCCTAAAAATACTGTTGAATTCAGTGAAGAGATATTCACTTTTGATGAACAATATATTGATCATACATAAAGTAGTGGTGTCAGCAAACTGGAAAAAGATTTTATTGAAATTATTTTGCAATATGAAATATATATTCAACTAAAGAAAACTATGCTTTCCATGTCTGTACAGTGTTCATCATCCATATAGTTTTTCTTCGGAAATAAATGGGTGACAAACTGAAGAGAGTTTCTGTAACTTCAAAGAACACCCACAAGTTCGAGAGTAACACAACACAATAATAAGAGAATTATAGAAATCGCAAAAATAGAAAAACAAAACAACTACGAACATATGACACAGGAACAATATTTATACCATATAAAAATTGTATGACTAATACCAACCAAGAATTATTTCCGCTCTTCCATTTTTTCTGCCCTTCTATTCACTACATTAACTTATTATCTTAAAATTTAGTTCACATTACTTAAAATGCTGTGGTACATTTCAATACTTACATCATGAATTCGAGAACCTGAATTAAATATGTAAAATAATGAAAATTCGAATAATAATCGAGTAAAATGATCTTCAAACTCCATTGTGTAAATAGTTTAAAATTTACTTGGTTTGACGAAATACGCACTTTATTCTCTAAAGAGGTAAGCACAGTGGTGATATTCGAAATTTTTTCCCTGACAATCACCGACAAACGAAATGGAAGTTTTGGCTAGAAATAAATACAATACCTTTTCTTGCGATATATCTAATAATTAGTGGCGTATTTGGAACGTAACGAGCCCTAGGCGAAGACCAGGTAACAATAGCATATTAGTGCTGTCGACTTTTTTCTTTTTATTTTTTTAGGCAGACAAAATTTTACTCCGAATTTCACCCCAAGTGGCACTACTCATAGTAAACAGATGTCATCATCTCTCTTAATACAATATCCTTTTTATTTCGCTGTCCATAGCCCGACACGTGTTCCACGACCATCTTTTATTAACTCGCGCGCGTGGGATTGTGGGATCTCTCTTATGACTGGATCTAGTTTCAAGAACTCTCTTGAATCGATCGCGGATTAAACCTCGTTTCATTCGAGATTGAAACGGTCGAGAGAGATCGCACCGAGACATAGTCCCCGACCTTGCTCACAATCTAAATTAAAATGCTCGGTGCGAACAGGGTATAAAGCTCTAGATTAGTAGTATTACAGAGTATAATACGTATATTTTAATATATTTTTTAAAAAAAACAAAACCACTGAGAAATGTTCCGTGTGTTTAACAAGGTTCGGAAAAACTGAAAATTTAACAACGGGTTCGGCCGAACCTGCCCGAACCCGCTGAATATCACCACTGGGTAAGCATACGATGATTTTATACGCCTGTGAGGGAAATTATGCAAAAATATAATTTAATTTCTTCTCGGATCATTGCTTTAATCATAATTGATTTAAAATTTTCGTGGAATTGATAGAAATGTTTGGAATTCATATTAAGCAAGTAATCAACAATATGCTATATTCTGAAAAAGTAAGTTTTTAAAAATAAAATTATAGAGTAATTTTACAAAAATTTTCTAGCAGGAATAATCACAAAACTTCATAGATATAAATTAAGACTCCTGTGAAAACTTTCGTTTACGTTACTTATTTCCTGACATACTATTCAATTTATATTTCTAAGATGTTGATGTATGCGAATTGTTTTCCTCATACAGCTCTGTGGACATTATGAGGGCCTTTTCACAGAGCCCAATCGGCCAGGCTCACAATAGTGTTGCAGGGGGAGTAACCGGGTTCGACATAACTAATATGGATCGATTCCGAAAAATTTCTGTGGTTTTTCGACCCGTTCGGATTCGTTGTTAATTCCACAGAGCGGTAGGCCGACAACTTGAGCATGTCGCAATTTGGCAATCTACTTACATTATACATTAGTGTTTGTGAAAATTGCAACACCACGAAAGGTTATCTGATTTGAATAAAAGTTATACAACACATTATTGATATCGCTGTACAGAAGAAGTTACATTTTCAGAACAATACAACAGTTATAACTTGATAAAATCAGTATTTTGTAAAGTCTCCGTGAGCTGCTCTAAGAGCTGGTATAGGTCGTGGCAATAAATTGAAAAGGCTTTGAACGGCGTTCTAAAGAATTGCTTGTATGTGTGCCTGTAGTTTATTGTTACTCACTGCTGGAGGACGTTAATTAATTAACTGACAGATCAGTCCCAGACATGTTCAGCAAGCTGTATCTGTCATGTCTCGAACTCTTGAACATTCCTGGAAACACGTGGCCGGGCATAGTTCTGCTGGCATAAAGCTCTGAAAGAAGAGTATGACTTCTGCCTCAACACCTTTTCTGCTATAGCGGACTCAATTGAGATTGCCCTCAAATCGAATACATTCGACATGGAATACATTCTATGAAAAACCGGCCCATATTGAAGTGCATTTACGTAAATAAAACGGGATAAACTCCATGCCAATGATCTATTCTACTAGTGATTTTTCAGTATAGTTGATTCAAGATATGTAATCCTGTAATAAATCCTATATTTATAATTCTATTGATTATCTATTGATACATGAGACTAAGTGATGAGCTCATTATTGTTTTGAAACTAATCTAGTTGCATTTTATGTCATCAAAGTTTGTTATAACTGAGGGAAAAAGTCTAGAAGAAACTTTTAATTTTCATTCGTCAATTTTTCGAAATATAAAACGAGTGGGATGTCGGGAAATGAAAGTGTAGTTTTAATTGACGTCAGTGAACATTTTAACAGGGATCTGAAGCAATTTGTTGTCAGTGGTCGATACACAGTCTTAGTTTTGTAGTCTCGCTAGTGAATTTTTATAAAATTATTGTAAGTTAATTATATATAAGTTACTTTTTTAAAATAAGATAATAAATAAATAATATTTATAGTGATGTCAGGAATTTTCAAAGTCGATTCTATATAAAATTAAGCATTAATCTGAGAAAGACATTACAAAAAAAATTTGCATAATCTACCACATTGGCATATAAAAGCATCGTATGAATTCATTTTTTAAGCGTATCTTGCGAATTTTGTCAAGAGGTTAACTTTAAACTGTTTACAAGATGGACTATTTTGATCATTTTATGCAATTATTATTCGAATTTTATCTTTCCTACTTGTTTGGATCAGTTCCTCAAATTTACAAAGTAAGTATTGAAATATGACACCGCAATTCAGAGTTTAGTAAATCAGAAAGGTAAATCAGAAAGTAATTCAGAAAGGTAAATCAACTCATATTATTTTACGAAAATACGTAAACATATGACTATCAATTGCACTCTATTAGCTTTTTTTTTAACTCTTTCCACCCTAAGAGAGCCTCTTTTTAGTTGGGCCATTACGAGTTCGGCCAGGTTCACAATGGATCGACCGGGTGGTGAGGGACGGGGCCCGACATATCCGAACGGACCACTCACCTGAAAAATTCCTGGGGATTTCTCGACCCGTTCGGATTCGATCCCGGGTCCCCCAGAGCGGTAGGCTGCCACCTTGACCGCTCGGCCATCCGGCCTTCACTCTATTAGCTACCAAACCACGGTTAATCTCTCAGCAATAGTGAGGTAAAGATTTGAAGTGGGTGGGCTTGAAATACCCGAATAACTTTGGGCCCGGCCATGAAATAATTAAGTCCTAATTCATATTTTCATTTAGAGTTTGGCGGTAACATCTTCCGTTTCTGCCTGTTTTATTGAAATCATCCAGTCGGTTAGTAAGTAATATACAGTGTGTCACAAGAATATGGATAAGGATAAATTTTGAGCAATAGTTCAGATCGTAAATAGATGAAAATTGTTTTAATATGAAATAGAACTACCATTCTGCTTAACCTCTTAACAGTGAAGGACGGAAATAGCCGTCCAAGGCGATCGAGTGGCAGTGGTGAAGGACGGAAATAGCCGTTCAAAAATTCTTATAAAATACCTGGACCATTTCGTGAAGTCGTAGAATTTTCACGAGTAGTTGGGTTCTCCAACTTTGTTTTGGAATATCCTTTAGTTCTCGAGAATTTACAATAAAAGAAAGAAAATTAAAATAAATATGAAATTTTAGACGGCCATCTATCGACATAAATCGAATTTAAATCTCCCGCCGTCATCTGATTGGTTAAAAAAATTAATATTCCTAATTGGCTCGCGTCAGAAAAAAGTAGGTGTGACTTCTGTAAATGACGCTATCGGGAGTGCACCGATGCGACCGGAAAAAGTAAACAGCCTACGTCATTAGTCTAACGGTCCTTGTCTGACCTACTTTTCGTAGAATCAACATTGGAGTAAGCTGTAGTAAAAGCGTAGTAGTTTATAGTAAAACGGTCTTCTCTAATATTCATAGTACTTTGTAAAGCTCGGATTTCAATTTAATAAGTATTATTTAGTTCAGAAACATTATAAATACATCATTAAGTAGGAGAATAACGAAAAACTTTATTTTTTAGTATAATACAATTTACAAAATCGAAAGTTCGTATATCGTAATATTATAAAAAACTACATCGAAACATACAAAGTCACCTAATTTACTTAAATTCAGTTCATTATACAACTGTAGATACTCTTGCCTTCCTCAGTTTCCTCAAAACAAAACTCGAAAACTTCAATTAATTCTATAAATATTTAAGCGCCATTACTATTCGAATTAACTGTAATTACAAATATAACTGAAAAATATTTTCGACATAAACCCTAGGCAATAATTATCAAAACAAAATTCTTCAAGTATAAATTTTTCTGATCGAGTAATATGTAATAATAGTTTTATCTATTACTCTTGCCATATTCAACTTTCTATGTTCACATCCATTTAGTTTCATCTAATTACACTTTAAATGTAAAAAAATCTACCAACAAATAAGTTTTCTAATAAAGATACTACTTGCTAATTAAAGTTTGTATTCTTCTTTGACGTAGTTCTACGTTTTAGCACTAAATTGGTAGACATGTTTAAATAACTCGCTTATAAACACTAAATGCCATAAATGTTTCAAAATTAGAACTAGATAATTATATGCACAAATAAATTTACATGCCTTCATTTACATCCAAACAAAGATCAGTTCTCCCAAATTGTCGAAAAATAAATTATTTTCAACTTTTCTTTCTGAATTTAGAAGTAATTCACAGTAAACTTTATGCCTTAAAATATCCATTGCAATCAACGCAAAATGTATGAATCCACGTAATAAAAAATTATCGCAGTGAACTTCGAAAAAACGAGAAACAGAATTATTAAACCGCACTTTACGAAATCTGGCGCGAACTGTCGTATACAATAAACAAAACGAAAATGCTCTTGTCCAATGTCATCACGTGACAAAAAGTTTCTAAATAAACGCTAAAAGTTTTAAAGAATTCTTTCACAAAAACCGATGAATTTAATTAATACACAATAACTAAATCTGCTTAATAAAGGTTAATAATTTTCCATTATAATTATGCAAATTAGATATAAAAAAGATCATCGCGCAAATTCTCCCGCGAACCATGGATTACTCTTACGTCATCTGGATTGAAGTTTCCTGCAAAATACTAAAAATATTTATATAATTCTTTTACTAATCCAGTTAAATTTAAATAATATAAAATGTCTAGATCTGTTTAATAAAGATTATCACAAATATTATTACAAATATGCAAATTAGATATGAGATAGGTCACTAGGAAATCTTCCGCCAAGATAAAAATAGCTTTCGGTCACGTGTTCACCAAGAAATATGTTTAAAATTTAATTTTTCAGCTTACATAAACCGTACAATAAATGAGTATTTCTTCGAAAGAAGTCGATATACACGAATAAATAATAATTATTTAATAATGCTTTTATCCATTTTAAATTGATATTGTAAAAATTAAGCCATTTAATCTGTGTGGCTTTTATAATTTAGAGTTTCCGAGTATTTTACTGTGAAATTCAATTTAGTAAACAGAAACAAAGTTAGGTTATTAAGTATAAACAGCACAATACGATAATTTATACGTAAGTTGAGTGTAAATACAGAAAAAAAATCGAATTATATCAAAGATGGGAGAAACAAGCTTACATCCCCAGAACAGAGCTTATAATTCGTTGTTATTTTCAGCCTGTTTCTACTTCGACTGTTTTTTGTTGGTAAAAAGTTAATGTTTTAAGATGTTCTTAGTGAAGAAACATAAAAGTATCGAAATATAATATTCACACACACAAAAATATTCATGTATGTCGACATTAGAAATTTGAAATCAATTATAGAATGTCCTGGATAGAGATATCGTGTGATTGTCTGTTTCTTCTGTCTTATTTTGTTTTTCTACGTGAAAATAAGATACCTTTTATAACTATTGATAATATAAACATTTTGTTTCTTTATATATTACTTCAATTACAGCTGCAAACTTTAACACATGGAGCATGTGAGAAAGTATTATTGTATAGATTATTACATTTTTATGAATACACCTGAGACTCGTGACAATATAGGCCTATATTAACCTACTTTAAGTGTCAATATTTTATTTAGAATCATTTTAAACGTTATTATTACATCAAATTATGAAATGGAATGTTCCAAGTATAGGAGTAAGAGGGAGGGGAAAGAAGCCATGCGTGGGGAAAAAATGAGTTTTTATCTAAATTATAATAAAATTTACTTATATTTACGAGAAATATTGATAATTTTCTTCTGGAGAAATGTATCTTGATAAAATTAATTATCTATATGAATGAAACTTTCAATAATACATTAGATACAATGACTGACGTTCCTTTCTTACCCTTTCTGTAGTATGTCTTATTATTAAACATACTTTCCTAGATTATAATGTGTAAAAAAAAAAAATGGAAAATTCTGTTAATTTGTAAACGCAGATACTATCACATAACAAGCATACTGTATCCTCTCTATATTTAAAGTCAGTTATTCGCGTTTGAATTTTTCTAAATAAACCCGTTTAATCCGTAATTTATTTGACAGAAAGAAATTGTTTATGGCCGTATTTCATTTATATAATGTTTTTCTCGTGATATTATTTCTAATATCGGAAAAAAATATACATTTCTAATATGGACATACATCAATATTTTTAATTCTGAATATTATATTTCGATACTTTTATTTATCTTTCTTCACTAACAACAAAGTACTTTTATTTTAAAAAAATAAGTTTTTACCAACAGAAAACAGTCAAAGTAGGAACAGGCTGAAATTGACAACAAATTATAAGCTCTGTTCTGGGGATGTAAGCTTGTTTGTCCCCATCTTTGATATAATTCGTTTTTTTCTTTATTTTCACTCAATTTACGTAAAAATTATTCTATTGTCCTGTTTATAACTAATAGCTTGTCTTTGTTTCTGTTTACTAAATGGAATTTCACAGTAAAATATTCGGAAACTAAATTATAAAAGCCAAACAAATTAAATAGCTTAATTTTTACAATATCCACTTAAAATGGATAAAAGCATTATTGCATATTTATTATTTATTCGTGCATATCGACGTCTTTCGAAGAAATAATCATTTATTGTAGAGTTTTTATAAGCTGAAAATTATTCTGTCGTCTTTGATGAAATTTGTTACAATTTACTTATTTTTACAGAAACATTAAATTTTAAACGATGACATTAGTTAAAATGTATTAATTTGTACACAAACATTAAATTTAAGGCGTATTTCTTGGTGATCACGTGACCGAAAGCTATTTTTATTTTGGCGGGAATTTTCCCACAGTGATCTTTGTCATATCTAATTTGCATATTAATGATAGTATATTACAAAACTTTATTAAACAAATCTAGACATTTTATATTATTTAAATTCGACTGGATTAGTAAAATAATTATATAAAAATTTTCACTATTTTGCAGGAAACTTCAATCCAGATGACGTAAGAGTCATCCCTGGTTCGCGGGAGAATTTGCGCGATGATCTTTTTTATATCTTATTTGCATAATTATAATGGAAAATTATTAATCTTTATTAAACAGATCTAGTTATTGTGTATTAATTAAATTCATCGGATTTTATGAAAAAATTTTGAAAAACTTTTAGCTTTTATTCAAAAACTTTTCGTCATGTGATGAAATTATTCACAGGTGCATTAAAATATGAATCAGTTCGTGGGAAAATTTTGTACAGTGGAGTCTGGTGTATCTGTGTTTCTGGTTTTTTCGAAGTTCACTGCGAGAATTTTTTATTACGTGGATTCGAACATTTTGCGTTGTTTTTAACGGATAAAAGGTGGAAATTTTACTCTGAATATAGAACTTGTTTTTCAGAATATGCTACTTTACAAAAAGAAAAGTTGAAAATAATTTATTTTTCAACAATTTGGGAAAACTGACTTTTGGATATAACATATGGATTTACATGAAAGTATGTATTATTGGGCTACTAATTTATTTATGTTTATGTGTATTGTTGTACTGTAACTTACTTTGTTTTACTACGTTAGAGAAAGTAGGTCACACGTTGGATTTCTGACATAAAACTGTCGGCTTTTTCAGAGTGAAGCGGACCTTCTCAATGAAGTGTGTTTTAAGGAAGTTGTGCATTTTTTTTTCTGATGCATGCCAATGATGAAAATTGTTTTTAAAATTAAATATCGATCAATGACGATAACATATGTTATAAATGTGAAAATGAATATAAAAATATTTCTACATTTCTTTATTGTTTTGTTGTTTCTTATAGATTAATTCATTTAAATTTATTATATGTGAAGTAAGTTTATTTACAAAATTCTAATATTTTAATCCGCTTTAATATTTCGGTGTAAATTTGAACAACGAATTTTAAAATTTTAAATAAAAGATATACTGAAATTTTCTTTTATTTACAATGATTACGTCACTTCTACAGAAAGTAGAACACGAGACGACCTTCACCCACATTTCAGTCTGGGGGGAAAGGCCGCCAGTTGTAGTCATAACAACCTTTACGTCTTCTATTGTTGTGGATGAAATTCGTTAACTGTCAATTACATTTTCTTGAATTTGATTCGCAGGTTGGAAAAAATCGTCATTACTTAAATGCCTAAAACTTTAAAAAATTTTATAAAATTGAAAATAAATTCAAAAGTTTTGAAAAAATCGTATCGGATGGAAAATCAAAAAAGAATTTAATATAAATTTGAAAAAAAAAATTTTAGCAAAAAATTACCGCGAAAAAAATTCATATATAAAAAAATTATGTGACAATAAAGAACGATTTTTTCTTTACAAGACGTAACTGTTTAAAAATTTTTTTTCCTAAACGGAAACGAGAAAAACGCGTGGGAAAATTCTTAAAAAAACTCCCACGGTTTATCTCCACAACTAACTGGTAGAGCCGAGTACGACTGTTCCACTGTTAAGAGGTTAATGATTTCAAAAATGCGATTAGGCTATGACTTAATTAAATTGTGAAAGATTTTTTTGATTCATTTGAAAGTAGCTCTCAATGACTTCTTGTTTAAGCTCTGAAATTGTCGTAATATGTTTGTTATTAGAGTACATTTTTGACCAAGAATGACTCACAAATTTTAAAAAAACATTTATGTCCAGGCGTCTTGCTGGCCACTTCATAACTTAAGTAATATGATCTTCGAATCACTTAGTTGTTGAATGCGAACAATGAATACTAGCATACTACTGTCCAATTACATCCTCCAATGTTATCTCGAATAGATAATAAATTTTTTTTGGGTGTTCTTGATAACTTGTAGATGTCTTTCTACCAGCTAAAGTCACTAAATTTGATAAACCATTAAATCCAAAGCAGCCCCACACCATAACAGAACCACCTCCCTGTTGCCTGCTGACAAAACCGTGCTCTTTTCTCCTAATACCATGCCAATAACAAGCTTATCCATTTGGCCCATCCAAATTAAATTTCTTTTTATCACCGAAAAGAACTGAGAGCCATTGGTCGTTCCACAACACATGATCTTCAGCCCACTGCATTTTTTCCAATTTATGTTGTTTTGTTAGCAGTGGTTTTTTCATCAAGGCAATAAATTTCATATGTGGAGCTGTTGATATTCTTCGATGAACAATGCGTTTTGATATTCTTAATTTACTTTTAAGCAAAATTTGACAAACTGATTTACTCTGTTATGATGCAACGAGCAAAATTCGAATATCATTCTTTTGAGACATGATCTTGGGTCTTCTTGACAGATGTTTAGAAGGTTTTGGTAATGATTTTCCCAAAAGTTTATAAATTCCTGGAGAAGATCTGTTCACTAAAACAGCAATTTCCTTTTCACTACAGCCTTCTGCTGTTTATTTCCATATTCTTGTAATTTCTGCCATTCTAACGCATGTTGCATTTTGAAAAGTTTGAAAAGAAACCTATATACAGTCAAACCTGATTTTATGCGGTGGATAGGGACCGCATATAAAAAAACGCATAAAAAATCGCACGAAACTTCACGAGTGGCTATAAAAAATAGTTTTCGCAACACAATTAAAAATATATTTTTTTTATGAGGTGAATAGGGACCGCATAAAAAAAGAACAGAACATTCACACACAGAAAATAACTCGTTTTAAAATCGTTGTCTTAGTTTCTAAGGAAATTACCTTCCTCTTCGCTTTGTTTTTGCCCTTATTTATTTTCAGGGATTATGTCTAAACATAAAATAAAAATTCTAAAATTTTATATCTAAATAGAAAAAATAATACAGTACATTTACCTTCAATTTACGCTTTGAAATGAATCTTATCTTAATGATCCAGGAATGTGAAAGCACTTTGAAGGTTTAATTAACGTAATTAAAACACACGTAAAATTTATTGACAACAGATGTCAGCACTTGACTGCATCGTCTTGTCTATCGTCTGTTTTACATATTTTTGTCCAGGTGGTGTTTTGTTGACTTAAAAAATAAATTATTTCATTTTTCGCATATTCATGCAATAATATTACTATAATAAGTTTATTTAGCTATAATAAGTCAACGTGAGACATGACAAAACGCATGCGACTAGTCGCCAACTATACCGCACAAATAAAAACTCGCATAAAAAATCGCACAAATAAAAAATCTCACAAAAAAAAGACCGCATAAAAACAGGTTTGACTGTATATAAATTTTATTTTTTCTGAAATCAGAACTACACAAGCAGAAAAATTTTAGGCATTTCCGTTTGTTTAACAAGCGTTCGACAAGTCTGATCAGACGTGTGATCTTTGTACAAACTTCACGTGGCCAACCCGTCGGAGCAAGGAGCGAACCCACGACCGAACTTCAACAGCTGATTGCAGAGACAACGTTTAGAGGCCATCGGCGGTTTACAGAAAGGGTAGAAAGGGCGGTTCAGAAAAATTTCATTGCAGAGAAAGTGTTTCGAGCTTGCCACAATGTAGACAGCGATTAGAAACAAGTTATTTGACCTACTTTCTAGACTCACTTGACAGCAGGTTTAGAGGGCTTTTTGTAGTTTTGTTGGTGGCAAAGTTTAGATAAAAAATGGATATCGTTTCTTTGATAAAGGTTGTAAACGGGGCGAATCGACAAAATTATTCATTAATTAATTGCTTGGAGCAAAAATAACAAAATTAAATACTTTAAATTTGTTTTAAATGTTCAAATTTGATATTCAAATGGGAGAAGACTTAAAACTACAATTAATTTAATTAGATGCATTTACTTACAATTCGAGTATCGTGTCGGTTATAAAACGTTAATGACTTTCGGGGTCATTGTAGTTACAGAACGTTCTGTTAAACAAACGAGACAATTCTAATAATTACCGAAATCTTTTTATAGAAATAATATATATATATATAACAGTAATAATAAAATATTTAAAATTATTTATTTCTACAGTTACGAAGGGTGACAGTAATACGATGTCGAAATAGTTCGTTAAAAATCTATTCTGAAGACGAATTTCGAATTCGGTATAAATTTTCTAAATATGAATTTGTTCGTATTTTAAACCGCATTGGCGACGAAATTAAATATCGAAATGGAAAATGGTCGTCATTAACTGCCGAACAATGGTTGTTGACAACTTTAAGATTTTAATTCCGGAAGCTTTTGAAATATGGCTGGCGACCTTTTCTCACGTCACAAACGAATAACCCGATTGGCCGAACGACTCCTAAAACAGAGGAGTAATGGCCAAGAAAGTAAGAGCCAATGTTTTGCCGAAGTTCGTGTAGAGTGCGTTTAGAAATAGACGCTCGTCGTCTTTGCAACGCATTTTAAACCTCGGTTCAGCCAACCAACGTCTATAGGCCGTTCTGTTGTTAAACGTCGTTTAACGTAATCTCTGTCTCCGCAATCGGCTGCAAGTGTTTGGGGTACGAAAACCGCTCGGCCACTGGTGTGCACACCTAATCTCAAACGCTACTTTAAACGTGTTGCCACTCCGATTGATTAATATAATCAAACTCGATTTTCTTATCTATATATCAATATACACCATTAAATTTTTATCATTTAGTATTTTGCTATTAAACTCAACACAAATATTTATTCCATAAAATAAACACTTAAATTTTTCATGAATATTCATGAAAGCAGACAATGATTCGAAATATTGCGTGACAGAGTGATATTCTATAACGCATTCATATCTCCCAGTATTGACATTTAATAAAATGTATGTAACATAAACAATATTTTCGTTTAATTTTATGGTGGATTGTATATACTTAATCTCTATATTACATTTTTACTTAGTCAAAATTTATTCAGTTATCAGTACAAACTGAAAACAAGTAAAATAACAAGGCCGATTTTTGAGAGAAGTCTCTGTCTCGGAGACACGGGGTCGACTACGCACCATTTTCTAAGGAAAAGAGAAAACTGAGCACACTCTAATGAGGGAAAGCCGACACCGGTACTCGAGCTTCTGGCGTAGATTACGGTGGGCTTCTTTGACGCCATGGTTACGACGGGTTGCATTGTCACGGCCTGTCTTCACTACAATAAGAGGAAAGATATTTGTATCCGAATTGTATGACTCCAGTCAAACGTCTTGCTTGCATCCATCTTATTTTCGTTGGGGTATTACTGACGTCTGTATATCACCAGTTCCTTTTTTAGAAATTACTTGTAATTTTAATTGGATATATTTTGTGTTTTTAAAAGGACTTTTTTAACTTCTGGCGACAAGTAGCATACAAAGAAAGGTCAGTCGCCAAGAATGTGTATTGTTTGGAACACAGAATTGATTACATTTCAACTTATGTATTAAATTAATTCTTATTTTCTATTTGTAAATAAAGTATTCGAATTATCTAATCAAATGTTTCAAAACATTTTATTTTTTATCCAAAAGACACGCTACAGTAATTTCTTGTCATAAAATTTACTATTTCTTAGTTCTGCATTTAGGAAGTTTGTCAAGCAGGCTCTAGAAAAAGATTAAAATATTATAATTTTCACATGCAGCATTATATCATAAAATTCGTTAAAAGTGTTATTTATTGCAACTAAATTCATGAAAAATAAATACTTACGTCACCCATTTTGCATGCATCATCCTCTTGTAAACAAGGACAACCTCTTTTATAAACTTCGCCATCCATGCTTTCATCAAAATCGGAGAAAGGATGGCAGGCCTCATCTTTAAGTTAATTAATAAGCGTTAGTTTTTATTAATAGATTTAATTGGAAAAGAAAAAATAAAAATGTATTCGTTCAGCTTCGGATGAATTCTATTACCATGTTTCGGTCGATTCTTGCATTTATATACAAGTCCTATTCGCATACAACATTCATTATCCTTACAATCGCTTTGATCTTTGCACATTTTTCTTTCATCCTCAATTGCCTACAATAATATATAAATACTTTATTACAGATGACACAGTTTTATGTATGAAGAAGAATGAAATTAAAATAAAAAAATTTACCTGTACGGCAATTATAAGACAGATTAATAAAATTAGGTATTTTATCATTTTGCCACTTCGACGTTCTTCAGAATGTCAAAGATAAGTTTTTCTATAAAACATGTATATATATAGTTGTTTTTATCTTATCTTATCAAAAACAATTTTGTAACATATTTATTTAACGAATTTTCACGGAATTTCGAATGTTAGACGAATGTGCAAAAAATTATGTTAGATAAATTTATTCTTGTGAATTTTTCAAACTGTATTTTAGTTTATGATAGATAATGTTTTGAAAAATTGATTATTTCCATATGCATATTTATTTATCGATATTTTGTCATTAAAACGTTAATTAGCGATATTAAGTAGGGAGATAATTCACATTGTATAGCATATATATTATTCAAAAATCAGGCCTAAAAACTGAAATTTGTATAGATTATACAATTTCTTATAATTTCTGTGACATTTAAGAAATCTGTACAATTAAATTTCATTGAAATTATTTTATACTTGTTAACTAAAATTCTCATATTAATCATATTTAATAACAGTTTTTGAGTGTAAGACTTACTTGTAATTACCAAAACTCTAGAAGTATTCGTATCGTCTTCACAACTTGTAAATGGAATATGTATTACACAGATTTAAATTTCTGTTTAATCATAAATTATTTAAATATCATCAATTATATATTTTAAGGTATTCTGTTTTGTTAGTACACTAATTGCGATAGCAGCACTGTATTAATTGAAGAGTCTAGCTCTCATCAAATAGATAAAAATCTTAATATTGCAGCTTGAAAAACAGAAATTCGTTCAATAACAAAAATTCGTTTTCTTTCCAATTATAAAATTCTGATTAATAATCTATTATAAATGTTTTAATATTTTTAATAATGTGGAGTCCTACGCGTTGAAATTTTGCTGTTAATTTCGTCAAGATTATACCAATCAATATAGCTGAGAACTAGAAATATGTTCCACAAATATAGGGATTTTACTTTTTACTTTTGTAAGTGCAATGACCTCTCCAAAAGTGAGAAGATACCGACTTTTTATTTCCGTTTTAATAAATAAAAGTATTTTGGCTAAATGTAATCGGAGTATCTCGCAGACGTTTTTGTTTTTCCTATTCAGCAGAAAATACGAATATCCTCGAAAAATTCATTGGGTTTTTCGACCCGTCTGGAGCGATTCCGGGATTTCTCAGTGGCAAGCTGCCAATCTAATTTTTCCGCCATGCAGCCGTCAAACTAAGTAAGATAAGTTTTCAGAAGAAAAAAAAAAAAAAGAGAGAGCACGTTAAGTCGAACGTCTACAGCATAAATATCTGAAACTGGCTTTACCAAAAGTAAGATAACGTTTCGTCTCGAATTAAGTGGAATACGCCCAATAGTAGTTGTTTGAAGTTCATAGAAACATGATTTTCCATATGGAGCGAATATAATTCCTCATTTTCAGAGTAGAGACGAGGACTATATAGCTTTTTTCTGTGAGGATGTGACCTTTTTTCTCGTCTAGAGTCTCGAACATGACGTCCTCTTCTCTTCATCTAACTAAACTTTTCAAGGATCATTTCTTTGAACCATCTTTGATAAACTTCTTTCAAATCTAAAACTATCACCGAATGTTTACAGGGTTATTTGAAGATTGAGTCTTCTTATCAGAGAATTTTTTTCTATGATTACATGACGAAGAGAGTCATATTACAGTACGCGCATCTAATAGTTTCGGTTTTCGGTAAGATGACATTCTCACGTGACACAATATAGCTTTTACTTCGTAAAAGCAAACAGCATTTCCGTTTGTCTAGCAAGCGTTTGATATGTCTGATCAGACGTGTGATCTTTGTACAAATTCCTTTGAGTAATAACACAGTCGATCTTGCTCTAAACAGTACATTTAAATTTCTTATTAGAAGAATCCTTCAGTAACGATTAAGGATCTGGTTCCTAATGTAGCCTATAAAGCAAATTCTTTGTTGTAAAAGAAAGAAAATTGCGCTTTAAGGTACTGTACTTCAGAATAGTTTTATTCTCGAGTGAAAGCGAAACTTGTAATTTTTCACAAAAATTTATTTTGAGGATAGTTAAGCAACTCGCTGCTGAATTTTTTACATTTAAATAGACCCACATTACATTTCTGGATTCCACGTCTCAATTAATAATAATAAAAAAAAAAAAATGGCATAGTTTTGTCAAAATCGGTCTATTAAATTTTAGAACAAACTCGATTGAACTGTCCCAATAAAAAATTTAAGAAGTCAATGGTTTAATTATGATTAATGTTTAAAAAAACTATTTTATGAATTATTTCTGTATGAAAATTGAAAACAACTAAAATATTCTTTTCATATTACTAATGTATAAGTAACTACTGCCCTCACTGAATCTGAGACAAAATACACATGTATCAACCGTATGCATTTCGATTATTTCATATTTGTTACTTTAATTACAATTGAATTTCGTAAGAAATGTTCTGAATTTCAATTACTTTAAGGTGAACAAAAAATTACACTTTTCAAGTATTCCCATTATGATTAATTAATAATGTCGATAGATAGCATTTTGTTTATCTCTAATCAATGTTTATTTATCAAATTTAAATTTTTTTAAAATATATTAATTTTATCATTGTGAATTAATACATAATTATTGTAAAATTTGAAAATCGGTCTTCATGTATGATAAGTTCTAAAAGACGTTATAGTTTTAAAACATAATAGTAACGAAATAATTAATAATTAACGCACTTTTTGCAAAATGATGTATTATTTAAAAATTAATTTATTATTCAATTACAAATCAGAAATCAGAAACTTTAAATCATGCCATATATTGCCAGAAATTCTCATTAATATAAAACGGTTTGAAAGAAGTAAAGAAAATAATACTGTATATTGTCATCATTCGATAGGCAATTTGAAAATATAGTGAAAAAGAAAGCCACACAGCTTCACACAGCCTGTAAAATGAATAATTTGGGAGATTTACTGGCATTTATGTCATTTTTTACAAACACAAGCACCATCAAACAATCAAAATCTATGTTAATTGAATAAATTTCTTAAGATTCTGCCATCGGACATAGTTTTATATAATGCCGTTCCATGTATTCCAAGTTTAAAATACTAATCTCGCTGCAAACATATATGTCTTAGCTTTTAATAGAGATTATTGTTTGGAAAACCTACTAAAAATTTATAAATATTGCGAAGGAATAAATTAAAATAACAAACATTTCAAGTTAGAATAAATAAACAATAACATATAAATTATGTCCTTATAAACATTTATAAAATATTTTTATAGGTAGTCTGAGTAAGAAGAAAAGATTTGAATGTGTTAACAGTAAATAATATATTTTTCTCTAGAGATAACAGAATTCAAACCTATTACGCACCAAATAAAAACGATTAGATCCTGCAGATAAAATATCTCTAACAAAAAGATATTGGAATCTATATATATAATCGAGACGAGTTGATAATAATAATAATAATAATCAGCGCAGAGCCCAAACGGATAGGAGTTCAAAGTTGAAATTTGGTACACAGTTAGGGTACGTCACGAGAATGCACACTAAGAAGGGATTTTTCGAAATTCCTCTCCACGGGGGGATGGACAGGATTGAGTCTTAACACTTCCATCAACAATGGAAGTGTTAAGTAACAATGGAGAACAAGAGAAAGCGACGTGCAAGATTTACTGGCGCTGGAGGAAAAAAAAGAAATAGAGTAATATGTTAGAGCATATTCGATTTTCAAATTTAAACAGATTAGTTCGGTTTTTCTCGACTTTTCTTCTTTAGAACATTCGATGAAAATTGAACGATATAATCAGAACACGTCGTGAAAATCGAACAATATTAGAATATTTGATTTTCAAATTCGACTTTTCTTTAGAAATATTTAGTTTGTTGATGAAATTACTCTTTTTCTTCTGTGACTATAACGTAATAATCTTAATCTTCGCTATCGTTACTTTTGCCCGAGCAACGCCGGGCCTATCTGCTAGTATAGTAATAATTAACTCAAATCCCAAAGTCTATTCATTAGTTAATTTGATATTGTGAGAAGTCGGGGCAGATACGACAGGGAAGTAAATCCCGCTCACTTTGTCACTGGATGGTTAAATTTTGTTAAAAAGGGAAATTGAAAGATCGTAAAATATTGTTCTCCAGTCTGGATTCCTGACACCAGTTAAGATAGTCATACTCGTGTTCTAACTCACGATATAAGAGATAATGACTGATCGTCGATATCTATTACCACGAGGGTTTTATATTGAGTGGAGGAGTCTACGGGCAAGTCGATTAAAACCATTTTTATAAACAAAATTTAATAAAGATAACCAAAAAAATACAAGGGTTTATAAATGTCTTAACTTTAAAACTCCTAAATTCTCTAATCTTCGCGTGTGTGTGAGAGAGAGAGAGAGAGAGAGAGTTTACATAAAGTTTGATATAATACCTCCAAATATAATCTTGATCTTGCTTTTTTTCTTGATTCGTATGAGAGGCGGAGATCAGAAGTCAGCGGAGACTAGGCACAAACAAAAGTTCTGAAGAACTAGCTGGAATGGCCAAATTCACATCGAGTCAGGCGTGTAAAATCCTTAAATTCAGAAATTTTCTCCAATAAGGAGTTCGGACTGTGGTCATCTGACAATGAGTCGAGTTAGTTATAGTTATGTCATGGGAAATGATGACATCTCGTTTAGGAAGTAGATTGGTAAAAAGGAAGTTGAATTTCCTTGTTCACATCAACTTTTATCGTTAAAATGTGGAAAAATATTACTTTTAAGGACGAAAATAATATATCCAAATTTTAAACTTATTATAAAATATCGCTCTACTTCAGATTCTCACAACAATATAGATGTCATACTTTTTAAAAATAATATGCAGTCTATGAGACCGCCGACACCGCATACCGTATGTAACATAAACAGTACAGCAAATAAAGGTTAATACATAAAGATCGACTTGAATATTTGCAAAGCACAATTTAGAATTATGTAAGGGCTTATAATTATTAAATTAACTCTCATTTAAAATCATTTTTCTCGTTTTATAAGTAGAGCAACAGTTTAACAACGTCAATTATTAGAAAGATCTTTAACTATATTCAACAATTATTTAAGAATAAGATGAATAAATTTTATTATTTAATCGCCATTTTTGGTAAGAATAAACTTATCTAACTTTTATTATGGGTTAAAAATAAGTTACTTTAAAGAATGAGTTCCATATGGTTGCTGTAGTTACGTATTCGTCGAGTTTTTAAAGTATTACAAAGAACTTGAGTCAATTGGTGCATTTTACATGAATGTGTGGCCACTTCGTTGGTATCAATTAAGTAAAATGTTTAACTATCTGAATAGGTGTTTAAATATGCTAACTTCCAGATGAACCAGGAAAATCTTTTCTTGATTAGACAGCGAAATTGGAAAATCTGTTACAAAAACAGAAAAATCGGCAATGGAGAAGTTATAGAAAAATTCTAAAAGATAGGACTGGGTAAGGCAGCAAAACACATGGCAATCTGTGAAGAGGAAATAATTCCATGGAGATTGGCCCTATTTAGTTACTAAAAAACTAGCAACGAGTTGCTTAACTTTCCCGGCAACATTTAAAATTTTGGTGGCGTATCTGTTATCAATCTGTTATCGTATTTTATTTTTAAAATTTTATATTTTTCATTATTATAAATTAATAAAAAGCTTAATTTTCAGGATAAGAATGAAGTTTATATTTAAAAAATCTAAATGCTAATAATGACAGCACTTTTAATTTAAATACCGGTATAAATGTGTCACCAGAATGGAATACGATTGTTGATGGCGCAGACACGAGAACTTGAAAATCTTGGTGAAGTTTTGTAAAACGGAAGTTATAGGTTATTTACAAAATATCTCGTACCTTTATATTTTGTTTCATATTGATATTTATTGTTTATAGATAAAACTATGTTCTAAAATGTGTGATAACAAACTGATGAAGAACGGAAAATCGAAATGCATTTATGAGAAAAATAAAGAAAATGACATAAAATAATGGTTTTAAAGTTTTTAATTTTCACCTCTGATGAAAAGTCGGGAAAGCGAAAAAGATAACTACGATTGTTTTTATCGAAGTTTTATCCAAATTAATATAATTTAAATAATTCAATTCCACTTTGGTAAACACAAAATGTTTAGAAAAATTACTGTTAACATTTTCGAATAGATTGAAAATATTACAGCATAATGCATTAATTAATTCCAAACATAATTCCATTTGTCTGCATACTTCTTACCGTTTAATAAATTGTAACAACCACAATTAAAAGTACTGTATTACGCGTTAATATTAATTTTAATTAAACGAAGGAGTTTTCTTTTTACAAAGCGTCGTCATCTTCTCAACATTTTTGTTGATCTTGATGAGAAATATCAGCAACGTCTTCATTTTTTGAATTTTTATCGAAAAATTTTATGGATGGCAAAATAAAAATTTTTATTAATGGAAAATATGTTCAAGAAAATCGCGTTTGTTCAGTCGAGTACCGAGCAAATTTTTTCCAGAAATTTGTCTTCAAATAGTGAATTATTTTAGTTAGGAACAGTTCGAGTACCGAGTTACTGCCGTATTTCCTTCATCATTTTTAAGAATGATTACTTTCCACCGGAGTTCGTTCGGGGGTTCGCGCCTCACTCGGACGAGCTGGCAGCGGGAGTTTTTTCCGGGTTCTACTCCTTGTTAATGACGCCTGAATAGGGGCCAGCTTCTCCCAAGTCTTCCCGGAAGGCATTTCTATCTCCTCTTCTCGCGGTGGCCGTCTCCTATAAGGCCGGATTTGGTCGCGTCCGTGACCTCTCCTCCGTCTTCCCGGATTGGCCGTCTCTTCGGTCGCTGTGCGATCATCTCCTGTTTCTTCTGGAGTATAAAGCCGCATGTGAGCTACAGACTCCTCTCGCATACCAGTAAAGTGAAATGATTACTTTCCTACGATTAAAAATAGTTTAATAACACTCAGCTAAACATTTTTAAATAAACTTTACTAAATACTAAGATTAATCTAAAAAAACAAAACACATTGACAGTCTTAAAGGCTAAAATCTGAATGCAAAGTTAGGACAAAAGAAGGGAAAAATCGTACTATCAGTTTTCATTGAAGTAAACCTGACGAAAGGCACAAAACAAATTGAAAATTACAATATTCTAAAATCCATGGGTAAATTTAAGACAACACGCATGCTTACTTGAAGAAAGAAATATCGAAGAATGGAGTTTTGTACTTGAAAACTGAAATTTTGTACGGAGGATTTTTTTCGAACCATGTTTGAACGAAACCACGTAGAGATGCCGTGTTGTATGAGAAAACTGTATTTAAAATTGCTTGTTTTTGAAAAAATATTTTTATTTTCATTTTCTAGATGAACATTGTCATAAAGTGCATCCTCTAGTGCATAAAAAAGATGACGTTTGCTTACTTGCTTGTCCTTGTGCTGAAGGACTGAAGTGCGTACCAGAAAAAACTGTTAATATGGATGGCGTAAGATTCATTTATTTACATAAGCGTTATTTATTCTACACGAATTTAGTTCATTTTTTTAATTTTTTTCTTTCTAGGAGACAAGACGTCTTTTGCCGAAATGTATTGCAGAATAGTTCTATTTCATTTATACTGTAACAAAATTTATGCGAGTAGAATTTCCGTTCTTCACTATATTTCATTTCAGCTTAATAACGCATCTTTTATATTTTTCAATTAATCTAATTTGTATTTTAAAGATCTTTATGAATCTTCGTGAGATTAACTTTGTGAAAAACTAATTTTAAGGGAACAAGAACTAATTTCTCCCTTTCGCTTTCGCTAACCTAAAATCTGCGAAAACATAAAAAGATAAAAGTTTCATCGTATATTTTTACCTGAATACACCATTCTGTCACAAACACATTTAATGTTATCAGCAGAACTTTTATAAACATAATAAGCATATATGAAATGTCACTACATGTTATGCTATTTTGTTTATTTATTCTTTCCAACACAGTTTATGCAAGCAATTTCAAAAATTATTTGAAAATATCATTTAAAATGTCCAGAAAATTGATATATTTAGCGGCGAATTTAAGGCATTACAGATTTTTCTGAATGCCGATCGGGTGGCGCTATTTGTAAAATAAATAAATAAATAGAAAAATAAACTTAAAATAATAAAATCAAAAATTAATAAAATTAAAAATAAGTTTAATTTTTTAAATCATAATTACTATAAATCGAAACAATTCTTATCTTAATACTAAATTTTACAGTTATATATTTAGATTAAATTATATTTAGCTCTATTAAATTCTTCTAAAATTTTAATAAATTTTTGAATTATTTGAAATATTAATTTATTTTTAAAATAATTTTTAAAATATAAATAAAAAATAATATAATAATCATTATTATAAAATAGCAAACATGTTTTCAACGTGTATAACATTTAATATCAAACTTCATAAAAAATGATTTTATTATTTCAAAAAATAAAATAGAATTAATAGTATAACTGAAAAAATAAAAAGTAAAATAAGAATTACAGCCTATTCGTGCTTGGTAAGTGTATTTATATAATAAAACATCACGTTTATTATTATATCGACAGACTCCTCTAGCAATTAAATAATATAAACAGAAATAATAAAACTAAATAACTTGTCTCCGCCTTTTCAATTCAATATACTTATTTGTCATATGCAATCTCATTATTCACTGGTAATACATTAATTTCTATTAATTGTATTGTTTTCACGTGTCTTCTTTCCATTCAGACTTTCAAATTAGTTTATCTGTTAAATTTAATAACTGAAATCCGAAAGAAATTTCTGGATAAATATCAAATTTATTCTTAATGATTAATTAAATGAGATTGATTCGAGGTGATGTAAAGTAAGTTAGAATGATGTCGATGCGATCATCTTGTGTTAACATTGTCTTGAAACTGAAAAACCCATTATATTACGTAACTTATGAGACACCCCATATACGCATTTAGAACTCAACTCGAACACAATCAATTTATAATTATTTTAGATTGAATTAGTTAGCCTAATAGGAAGGCTAACTAATAAACTGGATTAATTGGAAGGCTTATCACATCAGGGGCTGACTGGAATAAATAGACTATGGAATATTTCTTAGGCTAACTAATTCAATCTAAATTAAAGTTGCTGGCTAGAAATTTTATTTAATATTATAATATTCTTGTCTATACATTATTTTACTTTTAATTCTTAACAATAAATTGTTTCAGAAGATTTATAACTTTTATATAAAGTGAATTATTTATATAAAAATAATAAATTAAATATAATTCAATTAAATTAAAATTAACTATTTATCCTTGATTAAATATTAATAATTTTTATTTTGCACAAATTCATTTTATTTGCTGATAATATTTCAGTGTCGTTCTTTTTTCTAAGCATAATAATTAAATGCTTAAATAAAATATCTAATTATTCTAAATATTTAACAGAAAAAGCATAATTAAATGTTAAATCTGTCTCCTCCTACTTCGTCTTTTCTCAAATATTCTCACAACTGAATAAACATTACTTTGTATTTAAAATGGCCAACCATAACATTCCTTATTTAATAAAAGATAATGATGTTTTTAAATTTCAGTTCAATGTATTTTAATATAATTTTTATTTGACTTACTTTATATAAAATATAAACACTTTATTTGCTTAAATACTTTACTAAATTTTATCTCTTTTTAAGAAGAAAATTATTCAACAGAGTATCAGGAGCTATTACATTAATTTTATTACTTCTATAACTTTTAAAAGCGTAAATTACTTTTTATTGTAAAATCTACTTCTCATATTGTATTGACTAATTTTGTATGCATATGAACAATAATATAAACATTATAAAATAATAATAAATTATAAAATATTTAAAAAATATTTTTCTTATATTAATTAGCTGTCTAATAAAGTTTCGTGTAACAATTATTAGATAAATATAAATACGTAGGTAGATTAAAAAAAAGTTTACAAGCAGCAGCATTTGAAAAGTAATTAATGTGGAGGGAATATTTTTTCCTCAGAGTGGAGACAGATAGTACTAGTTGTCTTACAGCGATTGTGCGGGTAGGTAGTGTAAGTTCGCTGACACGTCAGAATGATTGAAATGGCAAGACGTTTAGAAAAGTAGTCTCGCTTGGAGGTACGAGCTGTGGTTCGTTTCTTATGGGTATCTGACGCAAACGCCCTGGCATGTTGAGTAATGATGTCATACTCTTGCATTACAATGCCATGCTCCATACTGCTTGCAAGACAACAATTGCTGCAAAAGTTCAAGTGGGAAGTCTGGAGCCACCCCCATACAGCCCAGATTTGGCACCCAGTGACTATTTCCTTTTTCCGAAAATGAAGGAACACCTATCTGGAACAAGGTTCTCTTCAGTGATGTGAAAACAAGAACTGGCTCAATGGGCAAGGACGTGATTTCTAACAAGCAGAGTTATTCAAGTTGGTCCTGAAATCAGATAAATGCCTAAATAGATTTGATGATTACGTAGAAAAGTGATCAGCAAGTATGCCTCTTAATTCCCTTTTGTATTATCTATCTATTATGAATAAATAATTTTTTATTACCCTTGTAATTTTTTTTGGATCCATCCTCGTAGAAAATATAGATTATTTCTAAATTGTAAATGTTTTTCACGTGTCTTAAACATTCCAAAATAATAAAGCTATTTATTTTTCAAGGATCTTAAAACAGTAATAAAAAATATTTGCACAATAATAATAAAAGCAAATAAGAAAATGAAGTACTTAACCATGTTTTAGATTATAATGGAAACTGTATCATAATATTTATTAAACCTTTCAGCAATTTTGTAACTTTCAATTTAATCAATCTTTTTAAAATATTTTATATGTCTTTTTAAAACGATATACTTTATTAATATATTTGAAATATATTATCATAAATAATTCTATTTAATAAATACGTGCATATTATTTTGTCCCAGTAATAAATGTTACTTATATATATATTTTTTTTAACTTTTACCTTAAAATAATCTATAGGATAAACCAAGATTATGGATGAACCAGATTTGTTGCTGAACCCGTGTAATGTATAAAACTGAAAGTTGTCGCCACGTATAGATGGTCTGCGTTAGGCCGCGACTCCACTAGCCGTAAAAGGGCCGTAAAACCCCTCACCGTAAAAGCTTTTACGACCTGCTCAGGCGTAAAATATCATGGTCACGTGATTAAAAGCTTTTACGGTGAGGGGTTTTACGGCCCTTTTACGGCTAGTGGAGTCGCGGCCTTAGTTGAAAACTATACTTGCTGCGTGCTGTTTACGGGCTGTTAATTGCTGTAAAAAATAGGTGAATAAATCGAACGTTTCTGTTTCTGACTTGCACTAAGGGGTTTTTTACAGATCAAGTAATATAAAGTATTTAGTTGAATCATACTTTTATAAAAAAAAATTTCTTCATATTTGATGATGTCGATTAAACTGCTAAAAATAATTTAGTTAAAAGTTTCATATGCAAGAATTTCGTATATTGGTAGAAAATGTTATGTGTTTTTAGAAAAACAAGCGTAAACGAGATAAAATTTAGAGTTATCAATTAACTTTGCATCTTAGAATACAAATAATCTACGATTAGTCTACGAGAAACATAGCACCTGAATCAACATTCTATACAAGTTCATAAATCAAAAGTATAATCTTATCTCCATTAAAATTGTATTATTGTTTCCGATATTGAACATTAAAAGAAAGAAGTTGTAGGTCAAATTTGAAAAAAACAAAACTCGCCACTATCCTCAGAAATAAATATTTTTTTTATAATAATAATATAAAAATATTTTAAAATAAAGTCTCATAACATATAACGCCACTCATAATGTTTTAAACTAAACTATTCTCTTTGAAAAATAGAAAAATTTCCCATAATTAAAAAACTCATTTCCTATTAAACTCTTATTATTATTTAATTATTATTATTTTATATTCTGACATTAACCTCCTGTTTGAGTGTCTGAATAGTCGTGAAAAAGTCTTACCGGTTTTAAAATTATTCTAAAAGAATTACATATTGTTTGAAAAAATTATTGTTACACAAATTAGCAATTCCTTTCATATATTAATTATATTGAATTATGTCAATAGCAGAAGTGTAGACAACCGGATCAGGGTTCCCGACTGAATATTTTTCAAACGAATTATGTATGAATTATTCCTCAGAACAGCAATATAGAGTAATAGAATGCAATGCAATTTTAATGTTAATTTATACATGGAAATTAATGTAGAAATTGCTAATGCTAAACTAGAGACTATCGGTATACAGATAGGCCCTATTGAATATATATAGATCTCTCAATTCAATTAATACTTCATTTTGTATAATCACAATAGAAAATGATCATTCTCTAACAAAACAAGCCTGTAACAGGAAAATAAAGCCTTTGAACTCGAATAAATTTTATTACCAATGAAACCTGTACTAATATAAAACATAAAATTTCTTTGTTGAGATTTGTTAATAAATTTTATAAAATATTAGTTTTGAACACGTGTAATAAATAGTTGGAATATTAAAATTCAGTAAACCGAAATACACAAAAAGCAATTCTTTCGAACTTTGG
The DNA here is from genome assembly GCF_030686945.1 of Centruroides vittatus. Classification (NCBI taxonomy): domain Eukaryota; kingdom Metazoa; phylum Arthropoda; class Arachnida; order Scorpiones; family Buthidae; genus Centruroides; species Centruroides vittatus. Next base: position 169,946 of record NW_027122359.1, on the reverse strand, counting down.
ATTTGGATTGAAACTGTTAGCAATTCTGTTGACTTTTGTAATTTATAAATATTTAGACCGAGACTTTGTTTTTTGTTCCTAATTCATAGGTCAGATACTGTATTTAAAATTGATATTCTTCATAAATTTTCTTAATGTTTTCTTTTTTACAAATAATCAAAGCAGTTAATTCTTTTAGAATAACTAGACTCTGTAAAAGCTTGTTGCGAGTAAACAGTCATTCAGCGTGGTTAATTGTTGTCAGGTCTTCTCTAAAAAGAGCTTTAATGAAAGGGAATTATGACTTTCCTTTTTTTTAAGAGTTGAGCATTAAATAAAATTTTATCATTTAAAACTTCTTATGTAAATATATTCTAGAAAAATGTTCTTATTGCACTAAAGAAAATATTTCAAGTGTATTATAGAAGAATGAATAAGAGTTTCCATTAAATTCTAGAAAATATTCTTTTAAGATCAATTATTGTAGTATTTATGAAACCGTGCCAGTACTTATTCTGCAACTTGAACACTAACTATATAGTGTATTTACTCGGATACATGGCAAATTTCATCACTAATAATAAAAATTAGTGATGAAATTTGCCATGTGTCCGAGTAAATACACTATATAGTTAGTGTTCAAGTTGCAAAAGATCAATTATATCAAAATAATATCCGTTGTAAAAAAATGTAAAATTTAATAAAATAATTAAACGTAAATACTAACAATTTTTACAAAACAAATAATTAATCTTTATCCGATATAGTCTATAGCAGGGGTGGCCAACTTTTGTGCACGTAAGATCTACTTTTTATTGTAAAAATGTGTCACGATCGACTTGTGTCATCGGCATAGTCTAAGTGTGGAGGGGAAGTGTGAAATACATACTATGTTTATACACTGTGTTTCAGTACGAAGTGCACTCACTGCTTATGAGTCGAGTCATAACTGCATGCATACAGTTGCGTCGGTTACAAATATAATACATTAAGTCAAGATATCGCTAGCGATCGATCAAAATTGGCTTGGCGAGCGACCGGTCGATCGCGATCGACTTGTTGGCCACCCCTGGTCTATAGAATTTACAAATATTATTGTCTTATATAAAATTATTTCGAAATTATGATTTAAAAACGAACGAAAAGCAAAAAGTTTAGTGATAAATGTTTAAAAATTTACTTTTTATCACGTCTAGTCGTAATTGGTTACCGTAATCTAATCATTTGAAAATATTTGTGCTTTTGCTTTTAAAAAGGAGTATGCAAAGACAGTGTAGCAACATCGAAAGTTTGAACGTGATACGAGTGACAAAATGATGTACTTTCTGTTAGCCTTTTTTATTTTATTTAGTTTGGGGGTAAGTTTATGTACATATAAGCTCCTTTTTTCTTAATGTAGTATTTTATAATAACTTTAAAACCTGAGATATTTAACTTGAATCTGAAATATGAATATGTTTTTATCAAATAGGAAGGAAAATTTTGCGAGACAGATAACGATTGCGAGAAGGGCGAATGTTGTGTCCTCTTCCTCGATTCTATCATACATAGAGGATACTGTCACAAATTGCCACAAGAAGGTTTATATCATAAAATAATAAAAAATTATGTGTTTAGTAATAAGTAGCTTTAAATATGATATTTTTAACTATTAAATTCTACAAAACAATAAATTTCATCTTCTAAATAATTTTAAAGATTTTTATAAATGAATTATGTGTAATATACAATAATTATTTTAGGCGAACCTTGTTCTATGCGCGATATAATTACACATGAGGATCATCTTCATCACTTTTTTATATGTCCCTGTGCTGATGGATTAGAATGTAAAGCAGAAGAGTCTCAATCGGAGGAAGTTAGTACTTTTTTTATAATTTAAAATATTACATATTTTAAATAATGTTTATAAAATTATTCTTCTTAATCTTCACAAAATTTATTTTATTACAGTCCACAATATATCATGATCCCAAATGTGCCAAAAAAAGTACCAAGGAAGAATAGGTTTTTATTTAAAATTGAAGTTTCATCAATTTTAAAATTAACTCCTCTCTTCTTTAAATCTAAAATAAAATGTATTCAATGAGTGTATAGATTTTCTTGCATAAAAATAAATTTTGATTTTTTTTTTTTCTGAATATTTTTAAAAATTATTTAAAGTAGAAAATCAATTAAAGTTATTAATTTTGATTACTTAACTAATAAGAAATTTTCTCGAATTGATTAATTAATGTATCGTTATTATTTAAAATCACATGATTATTTTATTTTCACCTTTGTATTCTTAAAAACTGATATTTTCTAAAATTATCAGTATTTTTTATTTCAGTCAAGCTATCTGCTTTTATCTTCCTTATGGTGTGATCGATTGAGAATTATTCATCTGCTTTTAAGATATATTTCGCATACAATAATTATATTAGTAAACATTTTATAAATATTATTCCAACATTTTTTCTATTTTTAAAAAGTGAAATAAGAGATAAATTTGTTTTTTATAACAATACAATTTGTAGTATTAATTTATACAGGTAGTCCTCACTTTACGACCGAGTTTCGTTCTGACGATTACGTCGTTAAGCGAATTGGTCGATAAGCGATGAGCTTGAGCCGGGAATATAGGATCGTTGTAAATTATACAAATTATGCAACAAACTTCAAGTTTATTCATAAAAAGACTATTATAGTACTATAAGACTTTTATAGTACGCGCAAGCCTATTATAGTACGCTTAGTGCTCATATCACCATACGCCACTGACCGACACTCAAGCTGAGAAAGGGGATTCCCCGAATTGCAGGTCGAAACTCTATTGGTCGTAAGTGCGAGTGGTCGTTAAGCAGATAGGTCGTAAAGTGAGGAGTACCAGTAATTGGATTTTATATTACATTTCATACGTGTCGAGCAGTCCTAAATTCGTCCCGGAACGGGGTTCAAAAGTGATGCAATGAACACCGACTGAAAAGTAAAAGTTGAGTGGGTTTTCCGTGGCATCCAGAGCTGTCGAGAGCTCATACGAGGCCTGGGGTTCTCTTTTCGTCTTAGTGGGCCACTTTTTCCAGTATTTTTACTTTCCTGGCTGTTATGTATACATAACAAGTATTGAAATCGTACCAAATTTCACCCTCCGAGACTTTTGCAAATCTCCAAGCCCATGGAAAATTGGAAAAAAATTCCGTAAATATGTGTGTGTATTGGCTTCTATTTCGTTTAATATTTCAGGATGGGATAATGATTAAGTAACAAAATTTGGCACGGTAACTTGTGTATATGGGTCGTTAATGCTATTAAATTTTGGTAAACATCTTGGAGTTGAGAAGATAAAGGGTGATATATGTCATCTCTCAAGAGGAGTCGGACTTAATGAAAATTTTATTCGTTGTTAGCATTTACAGTTTTGTTATATGAAACTCATTAATTTTTTTAAAATTAAGCTTTTTGCCATTTTCTAAAAATTAATTATACGAAAAGTTTTTATAGCAAAATCTCACAACAAATGGTGCCACACGTAATTTAATTTTTTATATCAATATTTATTATAATTAATAGCATAAATAATATTAACCATAATAAATAAAATAAAAGTTAAAGTCTACAACCGCAGAGAAAATTACTACATTTTTTACGTTACAAATTTCAGTTAGGCCATCCTTAATTGACATTCCTACTTCGGAATCTCTCTTTCTTCCTTCTCGTTTTTATGTTAGCCCTAAATGCGTCATGTTTTTATTGGACTACCAATTAACAATTCCATTTCTGATGTTTTTAAATATCGGCAGGCGTCTTTTCGGCACATCGTTACGTTCTTTGCTTTATTTATTTATTTTTTTGTAAATCATAGAAGATTATAGATCTTTTAAGGCATGATTTCTGTAATATCCCGTCTTTACGTCTGTAATTCATCATCTTTATACGTCTTTCATGTTGTCTTTGTATTCTTACATAGGTTTTCTCGTCTTTAGGAAGGTTTTTTTGAGATTCAATATGTATCATCTTGTATCCATTTCTTCATATTTTCTACTGCCTTAGATGTCAGATTAGGACCTTCGCGAGTGCCAGATTTTACGATGTAATACCGATCCCCTGGCTTCACGCATACAAATTTATATGGACCTATATATTTAGAGCACAGCTTTAGATCTGAATCAAACTCCAATTTTAGTACTTTCCTACACTGTTGCCACGATTATCGTAACAAGTGCAGACCCATACAATTGTTTTAGTTTATGGAATAATTAAAACTGTCAATTTTACGAACTTGTGAGTACAGTAGACCCCTATAACACAGGTTCATATAACACGGATTCGTATAACACGGCGATAAAATTGCGATCGTATTCGTATAACACGCTAAAAGAGACTCGTATAACACGGTAAAACGTCATGGCCGACTCGTATCGCGACAGGATTGGTCGAATCTGGACCAGTGGTGTAGCGTGGTAAGGTCGGCAGGGGCGGCACTTTAAAGGGGCGGCAAAATTTCACAATAAATAATAATAATACCTAAATAAGGGGGCGGCGAAATTTTCCTCCGCCCCGGGCGGCTGACACCCACGCTACGCCACTGATCTGAACCAATAGCGGATACCGTACAAACCGTTGAGTTTCAACGAGCACTGGACCTACTAAAAAACATCTATTATTCAACGACCATAAAAATTATATTTTTATTAATGATGTCTCCAAAGTTAAGTTATTTTCCTGAGAAAAATTCGCTGATCGGGAAACACGCATCTGCCGTTCGATGAGTCGCTCCGCGACGAAAACAAGCTTAATTTCCAAACGTACAATATTTACGTATTACGATTTTTGTATGTAAAATTCTAAATATGTAAAAGTTTTGAGGCGCTCATTTTTTTGAACCTATCGCCATACTTTCACTTTGTTATATACATGACAAAGCCTGGAAAGTAAAACTCGCTTTATCACGTTCCATATCAGAATATATAGTACAGCGTCGTTTATCCGAATCAACTGGGAACTGGGGTTGTTCGGATAACTGATTATGTACGAAAAAATATATTAACCTATCTGATGTTGAAATTTTTCTCCGTTGCGTGTCGCTTCGTGTTGAATTTTCGTCGATTTTAAGCCTAACAAAAAATTTTTATAATAATAATCGAGGCTATTGTATCGTTAAAAATTATTTCTTTATTTTGTACAAACAAAATAAATATATTGAAAAATATAAAAACAAAAAAATTATACTTTAGAACATGGATGCACAGACCGCGGCCCGCCGGTCGAATACTGGTGGCCCGTCGACAGCAAAAATAATACTCTCGTACATTCGAAGAATATTTAATTCTATTCCAGAATAAAACCAAAAAAATCTAAAAACTTTATATAAAGTTCAAAATAGTAGAGAAATCAAGAATTTTATATCTGAAAGAATGACGTAATTATTACAGTTAGAGAAATTCTGATAAAAATAGTAATTTCTTTGTTTTATTTTAATATTTGGCCAACATTAAAGCTAAATTTGATTAAAATTGATTAAATAGGTAGGGAAACACTTATTAATAACAGAGTTTTACTTACGATTTCACAACACAATTATACACGGCACTTGACGGGTTAACAGGAAATCTACGTTGAATGTGGATCAAAATATATGACACCGGCTAGTCGAGTTAAAATCTACACTAGAACTATTGCCTCCCCAAAACACTATTAAACTGCACTTATTCTCCTACGCTTCGTGTATCTACTCGTACCTACGCGAGCAATCGGGAATTCGGGACTATTGCAATCTCGCTTGCTCACACCGCGCTAGAAAATTCTTGATTTCTCTACTATTTTGAACTTTATATAAAGTTTTTAGATTTTTTTGGTTTTATTCTGGAATAGAATTAAATATTCTTCGAATGTACGAGAGTATTATTTTTGCTGTCGACGGGCCACCAGTATTCGACCGGCGGGCCGCATGCGGCCCGCGGGCCGCGGTCTGTGCATCCATGCCATAATAAAATCTTAAGAAAAATAATGTTATTGAAATATGAGAAATTTTTTCTATTTTTTTAAAATAGAATGTTTAAAAAATTGTGGGTGATACCATCTGTTACATGATTTTATTTTGAAAAATAATTTTCGTAATACAGTAAAACCTTGCTTAACGAGCACTTCGTATAACGAGTAAAACAAATTGTAGCAAAAATGACTCGCTTAGCGAGCGATGTTTCGCATAACGAGTGACGAGGAGAGGAGAAGTCCCGAATTGTGCGCATACTCCACCAGTTTGTGTTTAGAACTCGTTCCGTTAGCATCTTAGTGTCACTTGTGATCACACATTTTTCCAAACTTGTGTTCACACATATTAGTTATAAACATCAACAACCAAAGCCCGTTATATAATAAACGCGCCAAACGATATGGCAAATTCTTGGCTATGTAAAGGCTGTAATTAAATAATAGAAATTAATTAATTTGACTAGAGGTAGTCAGTTACGCTGCCATTTCGTATTAAATTTAATGACCAATTCCAAATTAAATTTTAGAAATGTCTGAATTAAAAATTAATTATTTATAATTATTAAACTTAATACGAGATGGAAGCATAACTGCATACCTCTAGTCAAATTAATTAATTTCTATTATATAATTCTATCCTTTACATATCCCAAGAATTTGGCATAACGTTTCGAGTGTTTATCAAATATATTATCTGTGATTTTATTTTGTTTTCTGATAATCGAATTCGCATTCCAGGTTGATTCATTCTGCGCTAGAAGAAAAGATGATGATGATGTACGCTCCTTAACAATGCACACTGTACAATTTTCTTTGAATAAACGTTATATATAAAACATTTGAGTATTTTTTTCGGCGTGGAACTCATTATCGTATTTTATATTAATTTCTATGAAAAAAATTGTTTCGTTTAACGAGTGTTTTGCATTACGAGTAAGACTCTGAAACGAATTATACTCATTAAGCGAGGTTCCACTGTATTAATTATTATAAGACAAAAGTCTTATTTTTTGGAGTAGCAGTGTGAACAGAAAGCATAAATTATTAGTTTAATAACGCTACGATTCGTAAGTTTTATCACAATTTATTTTATTAATTAGTCTCTTTTCAGAAACTCACAGTAATATATCAAATATGTGATGAAATATTCTAGTTTTCATACAATTTCAGACACTAAATTCTTATTATAAAGTTTATTTGGAGTAATTAACGCATTAATTTGCTTGAAATTCCTTGCAGTATACATGGTTGCTGGTTGCAATATGTAGTTGTAAAATAGTTTGTATTTTTCGAATGGCAAATTGTTATTTCGTTTTGAAATGTCGAATTCTCTATTGAAATGGCAGGATATTTTTGTAAAACATTTTCTATTAATAAATGCAGTTGTGTCTGCAAAATGTGTGATTCTAGCCTCATCTTCATCCATGGTTTGGTTAGCTCTTCACTTGGATGAAGATATCATTTCTCTTCATTTACTTAGTCGTGTGTCCAACAAACGACTGAATGAAATAAATATTTATGCTTGGAATGCGACAGGATGATCGACCATATACAAATTTTGCTACTTAATCATTACCCTATCTTTAAATATTAAACGAAATAGACGCCAACACACACACGTATCCACGAAATTTTTCCCATGCACGGACATTTCTCCACGGTCTCAAAATTCGCAGATTTGCAAAAGACTCGATAGGTCAAATTCGGCACGATTTGAATACGTTCCCTTGTTATGTACACATAACAGACAGAAAAGTAAAAATACTGGCAAAAAGGGCACACTAAGGGGAAAGAGAGGAATCGCTCTATCCTCCGGGCCTCGTAAAAGATCTGGACAGCTCTGGATGACTTGGAAAGACCACTCAACTTTTACTTTTCAGTCGGTGTAACTCCTTTCAACCCTCTTTTTTTCCCTTGTTCTCTTCAACCCCGTATCGCTTCCGGCCGAATTAAGGACTGCTCCACAAACACGGAATATAATATAAAGTACAATTATAAATTAATACTACAAATTGTATTGTTATTAGAAAAAATTTACCTGTGATTTAACTTTTTAAAGATAAAAAACTTTTGTATAATGTTTATAAATATAATTATTATATGCAAAATATATCCCAAAAGCAGATGAATAATTCTGGAAGATTAAAAACGTATAATATTTTGTCTATTTCTTAAATGGAATCTTTCAAATCATAAGTTCCAGAGTGGGGAGAAAGAGAAGCGTGTAAGTAATTGTACATATACCTAAATTATCGTAAATTATATTTTTATTTTCATCAAATACTGATGTTTTTCTCATTAAACAATGATTTTCATCAAGTATATGGAATTCTTTAATTCTGGTTTTATGCCATTGACAAGAAAAACAGAAATTATTGATTTACTGTTAAAACCTTTAAAGTTTGAATATTTTATTCAATAAAATTACTCTATCATGAAAGTAAATATATTGTGAAGAAATAAAGACCTAACAAACAGCGAAGGAACATGAAACTTCGTATCAAGTTTGAAACGAGGAGGAAATATTACTAGTTGAGAAGAGATGACACAAATTCACTAATTAGCTAAGCCTGAGCTACATTCATTTTCAAACTTTTTCTTTTAATAAAAAATAGAGGAAAAAATATTACTTTTTGCAGTGTACAAAATCATAATACTTATATTATTATAGTCAATAAATTGGAGATTTCATTCTCTTGTAGCGACATTTAAAATTTTTGATGGATTATTAGAAAATTGAAGAGAATTATAGAATATCCTTCATAGTCATATCATGTGATCGTCTGTTTCTCCTGACTTATTTTATTTTTATCTAATTTGCATGTACAGTACCTACACTCATACGACTATTTCTAAGTGTAATAAGATAACTTTTATAACTATTGATAATATAAACATTTTGTTTCCTTATATATTACCTTCAATTACAGCTGAAACTTTATCACACAGAGCACGTGACAAAGTATAATTATATCGATTATTATTTTTTTATGAATATACGTGAGATGGTGAGAATATATATTAATCTACTTTATGTTTATTATTCTTTTATTTAGAAGTCATTTTAAACGTAATTATTACATTAAATTATGAAATGGAATGTTCCAAGTATACTGCAAGAGGGAGGAGAATGAAGCCATGCGTGTGAAAAAATGTGTTCTTATCTAAATTATAATAATATTTACGTGAAATATTGAAAATTTTCTTTCAAAAAAATGTTTTTTTATAGAATTAATTAACTTTATGAATAATACTGTAAATAATACATTATTTACATTGACTGATATTCCTTTATTACCCTTTCTATAGTATTTATTATGTATTAAACATATTATTTTCCTAGATTTTAGCATCATAATGTGTATAAAAACTAAAAATTCTAAAATTTTGTAAATACAGATACTTTCACATAAAAAGCATACTGTACACACTCGATATTTCATCTCAGTTATTCGCGATTGAATTTTTCTAAATGAACCTGTTTAATCCATAATTTATTTGACAGAAAGAAATGTTTATGGCCCGTATTCCATATATCTAATATTTTTGTCATGATATTATTTCAAATATCGACATATATAAATATTTTTATATTAAAATATTATATTTGGATGCTTTTATCCTCCTTCACTGAGAATATGTATTTTTGTTTTTCTAAAACATTATCATTTTACCAACAAAAAGCAGTCGAAGTAGGAACCAGGCAGAAAATGACAGTAAATTATAAGCTCTGTTCGAGGGATGTCTGCATGTTTATCCCATCTTTGATATAATTAATTTTTTCTGTATTTACACTGAATTTATGTAAAAATTATTGTGTTGTCCTGTTTATTTTTATAGCTTATCTTTGTTTCTGTTTAATAAATTGAATTTTACAGTAAATTACTCAAAAACTCTAAATTATAAAAGCCAGACGCAAATTAAACAGCTTAATTTTTACAATACCAACTTAAAATGGATATAAACATTATACCATTATATAAACAATAGGACTACCTCATACTTTTGTCCGGGGAAGTAGTGGCTTATATAAATCCGAAAGCAGCTCGAAAAATTAATTTTTAGAAAATTCACAAACGTATAACGTAACATTTACGTCCGCCGACATTCCGATCCACTTGTTTACGTCCGGGAGTTCACCACCGGGCAAGCGGCCATCACCGGACCATACGTAGATCCAATTAGCGAGGTTGGCGCTTTTTTGTTCCCTCTCTGTTTACAACATTGTTTACAAGCCAATACTTTACAAATATAATATATGTAATAAATCTGAAGATGAGTATAAAAAATAACCAATCCCATCAAGGAATATTTAATGAATTTACGCTTTCTCAATTTGTTTTAATTATTTGGGTGTAGTGGATATATTGGAAAATCTTTTAGCTATATTTATAAAGTGGTGACGGTCGCACGGGCTCCTTCCGTAGACCTGCATTTTAATTTTTGTTGCTACACAACACTTCTTTGAAATTGGTAACTAGGCCTTTGGTACCTCTCAACTAATAGTTACTCTTACGCTACCATAAATCGAGCGCGTGTAAATCCGACTGATTTTCTTCCTTTACTCATCTCTGATGAGGACGATATAGAAAAACACTTTCTTGTCTAAATAAAGTTATTTAGCTTGAAAATTAATTTAAAGAGATTTAAAAAAGTAAAATACAGTTTTAACGTTTGTTATGACCGAATGACGTGACCGTCAAAGGGTAAAGCAGATAAAGAATAAATTTTGTCTAGATTTGTCAAAAATAATGCTGATTTGTCGCTCCAATATATCTCGTCATTGAAATCATCAATAAAATTAGGAGGCGTTTCAGAAAGAACTAAAAAAAATAAGTTAACAACAAGAAAGGGTCTCATAGACTCTTACTATACGGAGAGGAGGTTCGCGGGAATATTTACTGTTTTAAATACGGAACAAAAACTTCATTCTTCGAAGGAAAAGTTTGCAGAGACAACGGCAAATCAACGGCTAAATCGCTACCAACTCCTTTATCTTCAACGTAATCGATTAATAAATGTTTTACCACTTGATTTCAAGTGTTCCACGCTGAATAAATAAAAATGATCCTACTTCATATGAAGAACTTTGAAGTGTTTTTTTAAAATTTTATTTCAGAAACGTATAATTTATTTAACTTAAAACGAGAATTACAGTAATACCTCAGTTTTCGTTGACTTTTTCGAATAAAATTTGTTTCTGATTTTGTCGACTTTCCCACGTGTCCTCGCTCCTAATTTTGCGAAACCACGCGTTTTCCTGCTCAGTAAGGCGTAATCTCTCGTCGTGTGAGCATTATTCCGAGCATCTAGCCACACAATTGGCGTATTCAAAATCTCAGTGTGCAGCTAGCACCTCTCAGCACCTCTTAAAAATCTCATATAACTTCCGGTTGCTGCTAGCGAGCTTCCAGCAAACTGCAAGCGTCTTTTTCTGTACTCCATACACCAGCAAACAAGATGGCAGCCATAATGAGGTTCGTAAAAGCTCTATTTTCGTTGACAATTTTGAATTTGATTTATTTGTTGATGAATAATCCCTGAATAAATTAATATTCGGTTAGTACATTAAGAAAATATTTTATTATACTAGTATATTTACGTAAGACATCACATAACTTTTTTTAGTTAAAGTGTAATCTTAAGATTGATTTAATTATTTAAACTCCTACAAAAATTACAAGAATCTTAATTCCTATTTCTCTTTTCGAAATATTAATTTTTTATTAAGCTGTCCTCATTAAATAAGTTTAAAAATAAATTTAACGTAACGTGAAAGTCATTATGCTTCCTTATTTTTATTGTTTTTCTCTCCGGAAATTCCCGGCAGTCAGCGTTTGTGTTCTCTAGAAAACACCAGCCGTTGCTTCACTTCCAGCAGCATCTCACTGAATTGATGCTGAGATTTTTAATACGCCAAATTTCATTGTTTTCCTTTTAGCTTTCTCCTGGGAAGTGCCATGTTAAATGTTCATTTATTCTTTACATTAGTCATATAAAATATTCATTTATTCATATAAATATAAATTTCCATATAAAATGGATATAAAAATCCATTTTATAATAATTTCTTATTGTTTTTGGTATTAAACGCTATATTTGTTTCTATAAAATATGTGTTTGATATGTATTTTGGAGTCTCTAGAACGAATTAATTGGTTATACATTGATTCATATAGAAATAATTGCCTCGGTTTCGGACTTCGCCGATTGTTTTCGAACTGATTATCGACGAAAACCGAGGTATCACTGTATTTTACATCTTGAAACAAATTGATGATCTTCATTCAAATGTTTAAAAAATTATTAATGAATAGGGGAGATCCTTGTACCTTGGGACACCTTGTACTTCGAGACAAGCTCGTCATTTGAAAAATAATACATTGAGAAGTAGTAAGTAGCGATATCTAGTAGCTACTGTATTTCATTACAACATTCAGAATGCATGACGTAAAGTCGGCCATTTTGAATCGTTTCACCGCTGTGACACGTGGTGTAATTTTTATAGGTGTTGTTTTATTGCAATCCATTTGGATATCGGTTTTAATCGAAATACTTTGAGTTAAATAATTTAATTAAGGTACAGTTTGTTGATGACTATATTCGTAACCACTTATTTTAATAAATAACATTGGATTTCTGTAATTCAAAAATTATAACCATATTTTGTTATAAACAAGAGAAAATTGTACCTTGGGACAGTGAATTTCTTGTACGTTGTGACAGTCCCAAGGTACAAGGCATTGCTTTTCTCAACTATTTATTTAATTTTTTCTGTTTTCTCTCTAGTGAAACCGTGTTTAATATTTTCTTTCTTGCACAGACATAATGTAGTGACGAACTTAAACATTCGGCAAATTTTTCATCTTTATTCAGTTAAGACGCTTTCTACATTAGGCGTTTCGGGCTCCTGTCCCTCATCAGCCAACTAAACAATAAATATACACATTTATATTTTTTATTTTTATTTATTTAATATTATTTTGTTTACTTTTGTTGTTATGTTTTAGACTGGATTCAATGCGTTACCTGCCGATTCTGGGTGCACGAAGATTGCACCTTTTTTGAAAATTACTCTCAGAAATGCGGTATTAATTCTAAAAAAATTAGTAAGTAGTAATGTTTGTGACCTATATTTGTAATGACAATTCATTTTGTATTAAGCAAAAATGAGATTATCTTTGGTTTTCAATCATTTAAATGCTTTCTACAGAACATTTAAGCTTTATACTTACCTGCATTTCCAGCATATGACACATTTTTGTTAACTGATAGAGCTAATATTGTAAGTTTATCCAAGTCTTTTCCCTTATAACATCTTTTTTTCATCTGGCGGAAGTTAAAATTTACAAAAACGTTTGGATTGGTTCGTGTCTCAAGGTACAATCCATAATTGTACCTCGGGACAAATATCTGTAAGTAATTATTTGACATTTTTTCATAAAATTGACAAAAACAGTTGTAAAATACCATAAAAAACAATAAAGAACCTTGTGAAAAAAATTGCTTGTAGAGGTAGTGCCACGAAGACAAAATATTTTACACTTGATTTCGCGTGTTATAGATGGTAACAGTGCCTAAAGATAGTATGACTAAAACGGAACGACAAACCTTGCCAGACCGCGTGTACAATGAACCATACGAAGAACAAAGTTATTACATTGTAGAAGGCCGATTTCTCAGGAGAACACTGCTGCAACGTTAAGTTTTGCGAAAACTGGAGAAAACTTTACGGAAACATTTCGACTTTTGGATCAAACTTATGGGGGCAATGCTCTAGGTCGCACGCAATGTTATGAATGATTTACCCGATTCAAAAGCCAGCTGGTATTTTACTCTTGAGCGCCGGAGGAAATCTAGGGATTTTGAGGAAATCTATATAAATGTACGGTACAATACTGAGTGAAATGAATAGCATACGTTTATTTAAAAGTAATCATTCATAGTCAGAACGAACAAAACTTTTTAATATTTTTTTGTTCTCAGTAAATTTTCGTCCGATAGAGAATTGTTGTTTAATAAAAATAGACAAAATCTGCCCAAAAGGGATCATCATTCATTTTCTCTGTGTTCCAAGACAATACACTTTTCGCCGACTGACCTTTCTTTCTAGGCTACTTGTCGCCGGAAGTTACTAAAAAGTCCTTTTAAAAACACAAAACATTTTAAATTAAAATTATAGATAATATATAAAAAAGGAATTGGTGACGCTCAGATGTCTTGCCTGCATCCACCTATACCTTCTTGTTCTTCTGCAATTAAACAGTCGTCATATTTATACTCTTTCATAGAAACAGTATTCAGGTCCTTAGGTCTACAGTAAACTTCTTTGAAAATACCTATATTTTTTAGATTTGGTATTTTCAAAAAAATCTAAAGAGAAGATCTAAAGCATTGACATTTTTTGTTGCAATAAAATTAGTACTTATTTCATAATTTTCAAATACAGTACGATGAAGCATAGGTAAATTAAACGATATAGAGTATGAATTAAAATATTACCAATTAAAATTCACTTATAAAATGTTAACTGCTTACAAGCAAATTATGTTAGAAAAACTTTTCAGTTTACTAAACACAATAATTGTTGTAAATGTCTTCGGTTCGGTCTAAAATTCGATTTGAACATGCGAAGATCTAAAGCACTCAATTGTACTTAAATATACGATAAATTTATAAATGGAATTTCAAAACTGGTCGTCCTTATTTATTCAAAATGTTGCCAAGTTATTCAATTCTACACAATGATAAAGATATACAGAATTATTAAATTGCAATGTTAAATTGAGTAAATATATTAGTATTAAGTACAGTACAAGTGATTAACTACCATAAATTTTAACTTCATATACAAATATTTTCAACAATTCAATAATAGAAACCACAATAATATCTCTAAAGTAATTACACAATATTAATTTGTTTCTTCCAAGGAAAGTGAATTGAATCGACGATACTAAGGATAACGGGCAATACAATCATACCGTTAAACACTGAGAATATCATAACTGAAACAATCACCTTAAAAAATACAATAAACAAATAAGACGGTCCGAAAATACAAACTATTCCTCCGATGAAAGTAGATAAACATCCTTGAACAATCGGATATCCAATGCATTGCAACGATGCTTTTATTTTCTCATTAGGATCTGTTTCTTTGCAATTTTTGTAAGCGTGAGCAATGTGCACCGCGTAATCAACACAAAATCCCGCGCTCATTATTAAAAACATTACAGAAATCAGATCTAATCCCACATTCCATGCACTTCCGTAACCCAAAGTTTCCACTTGAATACAAATGACAGTAAATAAAACAACAATGCTATAAGATATGTCAGAAATAAATAAAAAAAATATTACAAATACCGACAAAATAGCGATTCCTACGGCTTTTAAGTACATTGCAGGCATATTTAAATACTGATCGTAAAACACAAACCAAAAGTTATAAACAAACACATCATATTTGCTGTCAGCTGCAATTTTACGTAATTCTTCTAATAAAAATTTTTCATCACTTCCGCTTCTGACGTTGCGATATGCAAACAAACATCTCGATGCTATAATTTGATCACGTTCCTTATTCCACACGATATCACTTTCAAATATTCCATTGTGAAATTTTAAAAACACTTTTTTTAGTCCTTCTAGAAATCCCTGCGTTGTGTTTACGTCAAAATCTTTAATCAAGTAATTAATTCTAGAATCACGAATATAAGACAAATATTCTCTCAACCAACATTCTGTATAATTGGGTCCAGTCATGTAAGGAGCACTTTCGAATGTTCTTAAGATGTTTTCTATATCCATTTGAACGTTTGCATTTGAATAATCTAGAGTTTGATTAAACACTAGCATTACTCTATGAGGATAATCGGTGAAATATTGATAATGCATTTTCATATATTTCTCACCATAAGAATGGAATGGAAAAACATTAGTATAATCCATTCCTTGTTTTATGGAATTAATATTATAAATTGCTCCTGCTAATAGACAAGTGAATGAAAATATTATTAATACTTTTATAATGTTATGACTCAAAAAACCACCCAATTTTTCGGGGAATTTTCTCATTTTCTTGATGACTTTTAGAATTTTTTCGATCTTTGATGTTTTTCTTCCTACAATAGAAAAAGTATAATTTAAATATATTTGTAAAATTGTGATAAACCTATATTTAATTTATCGTATGTCTTTAAATATACTGTTTAATTTTAATGCAAAAAATTCTGCTAATGGATTCAAAAATGTAAAACGAGTATTACTCGGTGCAATAGATATTTGCAGAATTTATGTAATATTAGACTATTATTTGACAGTAATGTTCATACTTAAAATAATGAATGTTGCAAAAACTTAAGGAATTTATTTTAATATTTAAACACAAATAGTAATAGCAAATATTAGCGTTATTTCATACTTTTTAAATGTTCCTTAAAGTTTTTCTCTATTTATAACGTTCAAAACATTTAAAGTAATAATGTATTTATTTTTTAAATATATAAAAGTCTCTGTAATCCGAACAAAATATACTTGTAAATCGGTAGACTATCTTTCAGCCAACTGCTAATAACTTCTTTTATTTAGTATGGTAAATGCATTTCGGTCCTATTTTACATCATGGACCCTCTTCAATACCTTCATACTCCCGGATCTTATACGCGCTTCTACTGCACTAATACAGCTAATTTACATGTAAATATTCACACAGTTGTTGACTGTAGTGCTAAAAAACAATTAAAAGATTACCTTTAATGTACAACTCTAATTTGTTATATGTTATAAAACCGAATTTAAAAAATTAAAAAAATACAAAATTACATACGTTTTTGGCGACTTTGGGATCAATTCCGTACAATATATATATATATCCGATAAAACATCACTGTGGTATACAATTTTCAGTGGTAATATGTCACATGACTAAACCGTACAAATTTACACACTGTAACAGTCGTTATACAGCACTATCCCACTGCGCCATCTATCAGAGGGTACCATCTCTGATCAATTTGCATACCGTTAGAAATGTTGATCAAATTATTATTTTTACTATTGTTGTATTTTATTATTTCTATGTGTTCTTTAAATTTGCGTTTATAAATATCCCGTTCATTATGTAAAATTTGTACACTATTTCTATCAATTTGACAATTATTATTAACAACATGAGGGTACCAAGGAGAAACATTATTTTTCAAACGCATAGCTGCTTCGTGTTCTTTAATACGTTTTTCCAATATACGTCCTGTTTCCCCAATATAAACTTTCGGGTTCTGACAGTTGCAATTAATTTTATACACAGTACCAATCTTTTTTTCTTTATCGATTTTAATTGGGTTAGTTTTTACTTTAATATTATTTAATATTTTATTGGTCAAGGACGGGGCCAACACAATTTCATCATTTTTTAAAAAATTTATACACTTATTATATATAATATCCACATAAGGGAAACTATTATAGAGATGTTTTTTATTCTGCTTAATATTAAATTTATTTCTTTCATAATTAGTATGCCATTTCTTTAATATGTATTGTGGGTAGCCATTAAGAATAAATTTTAAATTTAATTTATTATATGCTATGTTTTGTTCGTTATTATTAGTGATTCTTGTGTATATTTTCCTCAGTTCCATTATATAAACATTCTTTTTAAAACTTATTGGTGCACTTGAGTAATAATTCATTGTTTTTTGTATATTGGGGGATTTTGTATAAGTAGTAAATGAATATTTTCCATTTTCTTTAATTATTGTTATATCCAGAAAATTAATTTTATTATTTTGTTCTAACTCTATATCGAATTTTATATGCTGACTTATATTATTTACAATCTTTAAAATATCTTTTTCATTTATGATTTTGTTATTAAAAATTAATAAGTAATCATCTACGTACCTTCTTACTATTTTTACCCCCGGTATATTTTGTATTTTAATATCAATATTCTTCATTACTAACTCGGCAAGTTTTGGCCCCATCCTTGACCCCATGCTAATACCGTCAATTTGTCTATAATAATCGTTATAAACTTCAATAATAAACTTTCAATAAACTTCATCGTTATAAACTTCCTTGACCAATAAAATATTAAATAATATTAAAGTAAAAACTAACCCAATTAAAATCGATAAAGAAAAAAAGATTGGTACTGTGTATAAAATTAATTGCAACTGTCAGAACCCGAAAGTTTATATTGGGGAAACAGGACGTATATTGGAAAAACGTATTAAAGAACACGAAGCAGCTATGCGTTTGAAAAATAATGTTTCTCCTTGGTACCCTCATGTTGTTAATAATAATTGTCAAATTGATAGAAATAGTGTACAAATTTTACATAATGAACGGGATATTTATAAACGCAAATTTAAAGAACACATAGAAATAATAAAATACAACCATAGTAAAAATAATAATTTGATCAACATTTCTAACGGTATGCAAATTGATCAGAGATGGTACCCTCTGATAGATGGCGCAGTGGGATAGTGCTGTATAACGACTGTTACAGTGTGTAAATTTGTACGGTTTAGTCATGTGACATATTACCACTGAAAATTGTATACCACAGTGATGTTTTATCGGTATAATATATATATTGTACGGAATTGATCCCAAAGTCGCCAAAAACGTATGTAATTTTGTATTTTTTTAATTTTTTAAATTCGGTTTTATAACATATAACAAATTAGAGTTGTACATTAAAGGTAATCTTTTAATTGTTTTTTAGCACTACAGTCAACAACTGTGTGAATATTTACATGTAAATTAGCTGTATTAGTGCAGTAGAAGCGCGTATAAGATCCGGGAGTATGAAGGTATTGAAGAGGGTCCATGATGTAAAATAGGACCGAAATGCATTTACCATACTAAATAAAAGAAGTTATTAGCAGTTGGCTGAAAGATAGTCTACCGATTTACAAGTATATTTTGTTCGGATTACAGAGACTTTTATATATTTAATATATTAACAGCCGTCATTACAAATTTCAATGTATTTATTTTTATTTGTTCATCTTTATATAAATAATGTATCATTCTCGTATAGGTAAAATATTTTGTATTATACAGTTCATGTGCATTCTGAAAATAGGAGAACACAATCATTAAATGTTAGATACTATTGCATTAATAAAATGCTTGTGTTACAGATAGATTGTCCACAGGATTTTCTTTTAATTTTTTATTGAATTTTATCGTAAATGTTTTTATAGCACATTTTTTATTACTATTTTTTATCTTTCTTTTTCTGTACGTTTTTCAGCCGTAAAAGCAATATAAAAACTAATCAAAACAAGCAAGTTCTTTAAAAATTCAAATGATAAATAATTCATTTTATTGTCAATTATTTAATTTTTTCCTATTTTCAAACAATCAGCTGTTATTTCTAAACGTGATCTTACATAATTGCTATGCAAATAAGAAAAACTATTTACTGATATGTTTGTTCTCTTCATAACATTAATTCCTTTCAAATTCACGAAATATTAGATATGAGACGTAACATTTCCTCTTTGTAGAATATAAATAAACAGATATTGAAGATTTTTCATATCTTGCATAACTTTTTATAAATAAAACATAAAAATCTTACCTGATACATCTGTACGAACGTGATATAAAAAGAGAGAATGAAAATTATGCTTTTCTCTGTATCCGTCGATTGCCATCACCGCACCAAAGAAAAATATCTGATAAATATAATCGAATAACACGGATATGGCGCTGTATATACTGAAGATACGAATGTTTCTATAAGGAGTTATAACTCCTAAAATGAATGATGTAAAGTTGGTTAATGAGGTAATCGTTATGGAAATACAGACATCAGAAAAGGTTTCACTCATTCTTTCTTTGACGCTATGGTTCTTATTCGTTCGTCTCCAGGCAGCCAACAATACGAAAGAATCGTCCATCCCGATACCTGCATAAACAATTTTACTAAAGTTTTTACTAAAATGTAGACAAAATGTCCGAAATTAACAGAATAACTGTACGAAATATATATAAAGTAGCAGGCAAGTCCTGCATTGCCCAGACTAAAAATAAGTATAAACATTAACATCACTAGATTTTTTTGCATTTCTAACCCTTCTACTATGATGATACATTATAGTATTTAATTTATATAACTACAAATGTTATCTTATGGAAGAGTTTATCATACCAAAGGACCAATCTAACATATTTTAAAACATTTCTAAATTGTGTACAGTATAAAAAAATTAAAAACTTTCTTAAATGTGTCAGGTTGGTCACTTGCTGTGATAGACTCTTACGTAAGGTAACCTTTGTAGTTATATTAATCAAATACGTTATTCACGTTTATTGGTCAAGCGGACAGCGTTTTTTCTAATATTAACTATAACAAATTGTTCCGTTCACAGTAGAATATTATATGATAATCTGCTAACCAATGAATCCAATGAACATTTCCGTGATACAATATACATATTAACAATTCATTTGTTTTTATTTGTAATATATATTGTTCACTGTAGCGTTATCTGAAAATCTGTTATTAAAGAAACTTTTATATGGATCCGATGATATAAAGCAAAATACATGCCAACTTATATCTATCAATACATACATACATATTCATTTATATAAAAAGAACTTTGTTTTCGTGTATTTCATGGTTGTATAAGTTAGAGAACCTTAAAAAGTAAAGAAATGCAAAAGATCTGAAGATCAAACATTAAACTTACAACATTTTCTCTCTGTTTCATAACAGCTGAATAAATAGTAACATTACGATTGTATTTTAATATTTTATAATCATTTCGTCAGTATTTTAGATTTCGCATTTAATACATTATCAACAAATTCTGTACTCGTAAATGTTTATATATAATTATACTTCATAAATGCAAATTTTCCTATTTATCTTTTATAAAGATTAAAATAAAGCACTTACCTATTGTCAGGAAAGCAACAGCAACGTTCGTATCAACGTACTCTACATTACAGTGTAACAGTAATCCGAAGGCAGCTGCTGTTCCCAGCAAAGGACTGAAATAGGCAGCAATTCCGATCAACGGTTTACTACTTACAGCATCGAACGTTAGACAAGATACAAAAGAGAATGATGCCATAATAACTCCAGAAATAAATAAAAGTGGAAGACTTAACTCGGTATTTCTGTTCGGCTCTACGTCGTAAGTTTGTCCAGCGGTCATAAAAACTTCAATATGTTGAAAGTTTACACTTGATAACGTGTTCAAAAATGCGCTTTCCCATTGCAAACCTAATTGTTTGTTTTCTATTAAATTATGATCCAAGTAGTAAAATAGACGGAATGCTTTAAAATCAACGACATAACCATCGTCGTTCGTTGATACTCCTCCGATATGCTGGGCAGATATTCGTAGTTGAAAACCATTTCTTTCGTATGGGTATCTAACGGAAAAGAATTGAAACTATAACGTTTAAATATTAAAATGCAACAAAAATGTCATGCGTCATAAACGTTTGCATCGACTACAAATATGTAATTTTTCGAGTAGTGTTATTAATAATTTTAATAATACGACATTTGTCAAATGTATTTTTATTGGTTATGTTTATCGAAATTGGGAAGGAGAATGAAACAGACACACTTACACTCTTCACCATTATATATATACAGACACATTATTAAATTTTTCATTTGGTTATCTTTTTCAGGATTCAGGAATCAACGTGATTTGATATGTTCTCAAAGATTCCAACCTCGATCTTAATTAATAGTAAATCACATTTCAATTGTGTAATTTAAAGACATGATATAAAGCAAGTTGGTTTGATTTTATTCGATTACGTCAACGCGACACTTGGGCGATCTGCCGAGAACTGACCTCCGGAAGGTCTTTTATAAGAAACTAACATGAAGGAAACCCGAAAAACTTTACATGGCCAGCCTGTTAGTGTAGCGCGAACCCACGACAACTAGGCCTGATCAGTTTTCTTGTAAGTTGTCCTGTAAAGTTACTTCATTTACTTCAGTTTACAAGTTTAATTATTGATAGGTACCTATTGTTGTATACCTTATGCATTACCTGTTAAGGCCGCCACACACGTTCAGGAAATCCTTTGAGGAAAAACTGTGCAGGCCTGGCCTTGAGGAAATCCAGAATTTCCTGTCGCCTACACACGAGGAGAAAAATCTCTCAGTTAAATGGGTTCGATTCGTGGAAAGTGCACGTGTTCAAATCAAACTGCCACTTTGTATTCTTTCAATTTGTCGTTCGACATCGTTTTGTTACCGGACTACAGCGACACCTGGCGCAGGTTAGTAAGGTTAATAACGCGCCAAGGTATTTACTAGGGAAAGTTAAACCCAGAAAGGTTTCCCGTTGCCGTCTCTGGGACGCGTTACGTGTGGGAATAATGCCTTCCGGGAGGTCTTTTAAAGGAAACTGGCCCCTATTCTGGTGTTACAAACGTGGAGAAAACCCGGAAAACTCCACGTGGCCACCCAGTCCGAACGCGGCGGGAACTCGCGACCAAACTCCCAGCGTTTAGCAACAGAACCGCTCGGCCACTGGTGGGCATCTTAACACACTGTCTGTCAATAATAGGGTTCAATGTATCAAACGCAGAAAAATTCTCTCTTTCAACTTTGCTGATCAATACGTCGATTTTACCGATAAACGCACTGATTTTATCTTCAAATGCAAATATATTGCTAGTGCCTTCCAATTTCATATTTCCTGAGCCTTGCAGTTGAAAGTTCAATTTATTTAGTTGTGCAAAAAAATCTACTAAATAAGCAAAATGTATTTGAAATTTGAACTGACAGAACTCGTCGTCATTAATTTAATAATTTTAGGATGACTTCACGGACCACTTCGGGTGCATTCAGGGACCACCAGTGGTCCACGGACCACCGGTTAAGAACCACTGATCTAAATCATACGCGATCCAGGCTATGTCGTTTATGCCCATATACAAATAAACTAAGAAAAATAATATTAAATATATTTAAACTATGAAAAGTGCAAGACTCGTTGAAAAGCCGCGATACAGCATGTGAAGTATTTCGACATTCGTAAGTCAGTTTGGGAAAAAAGCTTTAAAAATGATATATCAAGAAAGCGCCTTGCATTAAAATAAAGGAAACCCCCACAAATGTATGAATATATATAAAATAATAATCATGGAGCATTTTGTAGCAAAAGGGCATTGCAAGTCTGTATAATAATTTTCAAGAGCACGAAATATCTGAAACGAGAAAAAAGATGCAAGAAACTGGAAGAATGCCAATTGATATGAATACTATAAAGTGAAGAGTGCGAGGCCTGGAAATTGCATTTAAAGAGAAAAGTGTAAATTTCCAACCAGGTCAATAGTAAAGAAAACAAGTTGTATAATTGTTGAATTGGCGACACCGGACCTTGACGTCGACGCTCATAAAGAGTAGCGGAAAAAACAAAATTTTAGATAAAAAAATTCAAAAAGAAAAATATTAACAATTTCAGACGCAGTTTAGAAAGCAAAACGAAACTAGAAAAATTTTAAAATGAGCGTGGGTGTCATGGTCATTGATTAAACGCGATCAGAGTTTAAAAGATGGTGTCGACCTTTCCCGCGCCCTAAACGGAGTTCCATTTACACTTGGAGACAGGTGGGAGACCAATTGGGAAGCGAGGAGAAGAAAGTTTAGCCAATTAGCAACAAATGGATCTCGAAAAACTTATAAAAACTCCGACTTGAAAAAAAAGAGCTTTCTCTCTAGAATACATCTGTTGTGATCGTCGCCCTCTTCCAATTTTTTGTATGCTTCAGCTCGCCGCTATTTTGTGCTTCTTTTCGTATCGAACATTGACTAGACGTCGCCCCGAGGCTCCGTCAGCGTTGAAAACAAAAGGGAAAAGAACTCGTAAAGACTCGTAAACCAAACTTTGGACTTCCGAACATCGACTTAATTGTGTAAGCATTGTCTCCTGAATAAACGGTTTCCTTGTGAAACACTTGTTTTTTCTGCCTCCTCAAAATCACCACCCGCATACGTATAGACCTTAGCTATCCCGACAGTTGGGAATAAAACCCCCCATTTCGGCGAACTTACAAGAGCATGACAAAAAATATTTCACAACAATGATGCAGTTAGCCAGTAGAAGTAGCTAAAAGGTTCAATTGTCATTGAACATAGGTAAGACACTTAAGAAGATAAACATAAAGAAAAGAAAAAAGAAGAGACTCCAGATTACACTGCCAAAATCCAAACGCAATGCAAATGGCTCGTAAAAAATTAAAAAAAAAGTTCGTTTCGGACGACGAGAAGTACTTTTTTCTTACCGGCATGCAAATTTACTTCACACGATCAATGAATATCAAGCACCTCCCGATAGAAAGTACAGATTTAAAAACGAATTTGAAGCGAACATTATACTGTACATTGTAATTTCACCAACAGCTATTTCGTAGTCATTTTTAAAGAGTACTCATTAGCAATTGATGCTGACCGTAACAAAACGAATTTCTAAAAAAAATTCTAATTCCTTTTCTTAACAAGCGTTAACAAAATGGCTGTTTCATCTCAGTCTGACAAAGATTCGTCTCACAACGCAAATTCGTCCTCCGAGTTTTTCAATGCAAAAACCATTATTAATGTACTGTACAAGAAAAAATATATTCATTTAAATCTGACACAATGCGGGTCAATTAAAGATTTCTTTGCATATTTGGCACAAATAGTATACAGAAAAGGTTAGCGAGAAAAACGTACCATACAATCGACCCAAAAAATAAAAATTTCCACTTTAAAGTATTGTGTTGGAGTATTATGAATGATTCCGACAATCCAAAGTTAACATTAACAAATAGAGAGTTTATTTCTACATCTAATCCTTTTGAGAGCAGCAGAGAAAGTGAAGCGGGAAAGTGGACAAGTGTTTACATAAAGGACATAAGTTATGTCACCTGCCTGACACCTGACCGAAGTTCACATACTTAGAGAAAGGAAGTGCAGTTGACAGCAAATTCCACGAAACTTCCTACAAATAATTGCTACAAATTGACACGGAGGCCATGCAACGGAGTTGCGAGTCTATCAAAACAAACGACGTCGCCAACCATGCGCCTTATGATCGCGTTCATTAGTTCTATACTATTTTAAATAAAATTTGTTTTAAAATTGTATATAATATTTAATAGTTACGTCAACATTTCGAAAAAATATTATGCGATAAAAACGATCCAGATATTTTGTCTCACCCCATTATTTAATGTAATTGTACAGTACTGTACTGTACATCACGATTGTTATATATATATTAAAAATCTCCGCGTAAACAAACTTTTTTATAGGATAGAAAAATAAATAATACTTACTTTATAAAATTTCCTCCACGTTTAAAATCTTCGTATTTTCTTAATAAATAAGTAAGGAAATTGCTAGGACATCGATTCTGTTTATTCCGAAGACAGAGATCTTCATAGCGAAAGAAACTGTTATTCCAAAATATGCTGATATTTCGAATAATTTGGTCTAATTTTACCAAATCTAATATAGCATTATCATTCAAAAGGGAATCGTTGTTTTTAGACACTGCAATAAAATGTGATATATTTCTAATTCTAGTAGATCTAGAGATGTCTAAATTACCACTGGAATTCAAAGAAAACATTGATTCGACAGAATTCCTTTCCAATTTTCCTCTTCCATTAATCGGAGTGTGGAGATATTCTGATTTCTTCACAATATGTAATTTGAAGAATCCAGTTGCCAGGACAATCGTTATCAATAATAAAATATAAAGGTACAGTTGAGGATGGCACCCGATATGATATCCAATTCGAGAAAACCAACAGGTAAAGCTGTTTTTAATATTCTTCTTCATCGTTATTCTGTAACAAAATATTACAAATTAACATATTATTTCTATTGGTATAGAAAAATATGTTGTGTTTAATAATAATAACTGTAAAATATTTGAAATAGTAAGAATTGCAAATTGTCATTTTCCATAGTGCTTGAACGCTTTATAGCTTAAATCGTAATTTTGTAATTATAAACGAAATTTTCATCTACAAATTAAATTCAGTTCATTTAATTACCCCGAAAGGTCAACACGGTAACAAATTAGAAAAATTCTTTGCTTATAAACAAGATCAATAAGACATGACTACAAATTTTCAACACTATCAAATGTGAAGTGTTTTAAAGTGACAAACAGCAAAGTAAGCAAAATAATTCTTCTATTTCGTATAAATCTGAACATCTTGATTTATTTCGTTTGTTGTTCACCATTTATAGGTAAAAATGAAGACTTAGTATACCAGGAGATTTTGAATGTTACTGAAGGTCATCAAAAATTCCCGAATAGCTTAATAATATTTGCATGGATTTTTCGAATTATGTGAGTGAATCATAATATCAACTTTATTTTGTATTATATCGAAATATGTAGACGTTAGTACACGAAAATATTAAATCGCTAAAGCGAGAGAATCTTATATATATTTGTAGTTTTAGAATCTAACGTTACACTTCAGGATTACTACACAAACCTATGCTCAATAGAGCATGCAAATTTAATGATACATTTTCTTAAGGCAGGAAAAGGTAATGGACAACAGTTGAACATTGTTAACAATCTTGTTTCCAAATGTAAATACTTATTGAGCAAACACCAGCGGCACCAACTTATATGAGCCCACGAAGCTCGGGTTAATTTAATATTTTGGGCTCATACATAGTTTGTTTCTTCGTAATTTACAGCCATTTGATATCGCAGTAAAACAATATTGTTCAATCGTTTTATCGATTGAAATCAAAACAGAAATACAGTAAAGTCTTTACGTTGAAGTTTAAGGAGTAAAGAGAATTAGACTAATTACGAGAATTCCAGGATTTTTTATAATTTTAAGTCCATGAAATATGTTATGATTTTTACCTCAAAATACTAACAGCTGTGAGATCGGGGGGAGGTAGGAGAAAGTCGTACCTCCCTTTTCTCTAACGCTCTTGTCAAGGATGGCTGTTTCGTTTATGAGCGTGACGCGTTACGCGTTACGCGAGTGGATAGGAGGTGAGACGGATGGGGTCGACGATAAGGCGAAGCGATATTCGAGACAAAGAGGAGATCATTTAACAATTATAACAAGGTTTATTAATATTTAACGAAGGACACAAATACAAAACCTGACTAATTTCCCTAAGTCGCGTAGGGGTCGAGAGAGAGCTCACAGATTCGGTTTATACCTCATTATTATTTCCTTAGAGTTAACACCTTAATATCATCGATGTGGAGAGTAGTATCCGAAATAGGCACAGTTTTATATAGTCGCGACTTAGCGCGGAGACGTTCGGACAGTAGGTCCGAGTCGGCGACGACGTGCGACGGCGTTTGTCCGGCAGATGATCAGAGACTCCCCCGAGGGGGTGGAAGGAGTGGCTTTTATAAGTTTTTGCCTGGGAAATCGGTCACGTGATCGTAGGTGGATGACGATTTGTGTCATAGGTGTTCCCGGGATTCAAAATACATGACGAATTCGGACGCTAAGTGTAAACTAAGGTTGCAAGACGATCTAGGCTACAATTTAAGAACAAAGGATTGTTGACAGTTATCTGGCCGGGGACGCATAGTTTCTCGTCCAGGGCCGTTTTTCGACAAGATGTTTATACTAGGGGAAAATTCCTAAAACGAATTATTTCAAAAAGTGACGCTGATAAAATCCAGATCTCACACAGCTAATTTTTATATTGATATTTTTGTTACATAATTTATTATTTTATTAGTATAATAAAGTAATAATTTGAGTTTCCAGACGAAGTTCGAACTTTAGTAACCCTCGAAATTCTTAGGTGACGCCAGATGTAAACGACGAGACTCGGAATTGTTCGAGTATGTGTCAAATTTCTGTCAAGGGCGTAGCGGAAGACGAACTCGAGCGCTCATAAATAGGCAGATTATTGACTCGCGAGCTTATAAAATGTTGGCCGAGATAAACCTTTTCGAACAAAAACAAGGAGAATTTTGATAAATGAAAGATGAAAATGATCGTTAAATTCTTAGACGTCAAAAAAATGGTATAACTACGGCCTGAATTATGAGTGCAGGTGGTATTGTTTTATAAACAATCGCCTGGCAGAGTCGTCATAGAGGTATCAAATAGACACCTCGAATCGGACCTTTCCCGCAACTACAGTTGCCATCTCAAAACTTAGTCTCGCCCGGAGATGATTTAAGAAACCAAAAAAAAAACAAAAAACACAAAAAACCCGGGATGTTTTCTATGGAAGTCTCGGGAGTTGAAGGGTCTAAAGTAAAGTTTTTTTTAACACTTTCCGCCTTGTGGGCACTAAGAGAGCCTCTTTTAGTAGGCCCATTATGGGTTCGGTCAGGCCCACAAAGGCGCAACCGAATGGTGAGGGACGGGGCCCGACATATCCGAACGGACCACCCCCGAAAAATTCCTGGGGATTATTCGACCCGTTCGGATTCGATCCCGGGTCCCCCAGAGCGGTCGGCTGCCACCATTACCGCTCGGCCATCCGGCCGTCGAATAAAGTAGGGTTAATACTACAGTAGCTGGCCGTATATTTCTAAATATTTCTCAAAAATTACACTTTTTATTGCGATTTCAGACCCCTCGACTTAATTAAACGTATATATATAATAAAATCTATTAATTAAAAAATTAAAAAACTAATGGATGTCGTTTTTGACATCATAAAGTAGCTTTAAATAACTTTACCGAAGTAAAATCCGTGCACTAGAACTTTAGAACAATGAATGAAATTTGATTTAAAAAATCCCATAAAAAACAACTAAGTGCTAATCGTACGTCATTAAAGGTTGATTAAAATCATTATAAAATTTCTTCGCTCGGGTAAAAATTTTTGCAAAAATTTGGAGACTTAAAAAAACATCCGAAAATCAAAGGGTCAACAGAACTGTTATGTATCGTTATTTAACCTGCTCCAAAATGACTAAAGCGCGGGACGATAGAAGTAACTTTATTCTATAACGTACCATTAATCATCAACCAACACGAACACTGATTATCAAACTGTCCCCTATGTAGGCTATATCATGTCACTTTCAATAGATATCTCTTGACAGAACAGTCGCAAGAGAGAGTACGATTATATATTATGCAGCAGCACTGCGCCTACGCCAGTTATAGACGTTATGTATTTAAGCCAACGACCACCACAGTAGTAATTCGGTACACGGGGGAAGAAATATACGAGATGGTTTGCATATAATTTTGTACATATTTATTTCAACTTGCACAACCGAAAGAAATATTAATTAACCCCGGAGCCCAGAGATAACTCACTGAATCCCGGAGTCTCCGGGTCAAACCCGGATAGGTGGCAACCATACCCGCGAGCCGAAGACGTTTCGTCTTTCACCTGGAGACATAGGAGAGACCAATCGGGAAGCGAGGAATGGGACGAGGGAACAATCCGAAGTGTGAATAGCGGGAAAATTTCACACTAAAAATGGGATTTCAAGGGATTTCGAAAGAGAGTCTCCACGGATATTCCGTAAACAATCGTGGTCCGTATTGAGTTGTGTCGTTGCCATCAAGATAGAACTCCGCTGCACCATATCCTCGATCGTCTGTCAGCCCAGCGATCTCATCTCGTCTGCCCGGGGCTGCGACCGACGCCGAAGTCCTCGCCTCTCTGCCTCACCGAAAGACTAGTGAAAGAATGTCAATTGTCGAAGTAAGCATGAATGTTAACAAATAAACGGCTTTTTTTTTTTAACTCTTTCCACCCTGTGGGCATTAAGAGGGCCTCTTTTAGTAGACCCTTTATGGGTTCGGCCAGGCCCACAATGGGGCCACCGGGTGGTGAGGGACGGGGCCCGACATATCTGAACGGACCACCCCCCGAAAAATTCCTGGGGATTTTCGACCCGTTTGGATTCGATCCCGGGTCCCCCAGAGCGGTAGGCTGCCACTCTCGACCGCTCGGCCATCCGGCCTAGACGGCTTTTTCTTTATAAAACACCTGTCATCATTTGCCTCCTCTGTCACCGCTCACACACGACCTCTCACAAGGTTCATCCTGACACGAAATTAACTGAATCTATCTAAAAGACGGCAACCTAACACGGGTGGCGAGGAGTGGTTTCCAAGTCTCCTATCACCACCGGGTCGGCTACCTTACAATAATATAGAGCTTAATATTCCAAGGATAAGAAATGATTTAAAAAATTCTAATACTGTACTTTCTATTTTGTAATATTATTTTCACGGCTGTTTTAAGAGTGGAAATGTATGACAATCGGTCAGAAGACGACCCCAAGATGTTTGCATACTTAGACTTAGGAAGCCTTAAAACGTCGTAAAATAAAAAAAAAAAATAAAATGCAGGATGATTTCTGTATGTATGGATGTTAGTGTGTAAAAGAAAAAAAGAGAGATTTTGTTCACCCTGTTTGAAGCTTAACAACTTACGTGCTTTTTGTCGAAAATTTCTGAAATTTTGAATGGAGGTTTGTTTGTTACGAAAATTGACGTTATTAAATTTTGGTGGTTAAAAGTCCAGGGGGTGAAGAGATAATGGGGTCTTGTTTATCTCCAGTATGGTCTGACTTAACGAGGATTTCACTTGTTATTAGCATTTCTAGTATTGATATATATATATATATATATATATGGGAAATTCATTTCTAGCCTCAAAATTAAGCTTTTTGCTATTTTATTGATATAATATTTAAAAATATAAAAATATTTTAAATAAAATATGATAAAAGATGGCGCCACCAATATATTAATCGTTGTTGGGAAACTTGTGCAACTCGTTGCTGATTTATTTTTTCAAGTATAAATACTGCAAAACACTACTAAATCGTAAAATTTCAAAATTATTTGAAACATAACTTAATGCCAGTTTTATTCTATTCGTCGGCTCTCTGGTTCATATGGAGGTTATAGCCTTATATTCGCCTTTCTTCCGAACGGTGGTGGTATGATCGCTTCGCGACCGAAGAGCCAGCCGTTTATCTCACGGCCTAAACCTACGCGCGGGAAACCGTTCCTTCCGAAAGAACTTTTATGGGGAATATGGGGAACTGGCCTCCAATTCAGTCGTTATTGGCTAAAAGAAAACCCGGAATACTCCTAGCAGCCAGCCTGTCCGAGTCGCTGCGCGAACCCACGACCGAACTTCCCAGCGTTTAGGGTCCGGTCACCACCGCTATGAGCGTCAACGGAGCCCACTCGCCCACTGGCGGGGCAATTAATGCCAGTGTTTGTAATTAAAACGTATAAATACAACCTATTTTAAATATTTTGGTGGTACTTTTCTTTTTTTTATATTTTATAATTTTATATTTAAAAAATCGCAATTAGTTAATTTTCTTACAAATATCCTGATATTTCTTGTACTTATTTTTTATTGTAGGCATTTTGCCTAACCTATTAGTACTAAAAAATTTACAACCAAAAAACTTTTTCCTTTTTATCAATAAATATTAACAAAGCACTCTAACGGCTGTGTCCTAAAACATGAGTTCTTAACTTTATATTTAAGGACTCCTTCTCGCATTAATGTTCTTAATGCATAAAATAAATTTTTAAAATAGGCCTATATGATTTAAAATAAAAAAAGACACACGATATATTAATCTATGCTTCTTTCTTAACACAATAATTAACAACACAACTTTTAAAATATAAGAATGTTTTAGCAGAAATTTTTATAGTTTCATAATTTTCAAAAAAATGCCATATCTCGCTCTAATTGTAACGATCCATCTCCGTACTAAAGAAGCCCGCCAGTGGCAGAGTGGATAAAACCACTGAACAGTGGATGTTAGTCGTGGATCATTGCCTTTCGAACGGGCAAGTCACAAGTCACGTGGATTTTTTCGGGTTTTCTTCACTTTAGTAACACCTAAATATGGGTTAGATCTCTCGGCAAGCATTCAATCTTTGTACATGCCTCACGTGTCTCGTTGCCGTTACCAAATAAATTCATGTAACGTTTTTATAGTCTACAATACCTGAAATAATAGCGAGGTTGCGGCCGAAGTTTTCATCTCGAAAACGTGAACGTCGGACGTCGAACGCCGCTGAGAAGATCGCGGCGCCCGACGTTCGATGTACGACGTTCGCGTTTCAAAGATAAAAACTTCGGTCGTAACCTCGCTAATAGATCTGTACTGATTGAGTTATATTTAGAATTATCACATGAATTCAATTTACCTTTAATCAATAATTCTAAATTACACTAAAACTATATCAAGCATCGCGAAGCTCAATATGCATTTAGAAACATAACCAAACGTTCGCCTTAATCAGGCTATAAGTAACGATTAATGCTAAATATTTTGCGACTAGACGCAAGGCGCCATCTCTTAACTAAATTAATAATTATATTACTATATTTATCTTTCACTTTTTAATTTCAGACTTAACGTTATTTCTTTAGTTGTGTAACGCGTTATTATTAACTTTTTCATACATATCATTCTTTAATGTCTCGACTGGTACTATTATTTCTACTCCATTATTACTATTTGTTCACTTTTATTAAATTTAATCAATTCGGCTTCAATTTGAAAAATACTGTAGACCTATAAATTCGCACTGTCGTTTGTCTCCTGTCTGTTGCCTGTCTGTCATTCCTTAAACTCGAGAACGATATCCTCGAACAGATATGTAAAGTTTAAGGGCAAGAGGCCCGATTAACTAATACGAACTTCCGGTGTCGATCGGAAGTCATATAATTTCAATTCAGAAATTTTTCAAAACAGAATTACAGAACAGATAACTCGCATAACCCTGTTGTTTTCATTGAAAAGTATAATGTATAGGGTGCAAGACACAACTAATTTGAGATTATAAAATATAATTTTAATAATATTTGTAATATTTACTGCTTGGACAACAATTATAAATTTGAAAAAATTACAAAATTTCCTATGGACAAACCGTAAATGTGTCCTTCTTCCTTGCTGTCCCTTCCCCACTTTTAGAGTAGTCTGTAGTTAATTTTGTAATTTTTCCAAATTTATCAAGACATATTTTAAATTCAATAACTTTAAAATATTAAAAATTTCAGTTCGATATTGTGACGATGTCACGATACTTTTTGTTCGTTTTAATTTATCATCATCCAAAAAGCTTATTTTCTAGTCCTATAATAGTTTTATATGTGCTGTGCAGTACCTACTTTACTTTTATTTTGTTTATTTATTTTGTTTCTTATTATATCCTGATGCTTTACTCCAATATCTTTAACAATATCCAATAGAAAATACTTATCATTAGTGTATAAAATCCTAACTATTGAAGCAAAAATGCAAGCTTAAAAAACAAAATTTTCCCAATGACTTGATATAGAGATAACATTTGATCCCCGGTTTTTCCCGCTGTGGATCTAATTTTAAAATTCGGTGTCTATTGCCACATACAATTTTATAACTTCTGTTAATCCGAAAATTTCGTTGAAATCCGTCAACTCACTACTTCGAATAAAGGTGTTTCGGCGATTTGTTAATTTGATCCATGGCAAGTAAGCTTGTTCGCTTTGATCCCTGCGATTCGATAAATTTAAATGTTACTAATTTATAATTTCGGCAACTGGTGCTAAGAGTGTATACAAGAAAAGCCATCTTATACATTTTTTGAAATTCTTCAGTAAATTAAATAAAACTTGGGTAGTAGTATTTTAAGTCGCTGCAATCAAAAAAAGGTACTTTTTCATAATATTTCATATAAATGAATATATTATTATATAACGGTGAACGTTATATAATAATATATTGAAAACGATATTATATAGAAACTTCTAAAGAAATAAGAATGAAAGAATGAAAAAAGGTTCGAAATGCATATCGTTTTTTGAAAGAGTCGCTTATGTTAATTGTGGCTTGCGAAAAACTGCTACAGAAGTTGTATTGAGTATATTAAAAAAAACTAAATAAATGAAAACTTAAATATCCTTAACTAAATAAATAAACTTACTTATTAACTTTGCTAAGTATATTGTAGATTATTATAACATTTCCCGAATCATCCCGTAATCTCATGTCTAAGAAAACTTCACGATTCTTACCTGATAATACTTTTACACGGCAGATTTTCTAAAATGTGTTAATTCTAACGTCGTTCAAGAAAAATTGAATTTCAATGCCATCGAAAAATTGGTTTTTTAAATTTTACATTCAACCGGTTATTCGAATTTTTTTTTATTTTAATTAAAATTCTGTGAACGTTTATCAGAAATTACGCATCTTGGAAAGTAGCCTAATTATCAGTTAAAACGCGAGAGTTTATTACTTTTACATATACGTATCAAATTTTTATTTTTACATCAAATCTTAATAATTAAATAATTTAAGAAATAATTTATAAATTGAAGAATAATTTATGTAGAAATTATCTTATTCGAATAATTTATACGATATTAATTACTCATATTTGATTGTTACTTTCCCGCTATTATATATAAAAATGTCCGTCCTAAAGTTTTTACATTATTGGACTTAACTCGTTCAACGCTTTCCGTAATCGTAAAATCTTTTCATGATTTTTGAAATCTGTTAATAATTTTGTAATTTGTGTAATGTTTAAAAAACAAAATATTTTTTAAGATTTAAAAGTAAACAATTTTTTGCAATATTTGCATTATTTTCTAAAATTCCTCACTTAAATCGTGGCAAGGACTACGAATAATAAAAAATATTTATATCGTCGGGCGATTTACTGACAAGAGAAAATTTAAAATATTTTTAATAAATTTTATACTGAAATATTTCATATTTTAAACAGATGAAAAATTTTCAATTTTTAAAATATAAAAAATGTATGCAAGTTTTATAATTATCAATGTCCTAAAATTCTTCAAGGCTAAATCAACTAATAATCTTTGAATACGTGTATATTTATATTTTATAAATTTTAGTTATACAATAACAAGAAAAACATTACTTAACTCAGTAATTTCGGAGTGTTATAAAAACACTTTCGAGTTTGCGAAATATGTATTAATTTCCTTATTGAGCACTCTGTAGCTGTAATCAATAAACTTGACGCCAAAATTTGTATACAGATTGTGCAAAGTCGGCAGAAAAGGCAATTACATAAACAAATTAGTTCAAAATTTGCGACTTAAAGTCGTTTTATAAGAATATCGGCGAAACAAAGAAGCAAAAACACAACAAAAACTTATTTATTCGTTGCGGAAGAAGATGCATTCGGCACAGGATGGCTACTGATACTGTATAAAGAATTTTGATATTTACGACTAGATATTTATTTATAAATATTTATGACTAAAAATTAATTAAAATCTATTTTAATGTAATTATTTTTCTTTGTGTTTATTGTCATGATTTCTTCATTGTTTTATGTTCGTTTCCTTTGCTCTTACTATTTTTTCTGTGCTACAAAAGATTTATCTCCGTGGTGCGTTGTGAATAAATTTAAATTTTATTTTAATTCATTGACAACGCACCACCGCAATTTATTATAAATTTTTATATCTTTATTTTTATCTATATATATATAATATACAAATGGACGAGTTTTTTGCCTATATTTCACTCTGCAGCCAAAACTACACATCGCACATGAATGGTGTTTGTGTGTGGTTAGTAAGCCCAAAGTCTCCCATCGTGCACTATGGTGGTTGCGTCTCGATAGCTATGAGGGTGTGGGAGATATATATAGGGGTTGAAAGTGGTTGACTTCGAAAATGTGTGACGCTTCAATGAGAATGTTCCAGTTTTTTTTAGAAAGTTCCAGAATTTTCTGGAATATCGTAGAATTCTCACACATATTTTCTGTCCTCACTCTCATTCTTCACCTCTACAACCTCCTCCCTCTCATTTCTTTTTAAATTAATATCACATTATAGTACATTTTTTAAAATAATCAAATTTAAAAAAATTAAATGGCAAAAAGAAACAACGAATATTCTGGAAAGTTTTGGATTACTTTAATAATTTTTAGATCCTTCAAGAATGTTCCATAATATTCTATATTATTTCAGAAGCTTTTGGACGTTTTCAATAACAGATTATCTGACGCAACCCCCATAGTGTACGCTGAACCTAAGGAGGTGAAATTTGGCACACACTTAGGGTATGCCGTGAAAACGCACACTAAGAAAGGATTTTTCGAAATTCCCCCCACGGGGAGTAGAGGGAGAGCATTAAGACTTAACCTGAAAAACGGCTTCTGCTGTACTATTTTAGATGCGAATTTTTGTTTTTAATTACGTTTAGTTTTCATTGAGTAGGGCCTACTTAGGGGTATTAAATTGATAACATTTCAGACATTGTTATGAATATTTTTATATATTTTGATGTTTTAACCAAATGTTCGAACCGTTTTAAATTCGAATTTGATTTTGCATATTGATTAGATTATAGAACGATTGTAAACGGTCCAGAAAATTTATCAAATTAAAATTAGTTCGTTTGATTCTCAACAATTATCATCATTCTCAGCGGTAGGTGTTAAATAACAATTACTATGGTTGTTAAAATTCTGAATGTAAATAGGGTTTGCTTGCAAAATCCGCGCAGACGAAGTCGCGGGTAACAGCTAGTATTTAATAAAATTACATACATTTCTTCTCGGTTTGCGTTTTAAGTCATAATTATCGAACTAATTGTGTTTGAGTTAAAGACTGATGGTTTCCTCTTTGATTATGCATGCGATCTCCAGCACATGACGCTAAAATAATGCTCTTTTATGAAAAACCCTTTTCCAAAAGCAGGTAGTTCAAGCAGTTTTCTGCTTTAGAATCGTATTTTATTGTTTTGTTAAGGCACAGTTCAAAAGTTTTAAAATCGGATTCTTTAATTTTTTTCGAATTTTTACATTCGTAAAATTCGATTTTGAAAAGACTAAAACCGGTTTGTTTTGGCTCAGGTACAACATCCTTGAAACATATCCTAATTCCTGACGTGATGTGCGAGTAACAAACATTTTTAATTAACTACATGGTGGTTTACAAATTGTCTTATTTCATAAAAATATGATAATATAAAATAAAAATATTTTTACTTTCGTTGTATTTAAACCATGCGTGTAGATTTATTCGTAACAAACAACGAAATTAACATAAATATAATTAATAATTATGTAGTGATATCGGACCTCCTCGTCCTCCCTCACTTGCGGTTTTGTCGGAACGGGTTAAATCCACCTGCACGTGGTAATAAAGGGTTGTAAAAAAGGAATAATAAATATAGACAAAGAACCATAAGAAGAAGGGGGAAAAGGCGGGAAAAGGGAAAGTGAGGGGAGTTCGGGACGCGGGAGAGAATGGAAGGAAAAAGTGGTGGTCCCTGAGTGTAGAATAAAGTTTATGTGTAGTAATATGTAACTGTTTTAATTTTGTGTGACGAACCGACGGGGCGGAATCCGCTGATTCAGAACGGGTTCCCTACAAATTATATGCATACTATAAACAAACGAGCAATTATTTATTGCGACGTCGTCACAATGCCGGGCTGCAATTTTTAATCATAGTTTTCATTTATTTAATTGAAAATATACTCTCTTTTCCTCAAATATCTAGTGGCTTGCCTCTGTACATCATACATTTTCGTTAGCAAAGGAGTCGTTCCGTTCATCAATTAATTGCTTTCAGGGAAAAATTTTTTATTGAGAAATCGTGACTTTACCTTTTGCATTAAACTTTCTTGTATAGTTAATCGGGATCTCCTGACCCTACTGTTTCTGAATCTAGTCTCGTTTTTTCATCTCCTAACTCTGTTTTCTAGAGTTAGGAATGACAGTCGGACGGACGAATTGACACATACGAATATAGAAATTTATAAGTCCACAATTTTTCAAACTGCAGTTCAGAAATGTTAATCTTAAAACTAAAACTATATTCATATTTATGTTGCTTGCACTTATATTTCATTTATTATTATTATTATTATTTTGTTGTTGTTGTTGTTGCTTTAATGGCTGTAAGAATTTCTAAACTTTTAGACAAACAGAATTCAAATGCCTTTTATTATGTAAACAGAAATTAAAAAGTTGTAATTTTTATTTGTTATTTTCCATTGTTGTATGGCAACGCATCATGGCCTTTTCTTATCTAATTACGCAATTCGGACTGTCTGATCTCTTCCAGAGCTTATTAGTATAGTTATAAAAATCTTGTTAATGTAACTGCCAACGTGATTGTAAGATAAGAAGGAGTTGTAGTCCCGCTTCGGGCCGATTTCTTTCTTTCAGAATTTTGTAAATTAATTATTCGAATATTAATTAAATGAAAATTTTTAAATTTAGGAAGAGATAGCGCATAACACCTGCCTCTACCGCCAAATTACCTAGTATTTGGTTAATAATCAAATCGATCAGAAACCTTTAAAAATGCAGCTTTTTATTAACTTTTCGAGAATTCGATCGTTCAATATCGTTCCGAACTGTGAGATTTTCCGCGTTATCTAGAATTTTTAATTATTAATTTCCCTCTCTTCTCCGACTTTCGTCGGAGAGGTCAAGAGGATGACTCATTTGTTTTACCTTTTTACTATGACGCCGCAAAGAAGTGGCCTTCTCATTTTTCGCCAGATGTCCCAGGTGTCCGAGAAAATTCCTCCCCTCCCACCGAGGGTTCAACTAACGATAGCCATGTTCATGAGACCTCTTCTCTAACCAATTAGCGAAAGATAATTGGGTTCCGCGAGTGAGAGTAGAAAAAGGGTCACCTTGTTGAGAGGTTCGAACTAAACTTTCTCACTTATGACTAAGTCTATGATTCACCTAAAAATAACAGTTATCATATAAGTCCCAACAAAAAGCTTAACCTGCCGACCCTTCCATCCGGTCATGGAAAGCTAGAAACTTCGATTCGGGACAGTTGATATCAACAATTCTTAGTCATACGTGCACACATCACCTGATGTGTTTGTCACCGTCCGTACCGTCGGATATAAAAAGGGGTCTGATCTCGGCCTCAAGGCGGACGTCAACAACGGCCAGACATGACAGCGGACATTAGGAGACGGCATTGAAAAACGAGACGAGGAACGCCGATAGCGAACTTGGAAGACCGTAGACTCCGCCACACCTTCCGACACACCTCTCGATCCGCGAAAACTTCACGGGCCCGCATAAAGTGGATCTGATACCCGAGGTATACACTGGCTTTGTGACTCCATCTCTTTCTAGTGAAATACTTGTAAAATAGATGTAAGGTCTCATAACGATTCCAATGATCGGCGCCTAGATTGTCAGATCATTACGCGCTTTATAGCGGAAACATACTGATAATTATCCTCCTGTCTCATAGATTATCCTAGTTTATAGTGCGTGGTATACGGTTCGAACATCCCGCGCCTAGATTGTTACACGCGGTGCATCTTGGAAGTCCTCTTCGGAAGTTATGTTTGATATTCAATCTCCTGTAGCTTAGTTTAGTTTATTAAATGTTTGTTTATGTTAAAACCTGTCTCCTGTTATTCCGGGTCACTTGTTCACCCCCTCCCCACTCACTTCAGCCCTCCTACAGCCATCCATTGACCTAGTGACGGATCTCACCGATCCGCGCCGATAAGTGGGGCCAAAAGCACGCAGCTTTTACCCCTCCCCCCGGTTCTCACACGAACAAATTTCGTTTTATAGAAATCAAGGTCATTCAAATGGCCGTAAACTTTCGTAAAAGTTAATAGAAGCTGCATTTTTAAAGGTTTTTTGTCGAGGTTTGATTATTATTTCACTGCTGTTTGAGTGTAAATTTGGTTAACAATAATAGTACGGGTTGTATATCCGACAAGCGTTTGGCGTTAATATATAACTATAGGGTTTGGATATTTATATTTCAATGTAAAAATATTATAAAATAATAAGACCAAAAACATAAAACTTTAAAATTCGTATAGGCCTAAGTAACATAGTTTATTATGTACACATTTTTTTATATAATAGAAACTATAATAGACACGTGTCACGTAAATATCTAATGAATTGCTACTCGTGTTTGCCAATTGTCCTTGGTGTATAATTAATTATTGGGACGTTGCTAAACAGGTCGGTTGTTTAAACCTGATTTACAAGTCAAATTTTTATTTATCTGTACAAAAGTACATGGGAAAACAAGACTGGCTACGGTAGCTTCCTGTAGCAATGGAAATAACGAATACAAATTTAAAA
Organism: Centruroides vittatus; assembly: GCF_030686945.1. Lineage (NCBI taxonomy): Eukaryota > Metazoa > Arthropoda > Arachnida > Scorpiones > Buthidae > Centruroides > Centruroides vittatus. Next base: position 129,905 of record NW_027122359.1, on the reverse strand, counting down.
TAAGTGTTTAAGTACTATATAAAATTTAAATTATTGTTGTCTGAAACTTTAGAAATTCTTGTAGTTCTTTAAAAAAACAAGAAAATACGTTAAAAAACAAAACGAGTGCTGAGAACTTAGATAAGAATATAATTTTGCTATTTCGATATTTTTTGTTCTGTACTATAAAAGTTAGTTTCTTCTTTTTTGAATCTACTGCTAAATTACTTAGTATTTCTTTACATTTCTCGAAAATTTATTTACGATTCAGATTCCGTATTTCACGTTCGTGTCCTCTTTTAACGAAAAAATTGTCTTATAACGAAAGTAATCAAGTTGTCATTAGTATTGCTAATATTGCTAATTATCATTATTGCTAATTTGAGATTATATTCTTTCTTCTGAAGTTTATTTTATGTTTTTCATTTTTCGAACCTAAGTCGTTCGATGTACGAGATATTACTGTACACATTTTCTAATTGTTGAAATAAGTCAAATCCATTTATTATAGATAATAATGTGCACTATGTTTGTATTTTATCACATATCGAAGTCTTAAAGCTTCTGAATATAGATAAATTTTGATAAATTTTAAAATATCTAAAAATAAACGCTTTAATTGACCAATTAAACAAATACATGTGAGTACCGAGGAGATATGACGACGTCGTACCTTTTTTTGATCGGCTATGAAGTCGGAGGGACTTGCCCACTAGTCAGAGATGGCTTATTTGTCTTTAGTTTTATCTCGAGAGGACGGGACTATATTTTCGTCAGGCGAGTGTAAGAGGGAGGAGTGTCGTCGATAAGGCGACAGGCGATATACGAATAAAGGAGGACACCAATTAACAACGAAATAACGGTTTATTGGTTATCTAAATAGACGTTACAATAGTGTAACATCGAGTGAATTTACTAATCCTTAATGGGCGAAGGGGCCGAGAGAGAGTTCACAGAATTTGGCTCCATACCTCTTTGATAATCCGTATATAGGCACTAAGGAAACAAAATAAATCCGTTAGGCACAAAAGAAAAATTTATATCCACAGCGACTCGTTCACGGACGAGAATCCACTCTCCGGAGGGGGGGGGAGAAAAGTGGCTTTTATAGTTTTGCGGTGGGAAAACTGTCACATGATTAATGATTTTGGAGGTAAAAGTGTGTGTGGAGATTAAAGTTGTCTTCGAGAACTAAATAATATGACGAAATCGGATGGTAACTATAAACTTTAAGTCTTGTGTGGGAATAAGTGTCAAGATAGGCGAATGTTTACCTTAACAAAAGGGGAAATTAAAATCCTTTAGCAATATTGTTTCTTTGTGTTTCGCGTTTGTTAGAAAAAGGAAAATTGATCAGGGAAAAATCGGTATAAATTCCGGATTTCACATACACGTAATTAAATTCTACATTTTGTTGCGTTTATTTGGATTCGGGTTGGCGATATAAAAATGAAGAATAGGATCACCATTAAAACGTCATTAAAACCATTGTCGTCAGACTTAGTTATGTTTTCAAAGTTTCAGCTTTCTATCTTAAGGTAATAATTAATAATATTGCTACATACCCAGCCAGGGGCAAGAAGGGGCAGCTGCCCTTCCCTTGAAAAAAAATTGAAGTGTAGTAATTGACACACAGACACGTATCAATTTAGTATTGGTTTTGAATAATGAATATTGTGACAAGACTAGAGCCATCTCTCGTAAAATCTCACTCTCCCTCCCCACTTTCTCGAAACTAATATGAGTTGCCCTCTCTAGTACAGATCCTGGGTATGCTGCTGTATCCACACTTATTGATAAGTTAAGAAATATCGAAATTTTTCTTCTGTTTATCAATTATATTACATCAAGTTTCTTCAAACGTTTGACACAAACTATATTTGCGACGTTTTGGCCTTCAAATTGTCCCTTTAGAATATAGACAATTATGTATAAATAATATTATGTTTATATATATATATATATATATATATATATACTGTTATTTATAAATCTGAATTATTGTTTTAAATATTAGACTAGATACAGTTTTAGTATGTTATGTATTATTGTATTAATCAAGTGTAAATGTGTGGTTAATTCAGTAGAAATATTTAGGTAATTTATTTTAAAAATCATTTTAGAAAGTTTGATTGAAGTACAGGAAATAATTTACTCTGTATTATTTGTATTTCCTCTGTGAAAAATATTTACTTTTTTATACTTCTGTAATAGGAAATATTGAAAATGATAGTAATTATTATTGCTTTAAATATATAAACAAACAGTTTTGTAAAAAATTAGTACTATTTGAAACTTTTTGGAACTTTTCTTTCATTAATTAAGCTGTCTCTGTATGAACACGTCATGCAAATAATATCAAAATCTATTGATGCATTTGTGACAATGCGCGAAGTCCCCCTTTGCTTCGGCACCACGGGACCGAAGTGTCGACATTGCGTCGGCGAAGACTGCGATGACTAATTCGTCAGGACTGACACCACTGTGTCTTCTAGGTAGACACATAAACCTAAGTGGTCGTTAATTTCGTTTTTCCCGCGAGTGGTCACGTGCGCGGGCGATCGGATTCGGGAAAAGAGGTGTGAGAGATGGCGAGACGGAAGTGATTGACTCGGATGCAAGGTTAACAACTAAACAACCGACTTAATTAACATAAACAGAATACATAAATGGACGATCGAGAGAGAGAGTTTCCAGTTAATCGCGTGATTATATAGATACCTTGATTGCAAATGGGCGTCTTTCAGGATTGATGTTCGGGCGGTTATTCGGACGGAGCGGCGATCCTAAGTGGGAGAGACTCTTCTGTTGACGGGGTTGAATGTCCTTTTCCTGGAGGGCGAATAATAATCCGTATCGTAGGGTTAACCAATAATCCGTATCGGAGGATTGAACAATAATCCGTGACGGAGGATAGTTCGATATTCGTGATACTTTTCTTGGCCGGCACTCAGTTTCTGTCCCTCGGACTCTCGACGACGACCATTGTCCTTGACTTTTCCCCGTTTTATGTTCCCAAGCCACGTTACTCTTTTTTACCAATAGTAATTTCTATTATTCCATTATTAAGTAAAGTATGTACTGTACATATAAAATATTCTATGAACCATGTGACGCATTCGATGAGTTCCCTGAGAAAAAAAACGACTCCGGGGGGGAGAGATGCGATCATCCTCCGGTAATAAAATGGAAAAATGGGTTTATTTCTGAGATTTAAATAAATGTATTTTCAAAGACGAAAAATGAATTTTTTTTCGAAATCTCACTAAATTGATGCTGAGAATTTTAATACGCCAAATTTCATTGCTTTCCTTTTAGCTTTCTCCTGGGAAGTGCCATGTTAAATGTTCATTTATTCTTTACATTAGTCATATAAAATATTTATTTATTCATATAAATATAAATTTCCATATAAAATGGATATAAAAATCCATTTTATAATAATTTCTTATTGTTTTTGATATTAAACGCTATATTTGTTTCTATAAAATATGTGTTTGATATGTATTTTGGAGTCTCTAGAACGAATTAATTGGTTATACATTAATTCATATTGAAATAATTGCCTCGGTTTCGGACTTCGCCGATTGTTTTCGAACTGATTATCGACGAAAACCGAGGTATCACTGTATTTTACATCTTGAAACAAATTGATGATCTTCATTCAAACGTTTAAAAAAATATTAATGAATAGGGGAGATCCTTGTACCTTGGGACACCTTGTACTTCGAGACAAGCTCGTCATTTGAAAAATAATACATTGAGAAGTAGTAAGTAGCGATATCTAGTAGCTACTGTATTTCATTACAACATTCAGAATGCATGACGTAAAGTCGGCCATTTTGAATCGTTTCACCGCTGTGACACGTGGTGTAATTTTTATAGGTGTTGTTTTATTGCAATCCATTTGGATATCGGTTTTAATCGAAATACTTTGAGTTAAATAATTTAATTAAGGTACAGTTTGTTGATGACTACATTCGTAACCACTTATTTTAATAAATAACATTGGATTTCTGTAATTCAAAAATTATAACCATATTTTGTTATAAACAAGAGAAAATTGTACCTTGGGACAGTGAATTTCTTGTACGTTGTGACAGTCCCAAGGTACAAGGCATTGCTTTTCTCAAATATTTAATTAATTTTTTCTGTTTTCTCTCTAGTGAAACCGTGTTTTATATTTAATATCTTGCACAGACACAATGTAGTGACGAACTTAAACATTAGGCAAATTTTTCATCTTTATTCAGTTAGGACGCTTTCTACATTAGGCGTTTCGGGCTCCTGCCCCTCATCAGCCAACTAAACAATAAATATACACATTTATATTTTTTATTTTTATTTTTATTTATTTAATATCATTTGGTTTACTTTTGTCGTTATGGTTTAGACTGGATTCAATGCGTTACCTGTCGATTCTGGGTGCACGAAGATTGCACCTTTTTTGAAAATTACTCTCAGAAATGCGGTATTAATCCTAAAAAAATTAGTAAGTAGTAATGTTTGTGACCTATATTTGTAATGACTATTGTTTTTCTTAATGCAAAAATGAGATTATCTTTGGTTTTCAATCATTTAAATGCCTTCTACAGAACATTTAAGCTTTATACTTACCTGCATTTCCAGCATATGACACATTTTTGTTAACTGATAGAGCTAATATTGTAAGTTTATCCAAGTCTTTTCCCTTATAACATCTTTTTTTCATCTGGCGGAAGTTAAAATTTACAAAAACGTTTGGATTGGTTCGTGTCTCAAGGTACAATCCATAATTGTACTTCGGGACAAATATCTGTAAGTAATTATTTGACATTTTTTCATAAAATTGACATAAACAGTTGTAAAATACCATAAAAATAATAAAGAGCCTTGTGAAAAAATTGCTTGTACAAGTAGTGCCACGAAGACAAAATATTTTACACTTGATTTCGCGTGTTATAGATGGTAACAGTGCCTAAAGATAGTATGACTAAAACGGCACGACAAACCTTGCCAGACCGCGTGTACAATAAACCATACGAAGAACAAAGTTATTACATTGTAGAAGGCCGATTCCTCAGGAGAACACTGCTGCAACGTTAAGTTTTGCGAAAACTGGAGAAAACTTTACGGAAACATTTCGACCTTTGAATCAAACTTATGGATGCGTTGCTCTAGGTCGTACGCAATGTTATGAATGGTTTACCCGATTCAAAAGCCAGGTGGTATTTTACTCCTGAGGACCGGAGAAAATCTAGGGATTTAGAGGAAATCTATATAAATGTACGGTACAATACATAGTAAAATGAATAGCATACGTTTATTTAAAAGTAATCATTCAAAGTCAGAACAAACAAAACTTTTTAATATTTTTTGTTCTCAGTAAATTTTCGTGCGATAAAGAGTTGTTGTTTAATAAAAATAGACAAAATCTGCCCAAAAGAGATCACCATTTATTTTCTCTGTGTTCCAAGACAATACACTTTTCGGCGACTGACCTTTCTTTCTAGGCTACTTGTCGCCGGAAGTTACTAAAAAGTCCTTTTAAAAACACAAAACATTTTAAATTAAAATTATAGATAATATATAAAAAAGGAATTGGTGACGCTCAGATGTCTTGCCTGCATCCACCTATACCTTCTTGTTCTTCTGCAATTAAACAGTCGTCATATTTATACTCTTTCATAGAAACAGTATTCAGGTCCTTAGGTCTACAGTAAACTTCTTTGAAAATACCTATATTTTTTAGATTTGGTATTTTCAAAAAAATCTAAAGAGAAGATCTAAAGCATTGAATTCTACATTTTTTGTTGCATTAAAATTAGTATTTATTTCATAATTTTCAAATACAGTACGATGAAGCAAACATTGGTAAATTAAACGATATAGAGCATGAATTAAAATATTACCAATTAAAATTCACTTATAAAATGTTAACTGCTTACAAGCAAATTATGTTAGAAAAACGTTTCAGTTTACTAAACACAATAATTGTTTTAAATGTCTTCGATTCGGTCTAAAATTCGATTTGAACATGCGAAGATCTAAAGCACTCAACTGTACTTAAATATACGATAAATTTATAAATGGAATTTCAAAACTGGTCTGGCTTATGACTATTTATTCAGAATGTTGCCAAGTTTTATCCAATTCTACACAATGATAAAGATATACAGTATTATTCAATTACAATGTTAAATTGAGTAAATATATTAGTTTTAAGTACAGTACAATGATTAACTACTATAAATTTTAACTTCATATATAAATATTTTCAACAATTCAATAATAGAAACCACAATAATATCTCTAAAGTAATTACACAATATTAATTTGTTTCTTCCAAGGAAAGTGAATTGAATCGACGATACTAAGGATAACGGGCAATACAATTAAACTATTATACATTGAAAATATCATAACTAGAAGAATTACCTTATAAAATACAATAAACAAATAAGACGGTCCGAAAATACAAAATATTGCTCCGATGACAGTAGATAAACACCCTTGAACAATCGGATATCCTATGCATTGCAAGGATGCTTTTATTTTTTCGTTAGGATCTGTTTCTTTGCAATTACTGTAAGCGTGAGCAACGTGCACCGCGTAATCAACACAAAATCCCGCGCTCATTATTAAAAACATTACAGAAATCAGATCTAAACCCACATTCCATGCACTTCCGTAACCCAAAGTTTCCACTTGAATACAAATAACAGTAAATAAAACAACAATGCTATAATATATGTCAGAAATAAATGCAAAAAATATAACAAATACCGACAAAATAGCGATTCCTACGGCTTTTAAGTATATTGCAGGCATATTTAAATACTGATCGTAGAATACAAACCAGAAGTTATAAACAAACACATCATATTTGCTGTCAGCTGCAAGTTTACGTAATTCTTCTATTAAGAATTTTTCGTCACTTCCGTTTCTGACGTTACGACATGTAAGTAAACATCTCGAAGCTATAATTTGATCACGTTCCTTATTCCACACGATATCACTTTCAAATATTCCATTGCGAAATTTTAAAAACACTTTTTTTAGTCCTTCTAGAAATCCCTGTGTTGTGTTTACGTCAAAATCTTTAATCAAGTAATTAATTCTAGAATCACGAATATAAGACAAATATTTTTTCAACCAACATTCTGTATAATTTGGTCCAGTCGTGTAAGGAGCACTTTCGAATGTTCTTAAGATGTTTTCTATATCCATTTGAACGTTTGCATTTGAATAATCTAGAGTTTGATTAAACACTAGCATTACTCTATGAGGATAATCGGTGAAATATTGATAATGCATTTTCATATATTTCTCACCATAAGAATGGAATGGAAAAACATTAGTATAATCCATTCCTTGTTTTATGGAATTAATATTATAAATTGCTCCTGCTAATAGACAAGTGAATGAAAATATTATTAATACTTTTATAATGTTCTGACTCAAAAAACCACCCAATTTTTCGGGGAATCTTTTCACTTTCTTGATGACCTTTAGAATTTTTTCGATCTTTGATGTTTTTCTTTCTACAATAGAAAAAGTATAATTTAAATATACTTGTAAAATGGTGATAAACCTATATTTAATTTATCGTATGTCTTTAAATATTCTGCTTGATTTTAATGCAAGAAATTCTGCTAATGGATTCAAAAATGTAAAACGAGTATTACTCGGTGCAATAGATATTTGCAGAATTTATGTAATATTAGACTATTATTTGACAGTAATGTTCATACTTAAAATAATGAATGTTGCAAAAACTTAAGAAATTTATTTTAATATTTAAACACAAATAGTAATAGCAAATATTAGCGTTATTTCATACTTTTTAAATGTTCCTTAAAGTTTTTCTCTATTTATAACGTTCAAAACATTTAAAGTAATAATGTATTTATTTTTATTTGTTCATCTTTATATAAATAATGTATCATTCTCGTATAGGTAAAATATTTTGTATTATACAGTTCATGTGCATTCTGAAAATAGGAGAACACAATCATTAAATGTTAGATACTATTGCATTAATAAAATGCTTGTGTTACAGATGGATTGTCCACAGGATTTTCTTTTAATTTTTTATTGAATTTTATCGTAAATGTTTTTATAGCACATTTTTCATTACTATTTTTTATCTTTCTTTTTCTGTACGTTTTTCAGCCGTAAAAGCAATATAAAAACGAATCAAAACAAGCAAGTTCTTTAAAAATTCAAATGATAAATAATTCATTTTATTGTCAATTATTTAATTTTTTCCTATTTTCAAACAATCAGCTGTTATTTCTAAACGTGATCTTACATAATTGCTATGCAAATAAGAAAAACTATTTACTGATATGTTTGTTCTCTTCATAACATTAATTCCTTTCAAATTCACGAAATATTAGATATGAGACGTAACATTTCCTCTTTGTAGAATATAAATAAACAGATATTGAAGATTTTTCATATCTTGCATAACTTTTTATAAATAAAACATAAAAATCTTACCTGATACATCTGTACGAACGTGATATAAAAAGAGAGAATGAAAATTATGCTTTTCTCTGTATCCGTCGATTGCCATCACCGCACCAAAGAAAAATATCTGATAAATATAATCGAATAACACGGATATGGCGCTGTATATACTGAAGATACGAATGTTTCTATAAGGAGTTATAACTCCTAAAATGAATGATGTAAAGTTGGTTAATGAGGTAATCGTTATGGAAATACAGACATCAGAAAAGGTTTCACTCATTCTTTCTTTGACGCTATGGTTCTTATTCGTTCGTCTCCAGGCAGCCAACAATACGAAAGAATCGTCCATCCCGATACCTGCATAAACAATTTTACTAAAGTTTTTACTAAAATGTAGACAAAATGTCCGAAATTAACAGAATAACTGTACGAAATATATATAAAGTAGCAGGCAAGTCCTGCATTGCCCAGACTAAAAATAAGTATAAACATTAACATCACTAGATTTTTTTGCATTTCTAACCCTTCTACTATGATGATACATTATAGTATTTAATTTATATAACTACAAATGTTATCTTATGGAAGAGTTTATCATACCAAATGACGAATCTAACATATTTTAAAACATTTCTAAATTGTGTACAGTATAAAATATTAAAAACTTTCTTAAATGTGTCAGGTTGGTCACTTGCTGTGATAGACTCTTATGTAAGATAACCTTTGTAGTTATATTAATCAAATGCATTATTGACGTTTATCGCAATACTCAAATGATACGAAATGGCCCAATTTCATTGGTCAAGCAGACAGCGTTTTTTCTAATATTAACTATAACAAATTGTTCCGTTCAGAGTAGAATATTATATGATAAGCTGCCAACCAATGAATCCAATGAACATTTCTGTGATACAATTTACATATTAACAATTCATTTGTTTTTATTTGTAATATATATTGTTCACTGTAGCGTTATCTGAAACAGTAGTTTTAAAAATTTCAAATTTTTATATGGATCCTGTGATATAAAGCAATATACAGGCCAACTCATATCTATCAATACATACACACCTATTTGTATATATAAAAAGAACTTTGTTTTCGTGTATTTCATGTTTGTTTAAGTTTGAGAACCTTAAAAGGTAAAGAAATGCAAAAGATCTGAAGATCAAACTTCACAACTTACAACATTTTTTCTCTGTTTCATAACAACTGGATAAATAGTAACATTACAATTGTATTATTCAGTATATTAATATTTCACAATCATTTCGACAGTATTTTAGATTTTGCATTTAATACGTTATCAACAAAATCTGTACTCGTAAATGTATATATATAATTATACTTCATAAATGCAAATTTTCCTATTTATATTTTATAAAGATTAAAATAGAGCACTTACCTATGGTCAGGAAAGCAACAGCAACGTTCGTATCAATGTACTCTACATTACAGTGTAATAGTAATCCGAAGGCAGCTGCTGTTCCCAGCAAGGGACTGAAATAGGCAGCAATTCCAATCAACGGTTTACTACTTACAGCATCGAACGTTAGACAAGATACAAAAGAGAATGATGTCATGATTACTCCAGAAATAAATAAAAGTGGAAGACTTAACTCGGTATTTCTGTTCGGCTCTACGTCGTGAGTTTGTCCAGCGGCCATATAAACTTCAATATGTTGAAAGTTTACACTTGATAACGTGTTCAAAAATGCTCTTTCCCATTGCAATCCTAACCTTTTGTTTTCTATTAAATTATGATCCAAGTAGTAAAATAGACGGAATGCTTTAAAATCAACGACATAACCATCGTCGGTTGTTGATACTCCTCCGATATGCTTAGCAGATATTCGTAGTTGAAAACCATTTCTTTCGTATGGGTATCTAACGGAAGAGAATTGAAACTATAAAGTTTAAATATTAAAATGCAACAAAAATGTCATGCATTATAAACGTTTCAATCGACTACAAATATGTAATTTTTCGAGTAGTGTTAATTATAATTTTAATAATACGGTATATAATATTATAAGTGACATTTGTCAAATGTATTTTTATTGGTTATGTTTATCGAAATTGGGAAGGAAACTTGAAGGAAACCCGAAAAACTCCACATGACCTGCCTGTTAGTGAAGCGCGAACCTACGACCAACTAGGCCTGATCAGTTTTCTTGTACAGTACATTATGTCCTGTAAAGTTACTTCATTTACTTCAGTTTACAAGTTTAATTATTGATAGGTACCCACTGTCGTTTACCTTTTGCATTGTCTGTTACACCTATTTTTGCAAGGATTGCCTGAAAGTACATGACAGATCAACCTGAATTCAATTAACTACTTTCCACAATTCTCATATCTTAGAAATTTAAGTTATGCAGTATTTATTCAGGCTGTTGAGCATTACGTAATTAAAATTACATAAAAACCAAAGCTAGGACAATTATGCACTGAAAAGCATATAAATAAACAGCCAAAATAGATAATAAAACGTTCAAATTAGACAAATTTTTTGAAAATACGCTTTTAAAAAAGCGTAAATATTAATCAAAGTAATTCAAATGACACATAATGAAATACAGTTTATATACTCAAGTTTGGTTAAAACCAGTGGAAATATTCTTTACTATTTCAAAATCATTTATTCCTGAACTATTACCGTAATAAACTACAAGCATCGCTTTCAAATTACTCTGTAGGAAAAATTTTCGTTTCCACTAAAACAGTTTATTAAATGACAGAAATTTCTATCTGTATCACAAGATAGGACCGTTGCATTCTTGAATGCATCCAACTCATTTGAAAAATATATAAGGTCTGCTCTAGAGGTACAAGTATCAGATAGACATTTTGCAAAATCTTTTATTAATAGCCAATCTGCATTAGTTTTCACGAATTATTATATCTTGCTGCTTCTCTAGCAGAAGCTGTATAGATACTAGTTTTAGTTTTATAGAGAATATAAACATCGGTCATTAGCAGCCGTCCTTTTATCTACATTTCTGTTTCGCGATTTATATACTTAAAAAATTATTTAGACATATGCAAAATTTCCTTTAACTGAACAGCAACACAATGCAACTTTTGCATTTTACGTTGCTGCACTTTCACTAAAATCAAAATTTGAATCACCCGAACATGTCGCAAGCAAACATAGAATTTAAATTCATTTTATAAAAGTATCTTCACTAATTAACCTTACCGATTGCGTCAATTGAGTAATAAAATACACCTAGCCGTTTACTCAAATTGGTTAAAATTGTAAAGATGACAGAGAAACATCCAAACGAGTTTCTTCATACATCGATGTTTTTCAAGCCATAATAACAGAATTTTCGTAAGATATAAGAAAACGTACTGCTTATTGAAAATCACGGATAGCTTTTCCAATTGTTGAAGTGTTAGTGTTTCAATTTCTTTGCAAAGCACCGATAGCTTCACGATTAAAGCTTCCTGCTATTAAGATAACAGTGAATCTTTGCAACGATCTGTAGTTTTATGCACAAAAGCTAAAATAGTATCATCTAAATCATACGCTCTCCAGTGCATAGGTAACAGCGAGAATGGCAGTTACAATCAAAAATTGTAATTTCAAAAGAACTGCAATTAAATAATTTACTTGCTGGATCGCCAGATTTGAGTATTATCCTTGTAGAGCATAATCTTTTCAAGCACTATGATTTACATCTTTCATAAAATATTATCTAAAAGATATTTTGTGTAATTCATTTTGTTAGAAATTTCGCTAAGTAAAAACTTATAACAATTTTCTTGACAATCAAAATATTTTTAGGAGTTTTCGTTGGTGAAGATAAGTTTGGCGCTAAGAAAACTTTCGACTATCGACCAAATTGTCGTAAATTTTTACTTGACGAAATTTTTTAGTCCAGACGTTTTTGTTTGGATATCAATTGTTGTTTGTTTAATAATTGTATTATTACTTCAAGACAAACGATCGATCGGCGATCGGCCACCGCCGATCGATGCTTTCCATACACCGTTTAGAAAAACCCTTGTAAGAAGTTTTAATTCGCATAAATTTGAGCTTTCGTAATTCTGAGTAACATTTTGAATAGAATTCATTTGTTTCCGTGTAATTTTATACTTATAAGCATACAACTAACCCTGTAAACTTTGACCCATCGACCCGAAATTATTTGCGAACACTTCACAGATAACAAGAACGGCTTAAGTTTAAAATTTAAAACGTCCCAGTAGTTTTTTCTCTACGAGCATCTGCAGTGCCGGATAAAGGAAAAGGTTCAAAAACTACAGCTTTTTTGAGATTTTTGCACTTTTTAATTGCTTATATTTCGGCAACTGCATTATAGAAAATCTTGAAATTATGCACATTACCTAAGACAACAATTTTCCTTCGAAAGACATATTCGGAATTACTTCAGGTGTTTGGGGTCAGAAGAATCGATGTTCTAAAATCGACAACTCTGATTCCTGTAATTATAGTCAGTCAGTGAATTTTTACTAAGCAAAGAGTCACTGCAATATTTCTCGATAAGGAATATTTGCAGATGGTAATGCGTAATGCATTAAATAAAATTTTTAAAAATTCTTCCGTGCTGTTGTAACGTTCTTATTTTAAATAAAAATCGTTGGATTGTACTAGGGCTTTGTGTATTTCGTGCTTTGAAGTAATTATATTCTGACTTAATTGTTCTTTTTCAAAATTTACGTATAATAAGAAGCTTTTTCTAATATAATTTGTTCTATCTAATATTTCATGCGCTATTTCATATTTATAGGAATGTAAGCTCTTTGATTGTCCAACAATAGCAATACTAAATTTGATCATTTTAATTAACAGAACAAAACTGACAGAATATGATTTTGTCATGAGTACAGTACAGTTAACAGGTGGCTATGTCGTTTATGCCCATATACAAATAAACAAAGAAAAATTGTATTAAATATATTTAAAATATAAAAAGTGCAAGACCTCTTTGAAAAGCTGCGATACAGCATGTGAAGTTTTTAAACATTCGTAAGTCAGTTTGGGAAAAAAGCTATAAAAGATGATATATCAAGAGAACGCCTTGCATTAAAATAAAGGAAACCCCCGCAAATATATGAATATATATAAAATAATAATCATGGAGAATTTTGTAGCAAAAGGGCATGCAACTCTGTATAATAATTTTTAAGAGCACGAAATATCTGAAATGAGAAAAAAGATGCAAGAAACTGGAAGAATGCCAATTGATATGAATACTATAAAGTGAAGAGTGTGAGGCCTGAAAATTGCATTTAAAGAGAAGAGTGTAAAATTTATTAAGGTCAACAGTAAAGAAAACAAGTTGTATAATTGTTGATTTGGCGACACCGGACCTTGACGTCGACGCTGATAAAGAGTAGCGGGAAAAACAAAATTTTAGATAAAGAAAATTCAAAACGGAAAATATTAACAATTTCAGACGCAGTTTAGAAATCAAAACGAAACTAGAAGAATTCTAAAATGAGCGTGGGTGTCATGGTCATTGATTAAACGCGATCAGAGTTTAAAAGATGGTGTCGACCTTTCCCGCGTCCTGAACGAGGTTCCATTTACACCTGGAGACAGGTGGGAGACCAATTGGGAAGCGAGGAGAAGAAAGTTTAGCCAATTAGCAACAAATGGATCTCGAAAAACTTATAAAAACTCCGACTTGAAAAAAAAGAGCTTTCTCTCTAGAATACATCTGTTGTGATCGTCGCCCTCTTCCAATTTTTTGTATGCTTCAGCTCGCCGCTATTTTGTGCTTCTTTTCGTATCGAACATTGACTAGACGTCGCCCCGAGGCTCCGTCAGCGTTGAAAACAAAAGGGAAAAGAACTCGTGAAGACTCGTAAACCAAACTTTGGACTTCCGAACATCGACTTAATTGTGTAAGCATTGTCTCCTAAATAAACGGTTTCCTTGTGAAACACTTGTATTTTCTGCCTCCTCAAAATCGCCACCCGCATACGTATAGACCTTAGCTATCCCGACAGTTGGAATAAAATCCCCCATTTCGGCGAACTTACAAGAGCATGACAAAAAATATTTCACAACAATGATGCAGTTAGCCAGTAGAAGTAGCTAAAAGGTTCAATTGTCATTGAACATAGGTAAGACACTTAAAAAGATAAACATAAAGAAAAGAAAAAAGAAGAGACTCCAGATTACACAGCCGAAATCCAAACGCAATGCAGATGGCTCGTAAAAAATTAAAAAAAAAGTTCGTTTCGGACGACGAGAAGTACTTTTCTCTTACCGGCATGCAAATTTACTTCACACGATCAATGAATATCAAGCACCTCCCGATAGAAAGTACAGATTTAAAAACGAATTTGAAGCGAACATTATACTGTACATTGTAATTTCACCAACAGCTATTTCGTAGCCATTTTTAAAGAGTACTCATTAGCAATTGATGCTGACCGTAACAAAACGAATTTCTAAAAAAAATTCTAATTCCTTTTCTTAACAAGCGTTAACAAAATGGCTGTTTCATCTCAGTCTGACAAAGATTCGTCTCACAACGCAAATTCGTCCTCCGAGTTTTTCAATGCAAAAACCATTATTAATGTACTGTACAAGAAAAAATATATTCATTTAAATCTGACACAATGCGGGTCAATTAAAGATTTCTTTGCATATTTGGCACAAATAGTATACAGAAAAGGTTAGCGAGAAAAACGTACCATACAATCGACCCAAAAAATAAAAATTTCCACTTTAAAGTATTGTGTTGGAGTATTATGAATGATTCCGACAATCCAAAGTTAACATTAACAAATAGAGAGTTTATTTCTACATCTAATCCTTTTGAGAGCAGCAGAGAAAGTGAAGCGGGAAAGTGGACAAGTGTTTACATAAAGGACATAAGTTATGTCACCTGCCTGACACCTGACCGAAGTTCACATACTTAGAGAAAGGAAGTGCAGTTGACAGCAAATTCCACGAAACTTCCTACAAATAATTGCTACAAATTGACACGGAGGCCATGCAACGGAGTTGCGAGTCTATCAAAACAAACGACGTCGCCAACCATGCGCCTTATGATCGCGTTCATTAGTTCTATACTATTTTAAATAAAATTTGTTTTAAAATTGTATATAATATTTAATAGTTACGTCAACATTTCGAAAAAATATTATGCGATAAAAACGATCCAGATATTTTGTCTCACCCCATTATTTAATGTAATTGTACAGTACTGTACTGTACATCACGATTGTTATATATATATTAAAAATCTCCGCGTAAACAAACTTTTTTATAGGATAGAAAAATAAATAATACTTACTTTATAAAATTTCCTCCACGTTTAAAATCTTCGTATTTTCTTAATAAATAAGTAAGGAAATTGCTAGGACATCGATTCTGTTTATTCCGAAGACAGAGATCTTCATAGCGAAAGAAACTGTTATTCCAAAATATGCTGATATTTCGAATAATTTGGTCTAATTTTACCAAATCTAATATAGCATTATCATTCAAAAGGGAATCGTTGTTTTTAGACACTGCAATAAAATGTGATATATTTCTAATTCTAGTAGATCTAGAGATGCCTAAATTACCACTGGCATTCAAAGAAAACATTGATTCGACAGAATTCCTTTCCAATTTTCCTCTTCCATTAATCGGAGTGTAGAGATATTCCGATTTCTTCACAATATGTAATTTGAAGAATCCAGTTGCTAGGACAATCGTTATCAATAATAAAATGTAAAGGTACAGCTGAGGATGGCACCCGATATGATATCCAATTCGAGAAAACCAACAGGTAAAGCTGTTTTTAATATTCTTCTTCATCGTTATTCTGTAACAAAATATTACAAATTAACTTATTATTTCTATTGGTATAGAAAAATATGTTGTGTTTAATAATAATAACTGTAAAATATTTGAAATAGTAAGAATTGCAAATTGTCATTTTCCATAGTGCTTGAACGCTTTATAGCTTAAATCGTAATTTTGTAATTATAAACGAAATTTTCATCTACAAATTAAATTCAGTTCATTTAATTACCCCGAAAGGTCAACACGGTAACAAATTAGAAAAATTCTTTGCTTATAAACAAGATCAATAAGATATGACTACAAATTTTCAACACTATCAAATGTGAAGTGTTTTAAAGTGACAAACAGCAAAGTAAGCAAAATAATTCTTCTATTTCGTATAAATCTGAACATCTTGATTTATTTCGTTTGTTGTTCACCATTTATAGGTAAAAATGAAGACTTAGTATACCAGGAGATTTTGAATGTTACTGAAGGTCATCAAAAAATTCCCGAATAGCTTAATAATATTTGAATAGATTCTTCGAATTATGTGAGTGAATCATAATATCAACTTTATTTTGTATTATATCGAAATATGTAGACGTTAGTACACGAAAATATTAAATCGCTAAAGCGAGAGAATCTTATATATATTTGTAGTTTTAGAATCTAACGTTACACTTCAGGATTACTACACAAACCTATGCTCAATAGAGCATGCAAATTTAATGATACATTTTCTTAAGGCAGGAAAAAGTAATGGACAACAGTTGAACATTGTTAACAATCGTCTTTCCAAATGTAAATACTTATTGAGCAAACACCAGCGACACCAACTTATATGAGCCCACGAAGCTCGGGTTAATTCAATATTTTGGGCTCATACATAGTTTGTTTCTTCGTAATTTACAGCCATTTGATATCGCAGTAAAACAATATTGTTCAATCGTTTTATCAATTAAAATCAAAACAGAAATACAGTAAAGTCTTTACGTTGAAGTTTAAGCAGTAAAGAGAATTAGACTAATTACGAGAATTTCGGGATTTTTTATAATTTTAAGTTCATGAAATATTTTATGATTTTTAACTTAAATACTAACAGCTAATTTTTGTATTGATATTTCTGTTAGATAATTTATTATTTTATTAGTATAATAAAGTAATAATGTGGGTTTCCAGACGAGGTTCGAACTTTAGTAACCCTCGAAATTCTTAGATGACGCCAGATGTAAACAACGAGACTCGGAACTGTTCGAGTATGTGTCAAATTTCTGTCAAGGGCGTAGCGGAAGACGAACTCGAGGGCTCATAAATAGGCAGATTATTGACTCGCGAGCTTATAAAATGTTGGCCGAGATAAACCTTTTCGAACAAAAACAAGGAGAATTTTGATAAATGAAAGATGAAAATGATCGTTAAATTCTTAGACGTCAAAAAAATGGTATAACTACGGCCTGAATTATGAGTGCAGGTGGTATTGTTTTATAAACAATCGCCTGGCAGAGTCGTCATAGAGGTATCAAATAGACACCTCGAATCGGACCTTTCCCGCAACTACAGTTGCCATCTCAAAACTTAGTCTCGCCCGGAGATGATTTAAGAAACCAAAAAAAAAAAAAAAAAAACAAAAAACCCGGGACGTTTCCATGGAAGTCTCAGGAGTTGAAGGCTCTAAAGTAGGGTGAATACTATAGTAACTGGCCGTATATTTCTAAATATTATCCAAAAATTACACTTTTTATTGCGATTTCAGACCCCTGGACTTAATTAAACGTATATATAATAAAATCTATTAATTAAAAAATTAAAAAACTAACGGATGTCGTTTTTGACATCAGAAAGTAGCTTTAAATAACTTTACCGAAGTAAAATCCGTGCCCTAGAACTTTAAAACGATGAATGAAATTTGATTTAAAAAATCCCATAAAAAACAACTAAGTGCTAATCGTACATCATTGAAGGTTGATTAAAATCATTATAAAATTTTTTCGCTCGGGTAAAAATTTTTAAAAAAATTTGGAGACTTAAAAAAACATCCGAAAATCAAAGGGTCAACAGAATCGTTATGTAACGCTATTTAACCTGCTCCAGAATGACTAGAGCGCGGGACTATAGAAGTAACTATATTCTATAACTTACCATTAATCATCAACCAACACGAACACTGATTATCAAACTGTCCCCTATGCAGGCAATATCATGTCACTTTCAATAGATATCTCTTGACAGAACAGTCAAAAGAGAGAGTACGATTATATATCATGCAGCAGCACTGCGCCTACGCCAGTTGTAGACGTTATGTATTTAAGCCAACGACCACCACAGTAGCACACGGGGGAAGAAATATACGCGACGGTTTGCATATAATTTTGTACATATTTATTTCAACTTGCACAACCCGGAGAAATATTAATTAATTCGGAGCCCAGAGGTAACTCACTGAATCCCGGAGTCTCCGGGTCAAACCCGGATAGGTGGCAACCATACCCTCGACCCGAAGACGTTTCGTCTTGCACCTGGAGACAAAAGATAGACCAATCGGGAAGCGAGGAATGGGACGAAGGACCAATCCGAAGTGTGAATAGCGGGAGAAAAACTATAAAAATGGGATTTCAAGGTCGAAAGAGAGTCTCCTCGGATATTCCGTAAACAATCGTGGTCCGTATTGAGTTGTGTCGTTGCCATCAAGATAGAACTCCGCTGCACCATATCCTCGATCGTCTGTCAGCCCAGCGATCTCATCTCGTCTGCCCCGAGGCTGCGACCGACGCCGAAGTCCTCGCCTCTCCGCCTCACCGAAGGACTAGTGAAGGAATGTCAATTGTCGAAGTAAGCATGAATGTTAACAAATAAACGGCTTTTTCTTTGTAAAACACCTGCCATCATTTGTCTCCTCTGTCACGGCTGACACACGAGCTCCCCAAGGTTCATCCTGACGCGAAATTAACTGAATCTATCTAAAAGACGGCAACCTAACACGGGTGGCGAGGAGTGGGTTTCCAAGTCTCCTATCACCACCGGGTCGGCTACCTTACAATAATATAGAGCTTAATATTCCAAGAATAAGAAATGATTTTAAAAATTCTAATACTGTACTGTACTTTCTATTTTGTAATATTATTTTCACGGCTGTTATAAGAGAGGAAATGTATGACAATCGGTCAGAAGACGACCCCAAGATGTTTGCATACTTGGACTTAGGAAGCCTTAAAACGTCGTGAAATAAAAAAAAAAAAAAAAAAATGCAGGATGATTTCTGTATGTATGGATGTTAGTGTGCGTGGAAGAAAAAAGAGAGATTTTGTTCACCCTGTTTGAAGCTTAACAACTTCCGTGCTTTTTGTCGAAAATTTCTGAAATTTTGAACGGAGGTTTGTTTGTTACGAAAATTGACGTTATTAAATTTTGGTAATTAAAAGTCCAGGGGGTGAAGAGATAATGGGGTCGTGTTTATCTCCAGTAGGGTCTGACTTAACGAGGATTTCACTTGTTATTAGCATTTCTAGTTTTTTTTAAAATAAAACTCATTTCTAGCCTCAAGATTAAGCTTTTTGCCATTTTATTGATATAATACTTAAAAATATAAAAATATTTTAAATAAAATATGATAAAAGATGGCGCCACCAAAATATTAATCGTTGTTGGGAAACTTGAGCAACTCGTTGCTGATTTATTTTTTCAAGTATAAATACTGTAAAACACTATTAAATCGTAAAATTTCAAAATTATTTGAAACATAACTTAATGCCAGTTCTATTCTATTCTATTCGTCGCCTCTCTGGTTCATATGGAGGTTATAGCCTTATATTCGCCTTTCTTCCGAACGGTGGTGGTATGATCGCTTCGCGACCGAAGAGCCAGCCGTTTATCTCACGGCCTAAACGTACGCGCGGGAAACCGTGCCTTCCGGGAGGACTTTTATGGGAAACTGTCCTCCTATTCAGTCGTTATTGGCTAGGAGAAAACCCGGAAAATTCCTAGCAGCCAGCCTGTCCGAGTCATGGCGCGAATCCACGACCGAACTTCCCAGTGTTTAGGGTCCGGTCACCACTGCTATGAGCGGCAACAAAGACCACTCGCCCACTGGTGTGGCACTTAATGCCAGTGTTTGTAATTAAAAAGTATAAATACAACCTATTTTAAATATTTTGGTGGTACTTTTCTTATTTTTATATTTTATAATTTTATATTTAAAAAATCGCAATTAGTTAATTTTCTTACAAATATCCTGATATTTCTTGTACTTATTTTGTATTGTACGCATTTTGCCTAACCTATCACTACTAAAAAAGTTACAATTAAAAAACTTTTTATTTTTTATCAATAAATATTAACAAAGCACTCTAACGGCTGTGTCCTAAAACGTGAGTACTGAACTTTATGTTTACGGATTACTTCTCGCATTAATGTTCTTAATGCATAAAATAAAATTTTAAAATAGGCATATATGATTTAAAATAAAAAAAGACACACGATATATTAATCTATATGCTTCTTTCTTAACACAATAATTAACAACACAACTTTTAAAATATAAGAAATTTAGTAGAAATTTTAGTAGAAATTTATAGTTTTAGTAGAAATTTATAGTTTCATAATTTTCAAAAAAATGCTATATCTACCTCTTATTGTAACGATCCATCTCCGTATTGAAGAAGCCCACCAGTGGCAGAGTGGATAAAACCACTGAACAGTGGAAGTTAGTCGTGGATCATTGCCTTTCGAACGGGCAAGTCACGTGGATTTTTCCGGGTTTTCTTTACTTTAGTAACACCTAAATAGGGGTAGACCTCTCGGGAAGCATTCCATTTTTGTACATGCCTCACGTGTCCCGTTGCCGTAACCAAAATAAACTCATGTAATGCTTTACAATACCTGAAATAATAGCGAGGTTGCGGCCGAAGTTTTCATCTCGAAAACGTGAACGTCGGACATCGAACGCTGCTTAGAAGATCGCGGCGCCCGACGTTTGATGTTCGAAGTTCACGTTTCAGAGATGAAAACTTCGGCCGCAACCTCGCTAATAGATCTGTACTGATTGAACTATATCTAGAATTATGATATGAATTCAATTTACCTTTCAGTATAATTTAGAATTATTTCTTAAAGTATAACAAACATCGCGAAACTCGATATGCATTTAGAAACATAACCAAACGTTCTCCTTAAATAATCAGGCTATAAGTAACGATTAATACTAAGTAGTTTGCGACTAGAGATAGACGTAAGGCGCCATCTCTTAACTAAATTAATAATTATATTATTTATTTTTCACTTTTTAATTTCAGATTTAACGTTATTTCTTTAGTTGTGTAACGAGTTATTATTAACCTTTTTATACATATCATTCTTTAATGTCTCGACTAGTACTATTATTTCTACTCCATTATTACTATTTGTTTACTTTTATTAAATTTAATCAATTCGGCTTCAATTTGAAAAAAATTGTAGACCTATAAATTCCCACTGTCGTTTGTCCCCTGTCTGTTGCTTGTCTGTCATTCTTTGAACTCGAGAACGATATCCTCGAACAGATATGAAAAGTTTAAGGGCAAGAGGCCCGATTAACTAATACAAACTTCCGGTCTCGATCGGAAGTCAAATGAATTCAATTCATAAATATTTTCAGAACAGAATTACAGAATAAATAACTAGCATAACCTTCTTGTTTTCATTGAAAAGTATAATGTATAGGGACGAGACACAACTAATTTGAGGAGATCATAAAATAAAATTTTAATAATATTTATAATATTTACTGCTTGGACAACAATTATAAATTTGAAAAAATTACAAAATTTTCTATTGACAAACTGTGAATGTGTTCTTCTTCCTTGCTGTCCTTTCCCCCACTTTTAGAATACGTCTGTAGTTAATTTTGTAATTTTTCCAAATTTATCAAAAGACATACTTTAAATTAAATAAATTTAGAATATTAAAAATTTCAGCTCGACATTGTGACGATGTCACGATACTTTTTGTTCGTTCTAATTTATCATCATCCAAAAAGCTTATTTTCTAGACCTATAATAGTTTTATATGTACTGTACAGTACATACTTTACTTTTATTTCGTTTATTTCTTACTATATCTTGAAGTGATACTTTAATATCTTTAACAATAGAAAATACTTATCATTAGTGTTTGAAAATTTTAAATATTTAAGAAAAAAGTTAACTTAAAAACAAAATTTTCTCATTTAACATAGAGATGACATTTGATCACCGTTTTTTCCCGCTGTAGGTCTAATTTTAAATTTCGGTGTCTATTACCACACACAATTTTGTAACTTCTGTTAATCCGAAAATTTCTTTCAAATCCGCTAACTCACTACTTCGAATAAAGGTGTACCAGCGATTTGTTAATTTGAATCCATGCCAAGTAAGCTCGCTCGCTATGATTTCTGCGATTCAATAAATTTAAGTGTTACTAATTTATAATTTCTGCAATTGATGCTTAAAATGTCAGAGGAAGCCTATATTGAACATTTTTAAAAACTTTTGAGTAAATTGAATAAAATTTATGCAGCAGTTTTTTTCAGTTGCAGCAATCAACAAAAAGTTCTCTTTCATAATATTTCATATAAAAGATTTTTAGTGTTATATAATAATATATTGAATAAGATATTATATAGAAATTTTTTAAGAAATTACACTGAAAGGAAGGGAAAAAAGGTTCGAAATGCATATTGTTTTATAAAAAAGTCGCTTAATGTTAAGTGTGCTTTCCGAATAACAGCGACAGAAGTTTCAAGAAACACGAAATAAATAAAAAAATTAAATATCCTTAACTAAATAAATAAACTTACGTATTAACTCTGCTATGTGTATTGTAGATTAATTATAAAATTTTCCCAATCTTCTCTAATCTCATATCTACGAAAACTACACGATGCTTAACTGATAACACTTTTACATAGCAGATTTACTACAATGTGTTAATACGAATGTCGAAAACAACAATAGAGTTTCAATGTCATCGAAAAATAGTTTTTTAAAGTATATACTCAACCGGTTTTTCCAATTCCTCCCCTTTTAATTAAAGTATTCTACGAACGTTTATCAGAAATAATGTTACCAGGAAAATATTCTATTTATCGCTTAAAATGCGAGTTTTTATAACTTTCACATATACTGTATATATCAAATTTAATTTTTACAGTAAATCTTAATAATTAAATTAATTAATAAATAATTTAAAAAATAAAGGATAATTTACGTAGAAATTATCATATTCAAATAATTGGCTTTCTTGGCTGTTATATATAACAGAGGAAAAGTATGGCGATCGGTCAAGAAATAACTCTCCCAAGTATTTTTACATTTTTGGATTTATCCTGTTAGTAATCGTTAAATCTTTCCATAATTTTTGAAATCTGTCTGCAATTTGCAATTTGTGTAACGTTTATAGAAAAATTATTTTTTAAGGTTTAAAAGCGAATAATTTCTTGCAAAATTTGCATTATTTTCTAAAATCCCTCACTGAAACCATGGCAAGGACTATGAATAATAAAAAAATCTTTATATCGTCCGGTGATTTACTGACAAAATAAAATTTAGAATATTTTTAATAAATTTTATACAGAAATATTTTATATTTGAAACAAGAAATATTTTTATTTTTCTTAAAAATTATATTAAAATTATTCTTATAAAAATTTTAAGTTTTATAATAACCAATGTCCAGGAATTGTTCAAGGTTGAATCAATTAATAATGTTTGAACACGTGTATAATTTATTCCTTAATGTTGTTTCTCCGTGTTATTTCATAACTAAAATTTATAACACGGAAAAATAACATTAAGGAAAAAGAAAAAGATCAATTTATCGTTTATCTCATTAATTCCGGAGTATTATAAAAACCACTTCTGATATTACGAAATAATAATATAAATATCTTTATTCCACCATTGTACACCAATTTAAAGAATTTTTAAAGTGTTAGTTTGGTCGCTCTATGTGATAAATCCTTACGTGCGATAACCTTTGTAAATATAAATCAAATACTATAATATAATATAATAGAACGGTTAAAAGTACGAAATGATCTAGGAATCTTAATATTTGCTGCTGTTATTTTTTGCCCGAGCAACGCCGGGTTCGTCTGCTAGTATTATAAATAATCTAATATTATTTATATGTACAGTACATCTGTTTTATATATACATATATTAAAAGCAACGGAATGTGTGTGTACGGTCACCGCCAACCAAAATCGAAACCAAACTTATCTCTTTACAAAGAAGAGGTATAAATAGAGACTCTTCTCTGCCTGGATAAATATAACCGAATCAGACAAGTACTTTATCCACACTTTCTGAAATATGTTTTAATTGATTTGATTTCCATTTTAATTTTAATTAATTAATTCAGCTACAATTTGAAATATTGTAGACCTACAAATTCGCAACGCCATCCCTCTGCTGTCTGACCGGAAGTCTTTTGTTAATGTCGAGAACGGACTTAGATCAATTAATGGCGAGAAAGAATGTGAAAACCATTTGAACAGGAGGCTCGGATTAACTATATTGGAACTTCAGTTGCAAACCGAATCCATATCTTAATATTTCAATTCAAACGTTTTCCAATTAAAGGTTTTATATAGATGAACGGCATGGCAGTCAATAACATTAAAGGTGTACTTGACAGAAATAAATACGTTTTGGGACTTAGTATAGACATTCGGAAGGCATTCGATAGTGCATAGTGGCCACCGATTCTTCATACATTCAAGCAAATACAATTTTCCACATATCTATCTACTGATGAAAGAATATATTCACGAAAGAACTATTGCCATCAAAACAGGAAATATTACTTTTGAGAATGAGTATAATAGAGGCTGTCCACAGGGCTCGGGCTGTGGGCCGCTTCTAAATTGCGTCTTTTTAAATGATTTTTTGACCTAGGACAACAGACAAAACAAAATTATTGTGTATGCGGATGACGCACTCGTGTAACACTAGAGTAGAACTCGAAAGGAAAGGAAAGCAGGCTATGTCAAAAATAAGCGAATGAAAAGGGAAAAACAAGTTGATCTCCAATTCAGGAAAAACTACAGGAACAAACCAGGCGCTCAAAACTTGTATAAGAGAGCACCGAGTACCGACAATTCGGATGGGGTCAGAAAGTATAAAAATAGAGGAAAACAATAAATATTTAGAGATTACACTTGACTTTAAGCTGTTTACGACCACACGTATTCAGAACATTTGTATATATATATAAAGAATTAACCTTTCAATCTTTCTCTAAGATCGCTAAAAGCAACTAGGGGCTTCACTCTCATGCTATGGACTCAATTTATAACATGATATTTATCCCAATAATTACCTATGCCTGCCCAGTTTGGGAAGAAGTCACTCACAAAACTCATAATAAAAGGAAACTAATATAGCCCAAAGGAAAGGACTACTGATTCTCACCAAAGATTACAGAACGAGTCTTACTAACAGCCTCCAGATAATTGCTAGGAAAGCTCCCATGGATCACGAAATCAAATATCACGCGTTAGAATGGAAACTGAAACACGATAACGACATCACCATCGGAAATGAGAGACGTAAAAAAAAAAAAACGTTTTTCGAATGGAAGATCTCTTACGCACTTATCAAAAACCCAAGTAAAAGAAAATATTTTTACTCTAAACAATTGACAGACAATCATATAGATGTACACACAGATGTGTCTGAAAATGACAATAACGTGTGTGCCAATTATGTAATATATCATAAATATACGGAAATTGAGAGTAAACTTAAACTTCTCAAATTAGATGATACATGCAGTGTTACACAAGCAGAACTACTGGCGATTGCCACTGCAGTGGAAGACTATATTGCTAAATACCCACATCATAACGTTAACATCTATTCTGACAGCCAAGCAGCTATTTACGTAATTCAGAACAATGATACTAACCCGATTACGAATAATATTAATACCATGCTACAAAATTCAAATGGTGCCTTTTCCCTTAGTTGGCTGAGAGGACACCAGGGAAATATTGGCAAAGAAAGAGCCGACGAATTAGCACAGAAGGCAGTCATCAACCAAGAAAGCACCATAATATACAACAAATTATTACCTGTGACAGAATTCAACGCTATAAAAAACTATATTTTAAATGAATGGAAAATGTTTTAGGACAACGTCCATAATAAAACAACTTACTCATACTTACCAGACATTAGAAGTATCTACAAGATGAATTGGCTCGAAATCGATGACAATACAACTCACTTTATAACGAACCATGGCTGTTCTTGTCAAAGCTACTTACACAGGTTCAAAACTACTGATAGTGATAAGAGCTGTATTTGTGAAAAAACCGCTGAAAGCGACCACTATCTGTTCGACTGTCCTATAGTCGAAAAGAAAGGAAGGACTTACAGCAAATTTTAGACTACAAACATATAGATTGGCCATATAATAAGTCTTCTCTTGCAAGACGAAGAAATCTACAGGTCCTTAAATACTCTTATTGAACTTATATTTCAAACGGACTATAAAAATTATACCGAACATTTTCGGTTTTCTGGGAAGCTACCCAGCCCTTTATTGTGTTAAGTCCCACGCGTTGCGAATAGTGACAGAGTCCACTCCCGCCCATACCATTCATTTACTGTTACGCGCATTTAACATCTTTTTTAATACAATGATGACTGTATGTAGTTTACCACCCAATTGTGCAAAGCGGTTCTGTGTATGTACGGTACAAATCACTTGTACCTGATTAATAATAATAATAATAATAGAGGTGACGTCTTCCAGTCATAACAAACAAACGTTAAAAGTGCATTTTACGTTTTTAATTCTTCTTAAATTAATTTTCAAGCTAAATAACTTTATTTAGACCAGAAAGTGTTTTTCCATATCGTCCTCATCAGAGATAATGAGTAAAGGAAGAAAATCAGTCAAATTTAAACGCGCTCGATTTACGGTAGCGTAAGAGTAACTATTAGTTGAGTACTACCGAAAGTCTAGTTACCAATCCAAAAGGAGTGTTGTGTAGCAACAAAAATTGAAATGCAGGACTACGGAAGGAGCCCGTGCGACCGTCACCATTTTATAAATATAGCTAAAAGATTTTCCAATATATGCACTACACCCAAATAATGAAAACAAATTGAGAAAGCGTAAATTCATTAAATATTCTTTGATGGGATTGGTTATTTTTTATATTCATCTTCAGATTTATTACATATATTATCTTCATTGACCGATATTTAATTTAAAGAACAACATTGTTCATTGGCACGCATCAGAAAAAGAAGCATAACTTCTGTAAATGACACTTCCCTGAGAG
This sequence comes from Centruroides vittatus, assembly GCF_030686945.1. Taxonomy (NCBI): domain Eukaryota; kingdom Metazoa; phylum Arthropoda; class Arachnida; order Scorpiones; family Buthidae; genus Centruroides; species Centruroides vittatus. The sequence continues at coordinate 102,399 of NW_027122359.1, read as the reverse complement.
AGTCCGCTGCACTATGGAAAAGCCGACAGTCTACGTCAGCAATCAAATGTGTGACCTACTTTTTGTAACATAGTAAAACGAAGTAAATTATAGTACAACGATACACATAAACACTAACCATAAGAAGACCATTGATAACACTGTTTCAATGTTCTCATATTTAGGCTTTCCGTGCAAAAAAATCTGGAAAAGTTTTTTTTTAATCCTGAATGTAATATGTTACATAAAATGTAGAACTTTACGCATTTTTTTTGTATGAAACCACATAAAAATAATACGCATTAAAAAGCAACTTAATTTAAACCTTTGAAATTCCAAACGACAAAGTTGAGAGAAGCGTACAAGTCAACGATGAGCGAGAAAAATTTTTTTACGTGTGCCGTATTTCGACGGTTAGCGAGGAAATGGAGCTCAATGCCATTGCTATAGAAGCCTCGGACAAGGTAAACGATGAAAGTGTTGGCAATTATTTGTCCAACGTTCTTCGGGATGTAACACCCGACGTGAAGAATCGTATCCCGAAACTAAAAAATCTGCATTTTCATCACTACAATATAAAAGTGGATTATTACAAGGAACCTCAACTGCTAGAGATGACGTACGCAGAAATGTATAAAGCATTCTTCGAAATCAAGTTAGAACTTATCAACGGAGTGAAAAAACCTGTGGACATCGAAGAAGAAATGGAAGAAGGAAAGTTAGACATCGACTCGAACAAAAATAAAAGGGACGAACAGGAAGAAAACCTCGGAATTCCAAATTTTTGATTGACGGCGTTTCTGAATTCTAGTGTGTTGTCTTCCATGATAAACAAGCAGGAAGAACTCGTTTTGAAACCTCTGAATGGCGTAACCGTGAAGTACCGTACGTTTCGAATAATCGGATAGATTTCGTCTTAGAGTTTACTTCGAACCTAACGAATATTTTAGTAATTCCTTGCTGACGAAAGAATATCGCATGAAATGCGAAGTAGATTCGGGAGAATTTTTCCATTTCGTGGAATGTCAACCATGCGATATCGACTGGAAAGAAAAAAAAAAGAATATCACTCGATCCGTCGCTGAAAAGATTAATGAAACCGAAAGAACGTCCGAGACCGTTCGTAAATATTCCTTCTTTGGTTTTTTCAATTCGTTGAAGCAAGAAAACAATTCGGTGGAGAAAAGAAAAACGTTTAAAGATGACTTGACGATTGGTCAATATATTAAAAAGAAAATCATTCATCGGGCTACATTTTATTATACCAAAGAAAACGGAGAGTATGACGATTCAGACGATGATTCGACTCTTTCCGAATCATTTTAATTGTTTAACTATTTTAATTATATTTGATATATTTCATTAATATATTTTAAACGTTTGAATGAAGATCATCAATTTGTTTCAAAATGTAAAATAATTTTCGTTTTAAGTTAAATTATTATTATTGTTGTTGTTGTTCAGGTTAATGCTTAAGCATCTTCCTGTACCCAAACTTTTCTTCTTCATTTTGTTCTGTCTTGATAATTCTCCTCTGTCAGTCCTTTGTGCTCCATAGCTTTTATTACTTCTTTTATCCATGTAGTCCGTGGCCTTCCTCTCCTCCTGCCTGCCGGAATCCATTCCAATATGTGTTGTGGTAGTCTACTTTCTTCCATCCTCCGAACATGGCCATACCAGGTTAATTGTTTATTATGGATATAATCGACTATAGAGTTTTGACAATCCGTTTTCTTCCTAATTTCCTCATTTCTTACTTTATTTTTGAGCGGATCGTCTCAAAAAGTTTATTTCTGTGGATTTTAATTTAGATTTAAATTTTGAATTTAATACCCACACTTCTGCTCCATATGTTATCACACTTCGAACTAATGATTTATATATGTTTACTTTTGTTGTTTTAAAAATTTGTTTATCCCATAAGATTCCGTTTAACATTCTTATCATAGATGTTCTTTTCATAATTCTGTCTCTAATTTCAATTTCCATCCGACTATCATTAGTAATTTTTGTTCCTAAATATTTAAGTTCATCACATCCTTTAATCAGTTCAATTTTTCCATTTTTCTCCAAAACTAAATTATGTATGTCTTCAGTTCCAATTACCATATAATTAGTTTTTCCCATATTTATATTTAGTCCCCAGTTAATGTATTCTTCTTTCAGCTTTCTTGTCATATATGTTAAATCATAATCGTCAGCTATAACTAATTGGTCGTCTGCAAATAATAATGTATGTACAGTATTGTCTCCAACCATTAGACCAGTGATTCTCTACCACTGTGCCGCGGCACTTTAGTGTGCCGCGAGATTTTTGAAATGTGCCGCCACTGCGAATTCCCGTACAGTACATAAGCGACGTCAGACAAGTTGTTCAATAGGTTCTATCTTCCTAGGGCGCATTTGGAAATTGTAACCGGTGTTACCGGTAACTGCCGGTAGTTACCAAAGCGTTTAGACAATGTGACCTATATAACCAACCGCGTTTAAAAATCACCGTTATGACGTCCTGCGGTACTTACCGAAGTAACTGTGTGTGACGCCAAATTTTTAAATTATTAAAAGTGTACCGTGACGAAGAAAAGGTTGAGAATCACTGCATTAGACCCATACTACTATATTTTTTGTTCTATATTTCCATATCCTTTTGAATGTAAATTTTAAATAATGTTGGGGAAAATACAACAACCTTTGCATAAACCGTTAGTAACCAGAAATCCTTCAGATAATCTTGTTGCTATTTTAATTTTAACATTAGAGTTATGATATAATTTATTAATATTTATCATTTTCCTATTTCTTGTTGTTATCCAATATTTGCCATAATTTTTTAATTAATTGGTATACTATTGTATGCCTAGTTTGATTTCTAGCAACTTTTTTCTTGATTATTTGTTTAACATAAAAAATATGATCAAGTGATCTTCCATTCCTAAAACCTGCTTCTTCCTCATTTTTCATATCTTTGTATTCCTCTTCTAAGTAATATTTTAATAATTTTCCATATATCCTGCTGAATGTACTGTACAATGCATGTAACAGTAATACTTCTGTAATTCTTGCACCCATCTTTGTTGCCTTTTTCGTAAATTGCTGACAGATATCCAACTTTCCAGTCTTGTGGGATATCTTCATTTATACATCGTTCCATTAAGTTTTGCAAATTCTAAGTAATCTATCAGATCCACACTTAATTAGCTCTGCTGTTATTTCACCAATGCCACTAGCTTTATTATTTTTTAAAGATTTATAAAACTTTTTGAAAGTATAATTATTTATCTCAATATAGTCATATTACCTCTTACGTCTTCATTCTCTATATTATAAATCATATATTCATTTCTGTTTTTTGTTAAAAGGTTATTAAAATAGTCCTCCCATATATTTAGTAATATGTACTGAATAGTATTGGTTCTCTTATTATCATTCCTTTAATTTTTCGAAATTCTCCATGCTTCAGTATTTCGTCTTCCACCTTTATAAATGTGTACGGTATTACAAACTTTCTCCCAATTGTTGTTCTTTTCTTGCAATACTTTTCTCCTAATAACCGCCTGAAGTTTCTTATACTCTACTTTATCTTTTATACTTTTTGTATTTAGCCATTTTAAATATAAATTTCTCTTATTTTTCACCAATTCTGCTATTTCTTCATTCCAATAATACATTTTTGTCACAAACCGAAACTAATTGTAAACGACTGAAACGAAGTAGCAGTGATACAACATACAACCTACGGTCTTCACAATAAAAGAAATAATAAGATTCTTTCGAGAATCGGCACTTCGTCGAAAATGCATACCGAATATATCAATGCTCTGTGAAACCCGTTGGTCTCAAAATATAAAAGTATATCCACATTCAAGGAAAATAATGTGCAAATCGTTATAGCGTTTGAAAAACTATCAACGGATGGTAACAATGTAACGACAAAAGCTTTTCAACTGCATTGCGCTGCTACAAAATCAGAATTCATTGTTAGGTTTGTCTCATAGTAAAATATTCAGCACTCCTGTAACTGGTGGTAAATGCTCTTCAGTTTGTTTAAATTATGGCAACGCAACACTTGGGCAATCTGCCTAGGGGCGATGCCTTCCGGGAGGTCTTTTTAAGAAAAACTGGCCCCTGTTTAGGCGTTACGGACGTAAAGAAAACTCGGAAAATTCCACGTGCCCAGGCCGTCAGAGCGAGGCGCGAACCCTCGACCGAACTCCCAGTGTTCAAGGTACGAAGACCACTTGGCCACCAGTGAGCCAAATGCTCTTCAATCAAAAAGTGGGTGGATTTAATTCAATGAGCAAATCACATAAAAAATCACAGACGTCGTGAAAAAACCGCGGAAATGCCGTTGTTGAAAATCAAAGTGTTATAGCAGAGGCTGAAACAATCGCCGAGCATCATGGAATAGATTTCAATATGCCGCTAGTTATAAATCATCAGAAACATCGAATCCACTAGCAAGACTCCTAGAGAGTTTTGGAGAATAACACTAATTATTCCGTACATCGATTCATTAATAATGTCTCTGGAACAGCGGTTTTTTGAGAAGAACTTGCCCGCATTATCATTACTTACGTTGCATCCTCACTTTATGCTTGATATGACGTTTGAGGATATTTTTAAAAAATACAATTTTTTGTAGTTACTACAATTTGAATGATTTCCTCGGTGAAGTTGAACTTTGGTACAACCAATGAAAAGGAAAAATGTGCCAAATGCCAAACTGAAGGAGAGAACTAGCTGCACTAGTTAAATAAACGCAATTGTTCTACCCATCCATAAAACGGATGGGTAGAACAATTGATTTATCTCACTTGCACAGCACTGCACAATCTGCACTATCGAAAGATCCTTCAGCACCTTACGCAGGATAAAAACTTGAATACGGTCAACAATGACAGAAAATCGGCTTGTCGGTCTTTGTATGATGAGTTTGCATAAAAAGGTTCTGAAAGCTAAAAATAAATTTAACAAAGAAATTTTCACAAGATTTAGGCAGAACCCCCGTAGGATAGTGGTGAAATAAGATTTAGATAGGTTCGAATAGCATTGCAACTAATTACTTTTTTCGTTTTCGAATGTTTAAATAAAACCATTTTTTAATAAACAACGTTATCTTATTTTTGACCCTCTGGAGAAAATCCTGACTACGACCTTGGTAAGTACTGTACAGTACGTATTCGTATTATACTTTGCACAACGTTTATTATGTAAGTCAAAGAAGTTTTAAAACAAAAATATAAATTAACTGCTTATGCAGAGTACCGAGTCGCTTAAATTTAGCGCTTCCTAATTATGTAACCTGAGTTTGCAAGCTGTTGCTATCCTTTAGTCCGGGACGGAGTTCTCCTACTTTAAGGTTTTACCATTTAAAATGTATTTGTAGAGTAAATTTACGATCAAATTATGTTATAAAAAGTGTTCAGTTTGTGAAAAATAACAATTTTTGTAAAAGCTGAGTCGCAAAATACTGAATATTTCCAAATCTTTCTTCACCATTTTATAAACATAAATTTTGTTTTCTAGAAATGTTTACAATTATTTAATTAATCACAACGGTATTAACTTTTATTCATGTCATCACGAGGATAAAGACAAATAAAAAATAAATTTTTATTCTAAATACTTTATTTATATTTTATTTCAATACATCTATTTAACTTTTATAAATTTTCTCATTACACATTGTATTTTTAAAAGTTCAATGATACAAACAATAATAATTACTTCAAGGGGAAGGGTCAATATTAATTCGCTTCATCCAAGGAAAGTGAATTGAATCGACGATACTAAGGATAACGGGCAATACAATTAAACCATTAAACATTGAGAATATCATAACTAGAAGAATTAGCTTATAAAATACAATAAACAAATAAGACGGTCCGAAAAAACAAACTATTGCTCCGATGAGAGTAGATAAACACCCTTGAACAATCGGATATCCTATAAATTGCAAGGATGCTTTCATTTTCTCGTTAGGATCTGTTTCTTTGCAATTACTGTAAGCGTGAGCTACGTGCACCGAGTAATCAACACAAAATCCCGCGCTCATTATTAAAAAAATTACAGAAATCAGATCTAATCCCACATTCCATGCACTTCCATAACCCAAAGTTTCCACTTGAATACAAATAACTGTAAATAAAACAACAATGCTGGAAGATATGTCAGAAATAAATGCAAAGAATATAAGAAATACCGACAAAATAGCAATTCCTACGGCTTTCAAGTAAATTGCAGGCATATTTAAATACTGATCGTAGAATACAAACCAAATATTATAAACAAACACTTCATATTTGCTCTCAGCTGCAGTTTTACGTAATTCTTCGATTAAGAATTTTTCGTCACTTCCGCTTTTGATGTTGCGATATAAAATCCCGCATCTGGATGCGATAATTTGGTCACGTTCCTTATTCCACACGATATCATCTTCAAATATTCCACTGTGAAATTTTAAAAACACTTTTTTCAGTCCTTCTAGAAATCCCTGTGTTGTGTTTACATCAAAATCTTTAATCAAGTAATTAATTCTAGAATCACGAATATAAGACAAATATTCTCTCAACCAACATTGTGTATAATTGGGTCCAGTCGTGTAAGGAGCACTTTCGAATGTTCTTAAGATGTTTTCTATATCCATTTGAACGTTTGCATTTGAATAATCTAGAGTTTGATTAAATACTAGCATTACTCTATGAGGATAATCGGTGAAATATTGATAATGCATTTTCATATATTTTCTAGCATAGGAATTGTACGGAAAAATATTAGTATAATCCATTCCTTGTTTTATGGAATTAATATTATAAATTGCTCCTGCTATTAAAGAAATGAATGATAGTATTACAAGTACTTTAATAATCTGTTTGCTTAGGAAAATTGCCAAACTTTCGGGGAAACGTTTCATTATCTTCAAAACTTTCGATGCAATTCCGAAGTTTGATGATTTTTTTTCTAAATAAGAATAATTTCATTTGAAATATGTTTATAAACAAATGATAAAGTATTATACATTTATTTATTATGCTAAAATTATCATATATTTTAAATTTACTGTCTATATTTTTTAATATTTTTTTAAGTAGCTATGCAAATATAAAACCAATAGTTGACAAATATTTAGAGAATTTACACAACAACAAAACTGCATATAAGAATGAAATTGTTACATACAGTAAATTAACTAACGTCACTTATCTTAAGTGAATTGTCTGCGAATTTAAAATTAAATACTAAACACCAAATATGAATGTATTTCATATTTCTGAACATTTTCTTACAATTTTTTGCCATTTTTAGCTTTCAAAGAATTAAAATAGTTAGATATTCATTTATCACTTAAGATATTGATTAAAATTATCTCTTTTTCAGAACTTTGCTACTGGAACTGTGTAATTCAATACGAATCTCTGTGAGGTTCCTTTTGAATTATACAGTTCTAGTAACGCAGGAACAGAAAGTCACACTCATAAAGTTTCACGAGTACATTAAAATTTAATATTTAATATTCGAGGCTATTGCCTTAAATAAAATTACATTTTTTTGATTGATGAATTAAATGCTGAATATTCAATGAATTCGTCTTTAAATTCATTGATTATTCGTGATATTATTTATAACATATTTACTATATTAATATTGTAAACACAATTTACAACATTATTACTAATTATTTTTTTTATTATCTTAAAGTTGATTTCTTCGTTTATTTGACAATCGTTCACTTTTGAACTGAAGTATACAAACACTCCAAACACTTCTTTTTGTGAAGTGTTTATATCATTATTACTGTAATACTAGTTTTTATTGTTAAGGAAATTTCACACACGAAACGTAATATTTCCCGTTATCTCTAATACGAATAAATATACAATCAAGACTTTTCGAATATATCACACTTATTTATGGACAAACTGTTCAGAGTTAAAGAACTATAAATAAAAAAAAGGGTTAACCCAACGGCCGCACTTCCAGGATCTCGATAGCATTTGCGATTAGAAATACAAATTTTTAATTTTCATGAGCCTGAGGATGCACGTTCCAACCTAGCCTAACCTAACCTATTCTAATAAATTACCAAATTATTAGTAATTTATTAGGAAATAGAATAGGTTAGGATAACTTAGAACGTGTTCCCTGATTCCAGCAAACAGAAGAAAAGAATAATTTGGTAATTTATTAGAATAGGTTAGGTTAGGTTAGAACGTATGTCCTCAGACTCGCGAAAATTAAAAATTTGCATTTCTAATCACAAATGCTATCGAGATTCTGGAAGTGCGGCTATTGGGGTTCCTTAGGTAAACTATAACCAAAGAAAGAAATCAATGTTTGACTTACACTCAATTTCCATATGGCAAGGAAAAATGAATTAATAGGAAAAGTGGGTTTGACTATAACTTAAATTGGCCGCGTGGTAGCACTACTTATCAAATAATCTAATCATTATCACGCAGTATCGTCCGAGGTATGGCGGAATGAGGCAGTTTGGGTGTCAAAACACTTTATGCTTTGTTCTCCATGCATTCTGTGAGCCCGCGGGCCTACCTATGGGCCTACCTACGGGCCTGAGCGGAGGAATGAGCGAATTTGGCGCAAAATTACAACTTTGTAATTTAATTTCTTAACGCAATTGTTAGAAAAAACATCGCACTAGAACGGATCAAATAACGTTCTCTATAAACAAACGGAGAGGAATTTTCACAAGATGTCAAAAAGAAAACATCTCATTGTGAAAGAGGGACAGCTGCACTCAAACGTCATCGAAGTCAACGGAAGAAACCTTTGCTCGCACCTGGGAAATAACCTTCGACATGTCAATAGTCAATCACATGATCATTTTCCCAGGTACCAGGCATAAAAGGTGGAGACACCGAAGTTCCAAGCGGTCGTCCCATACGAAGTCCAAAGGAAAGCGAATAAATTAATTAGTTCTCGGAGTAACAGACGACTAGGTGCCAAGTTCAGTGGACTTCCACAAACGAACTCTCCCGGCCCATGCAAATGAACAGAAAGAGACCCTCCATACAATCGCCAATCCTCTCTGATTTAACGATCATCATTTAAATTGAGCAACGAATATTAAGGTAGCTATAAATATATAAAATTCTTACCTGTCACATCTGTACGAACATGATATAAAAATAGAGAATGAAAGTTATGCTTTTCTCTATATCCGTCGATTGCCATCACCGCACCAAAGAAAAATATTTGATAAATATAGTCAAATAACACGGATATGGCGCTGTATATACTAAAGACACGAATAGTTCTATAAGGAGTTATTACTCCTAAAATGAATGATATAAAATTGGTTAATGAAGTTATCGTTATGGAAATACAGACATCAGAAAAGGTTTGACTCATTCTTTGTGGAATACTGTGGTTCTTATCCGTTCGTCTCCAAGCAGCTAACAATACGAAAGAATCGTCCATTCCGATACCTTAAAAAACAAATTTCATTAAATTATTTACATATCTTAAAACATATACAAACTTTAACATGTCAACACTAGTGTATAAATACATATATAAATAAATTACGAAAACGACAGTTAATTGGCAAATATGTAAAAGAAATACAAAATTAAAAAGTAAAGTGTCTTTATCATTTGTCCTTCTTCACACCTCCGGGATCTAACAATTTTTTTATTAAAAACAATTAATTGATTTACATTTTCTATATATATACATTTCTAATTTTCATGTTTTATTCGATAAAAAAATAAATGATGTGTAATCATTTATCGATTTATCATTATTCATTTTCAGGTGAGTTTTTATAATCTTGAGAATTATTGTGACACGAATTATGAGTTAGGTTCAATTACCGATTCTGTACTTTTTGTACTCAACCATCACAGATTCTTTTAAAAATTTATTCTCTATTACATCCAGATTATATAGCCGATTCTTACAATCATTAAGTAGATAATATAAAAATCCGATTAAAATAATTTTACACCCATAGAAAGATTACATGGCTAAATGATATATCATAGACTGTATACGAGCTATATACAGGTAATCCCCGTATAACACGGGAGTTATGTTCCAAAAAATTGCCGTGTTATGCGAATCCGCGTTATACGAAACAAAGAACTAGTACGAAAAGGGGGGTTAGGTTTCAAAAATTAAAAAACATGCTATTATATTTTCACTGTTAAGATAAATATTTTTATTAAAATTTCCTTAAGAAGTGATACACATTAATATAAATTAAACAATGTTTTCATCGCCATTACTAAGCGCTATTAACAGAAAATATTTAAACTACGTAGCCAAAAAAAAGACCCAATTAAAGATTTAAAGTATACTTGTAAAGGTGAAGATCAGTGGTTTCCAACCTTTTCTAGGATGCGGAACACTTTTGTGAGCAATTTTCTTTAGCGGAACACTTACTTAAGTTAATATGAAATACATAAGCTTGTCATCAGTTATTTTATTAGAATTGAGCAATTATAATTCAAAATCTCTACTAATATTATTAACGCCAATTCTAAGACAGGAAAAAATATACCTAAATAACTTTAATGGGAAACTTGTGTCTGATGTTTTTTACATATTTCATTCAGTTTTTATCATTGCCTTTATCTTATTCGAAACAGTAGTACACTCCATAAGTACGAGTCGTACTGTACATATATATTTAAGTTTATGAAAATTTTATGATTTTAATTTTTTGATATTCGGCGGCTCGAATACGATTGTACACTTTCCGATTTGCGACTAAATCTGCGGAACACTTGGGAGATGCCTACGGAACACCAGTGTTCCGCGGAACACCGGTTGGGAACCACTGGTGTAGATTATCCCAACGGTCGGAGGCGCGGTTCAATGCCTAAGAACCGGTGACAAAATAAAGCAAGTATGGAATAAGGGAAAAATATCTGGCAACAAAAACGAGAAGCTTCGAGATCTGGCAATACTGAAACAACTTTCCAGAAAGACCACGTGTATCGACAGAAGATGGGAAAAGAAAATTTACATACTGTACTTAAGTACTAATAGTTCACGAAAATATGCATGAAAATCTGATAGTACGTATGCGCTCGAATGAAAATGTCAAATGAGGCATCTTTCGCATTTAAGCTTTATCACGTTTATTGAACTGTTTTACGGGGATTTGCCTAATTTCAAATTAGATAAATTCGCTTTTAATGGTTTTTATTACATTTCATAATTGTACGAGGGATTTACCCAATTCTCGAACCGTGTTAGAGTGAATCCATGCTATAGAAGTGCCGTGTTATACGGGGTTACATGCATATTTTATCAACTGTCATTTTATTGAAAAACATGCAACGACAAAGTGAACTTAGAAAACATGCTTTTTATTTAAACTATTGTAAAAGTTCTATTTCTTCTTCAAAAACAAAATTTTCAATTTTATTCATTACTGTAAGCATTTTTTTTTTCTATCAAATTTTCTTAGTCTTAGACCAATATTGTTGATGAAATAAAATACTTCATCGTGGCTACTTTCACTCTCTTCTATATATTTTTTTCTATGCCACTAGAAGTTTGTTTTATGATCTCTTCAAGATCATCGTCTTCATTTCTTTTCCTTTTCCTAAATTATGAAATAAAAACAAACATTTTAGAAAATATTTCAAATATTTATTAAAAAATTAAAATTACGAAACTATATATATATATATATATACAGTAGAACCTCTATTATCCGGACTAATTGGGGATAAAGGTAGTCCGGATAAGGAAAAATCCGGATAATCGAAAAAAATAATAATTGACAGTGCATATAGTATGAATAACTTTTATTTGTCTAGATTTACATATAGCTTCAATATTAAATTCTTTTTTATTAAGAAATTCAATTATTAACGATTTTTGTTTAAAGCTAGCTGTTCTTTTTGAAGCTGCTAAATCGCGAATACTTTTAACCACTCGGTTACATCTTCTTCGTCACATTCAACACATTGAAATTTGTGCTATTGCTTTCGCAATGTCTCCTATACCACTTTCTACTGTTAATAGAATTTACTAATGGTCTTTTCGAAATTTTGTTCCATGCATTCCATCACGTACGTACAGTACATAAATAGTATCGCAATTCGCCAAGTGCAAATCAGCAAATTCGTACAATTTTGGTTTATTTTGAACAATCCGGATAATAGAGGCCCGGATAGTCGAGGTTCTACTGAATTTAACCTTTGAGAGGACTGAAATCGGCTATGTACAAATGGTTGGGGTAATACACTTGTACTAGCGCTTGCCCCTGCCAATTCAGGCATGCTATAAAAGTATTAAATATATGTAATTTATTAATATTTAGAGACATAGTGAAATAACACTTCGTTTCAGTTTGTAATCTTTACAATTTATATAGAATATATAAAAATACCTATTCTGTGTGAGAAATTCTGGCAACTGATCGATTGATTCTTTCTCCAAATCAGAATTCTAAAATAAAAATTAGAAAAATTACATATATATGAAATAAAATTCAATCAGATATTAGTAAACTGAAAATTTATTATTTTTATAGCTACAATTATATGTAAACATTTAATCACTGCAACTTATTCTATATCATTCTGATGTGTACAATTTATAAAAAATCATATGCATTGTGTTTAATTTGTTGGAATTGTCTTTGTACTATTGACAAACAAAAAGAATTTCTATATCATTTTATCAGCAACTTAACCTTAAGCTAGAAATCTCAGAATTTCTTATAAATTAATAAGAAGGTTAATTTAGCTTTCATGTGGACAAAAAACACTAAGCTTAATATATATATATATATATATATATATATATATATATATATAATTATACGTATTGTTAATATATATATATATGCTACAAGATAAACAACATTTAGTTTTAATGAAAACAAAATATATTAAAATAGTGTTAACTTGTTAATACTTACTTTAAGTGTTCATTTCTTAATCCGCCTCTTAACATACTATCTAATAAGTCAAAATATTTCCAATGTTTTTTTATATACGTCTGAAGTAGCTACACCACTTCTTTTCAATTTATTTATTGTATTTTTTAACTTGGTGTATCTGTCTTTCAAGTTTTTCCATTTTTTTATGGATTCTTCAGCTAAAAAATATAACATTGTAAACGAGTATATATAAAAGTTTATATTAAAAATTTTATGAACTTACCCGAAATATTAAAAACAGTTCCTATTGCCATCCAATATGTGTTTAAAAGAAACATCTTGAAATTCATTTTTGCTTTTGTCATATAGGAAAAGATAATTTTCGATCATTCGAATAAATGATTCCATATGGAACGCCATATTTATATTCTCTCTTTCTTCTATTTTCACAATGAACTGTGCTGAACTGTCCGCCACGTGGTTCTATTTTCTCACGTGACTGTCAGACGAACTGTTATTGGCTGATAGAAACGCGTCTTGGAGGCGGTCGCCGCAAAAGTTAGAATTCAACCAACTTTTGCAGCACGAGAAAAGCGGCAGAAAACCGACTTCTGCGGCGAGAAAAAGTGACGTCATTCTGCCGCTTTTCCTTGCTACGCCACATGTGTGCATCCGGCATTACACAGGATTGCGAAGTCTGATAGACGCTTAAAACTCGTCCATCTCATACGCCACATTCTCAGACACTTAGACCAGTGTTTCGGAACCTTTTTCTACTTGCGGCACACTCATGACTCAACACAGCACACCAAAATGTTATTCTCCACTAAAACGTATGATATGATACTATTAATAGAATTACATAATGTTACTAACCTATTATTATTATTATTATTATTAAACAGACATTAACACCTGTGAACAAATTTATTTTACATTTAATTTCTTAGAATACATAAAAATGCGCGGCTTGTAATAAAGAATAAACAATCATCATCTTTCATCAGTGCTGTGGCAGAGAATGAAATATAAGCATAAGAAACACAGCAACTGAGATAAAAATATACAAATAAAACTTGAAATTAATAAAATATGTAAAAGTTTATGTCACAGCTTACACCTTGTGATGGCACACCAGTTGCAGAACATGACTTAAACAACAATATTAGAATAGATTTCCAATGGGTCCTGGGTCATGCGGAGGTTCTCTGCAACAAGACCGCTGACTGTCTTGTCAAACAAGCCCGTGTTTTTTTATGCAATTCAATTATTTATTTTAAGGTGCAAACGCACATACTCTGGCCCCGCTTGATAGCATTACCAGGGTTTTTTTATGCAGCGAGAGTGTAGCGAAATGACGTCACAAGTAGTGCTGGCCAACTAGAAACCAGTTACAGTGTGTTCGCTGTAAAGCGCTTCTCGAGCGCTGCATAAAGAAACGCGCGGAAAGCTGCAAAGTCTTTAGTCACTAACACATTCAGTTACATTCCTACCTCATACATCAACAATCACGTGAAGAAACCAATCTTCATTCTCTGGCAAGACAGCTAGTATCATGACATCACTGGTAGGCTCACCTACACTTTCATCTCCAAGGTCGACACGACTGTGATTCTTTGCCACTTTTATTCTATTTACACCCTCACTCAGCTATTTACAGGACACGGCAACTTTAAGCAATACTTGCATAGATTTAACCTTGGCTGACAAAGTGGGTGCCACTTTTGTAGTTTAATCCGACTTAAGCCGCAAACCTCCTGAATATCAACAATGCGATTGTGGTATTCAGGAGGACCAAACACCACTTCACTTAGTTTTCCGTTGCAAAAGGTACAATTATATTAGGGATAGTTTAATGAGAGTTGCTATTCTTGAAGGGTACAACTGACCTTGCAAACCGCACCAACTTATTCACACGCGTACAATGTTCTATCATCTATCCGCATTCATATCCCTTAGTGGGGCTCTTGAGAACCTGTAGGTATATAGCTGCCTTTCAACTCTGTATATTTTCAATCTTACATATTGTACTTTCAAAAAGTGCACGAAAATTTCAAATTATTGTTCTTTTTCTGACTTTTAAGTGGACTAAAAAGTAAACAACTCTAAAACATTTGTAAAAATGAGATAGAATTTTCTAAAAAATCTCAAAAAACCAAACAATGTATACAGAGAGAAAAATGTATTTTTTAATTCTTATTTTCTTTCTTCCTTTCAGTCTAACTTTAGTTAGTTCTAGTTGTAAGTTAGATTAAAAACTATAGGCTTGGTTTCCGGTTAGGTTATTATAGGTTAGGTGAAATTAAATGAGGGTTTGTTAGCTTTAGTCGTCTGGTTAAGTTCGTCCTTGTTTATTGTAGGTTAGATTAGTTAGAGAGTAAGTTAACGTTTAAAAAATAATTAAATAAATAAAATTTTGCGGTTTTGCTCGTTTGTCTCTGTTGGTCAGTTCATCTCGTCCAGTTAGTCATTGTGTTCATTTGCTTTTCGTAGTGGCTGTCTAGCTGTTAAATAGTATTAAGATTTGCAATTGCAATTTGATTTGCAAAAGATTTACAATTTTCAGTTTTATTAGTACTAAGTAAATATAAGCTTTTCTACAAACAGCTACCCACTTGGCTCTAAATTCTACAGTTAGATATTCGTGGTGGCACTTAATTATTAGTATTCGCTATATTCAGGTCTTCTTTTAGACCCTTCGGGGGACTTACAGCCTAAAAATTGCACGCCAACATCAAACATAGAAGGTACTGTAGCCTATTGTACGCCGTTCAGAGGAATCCTACGTTTCTCTACCGTCTATCTCCTCTTCCTCGTTTTTCCCCTCGTTTTTTCCTTATCCTCTTTTCTGCCAGCTAAACACTTCGTGTATGCCCGATGTCATTCTTGTATGTCTCTATTAATCTCTTTTGTGGTTCTTGCTTTCTTACAAGTTTCTTAATTAGAATGAGCAATTATTTATTGTAACATTGTCACAATACTAATCTGAAATTTTTAATCTATTTAATTTAAAATATATGCTCTTCACTCCACCTCAAGTTAGTATTGTAGTGTCTTGCCCCTGGACAATACATCATACATTTCCATTAGCAATGGAGTCGTGCATGTCATTTATCTAACTCCTTTCAGGGGAGAATTTTTGTATTGAACTAACATGGCTTTCTTCTTGTATTTGAATTCAGATATAGTTAATCAGGGTCACCTAACTCTAAAATTAACATATATTGTCATGATTTTCAATTATCCAACACTGTTCTCGAGATTTAGGAAAGACAGACAGATGAGCAGATTGACAACAGTGGTAATTTAGAGGTCTACAAACTTTTTAAATTATAACCCAATTAAAAGTTTTCCTTTCTTTTATATTTATATTTTAGTACCCCCTTTAGTAACCCCGTTTAATATAAGTCAATTAATGCCACCCTATAGAATATGATGTGGCATCAATTAGTGACCGAAACTTTTGAGTTGTAGTGTTGTTGGCATAGTTTATTCCCTTAAACTATGCCAACGGGGGCCGGATGTCCGAGCAGTCAAGGTTAGCAGCCTGTCGCCCTGGGGGACCCGGAATCTAGTCCGGACGGGTCGAAAAATCTCCAAGAATTTTTCGGGAGATGGTCTGTCCGGATATGTTGGTCCCCTTCCCTCACCAGCCGGCCGCCCTATTGTGGGCCTGGCGAACCCATAATGGGCTTGCTATAACAGGCCCTCTCAGTGCCCACAAGGCGGAAAGAGTTACAAAAAATATACTTATATCAAGTAGGCCTACTATTATTTTTCTTGCGATGTACACTAAAATGTAATTTTTATTTTATCATACAGTACTTAAAAAAATAAAAATTAACTTTTATTATTTCTAATGTGAAAAATTAACTCTTATTTCGAACGATTCAAAGTTCCAATGGCCTACTGGAAGTTGCTTCGAAGTATGAAGCACTACAGCAAACAAGTACACTACAGTTAGCAATAATAAAAGCAAAAAATACATTCCTCAACGTGAAATTTCAACACTACAAAAGAATGCGCATAGCCACCAGAAAATTGCAGAAATGGTATAGGCGACAAAGATATGCATACGATTAACTTTGCGTATGCATCGAGTCATCTGTGATACCCAGAATCGGGCTTTAAAGATCAGCAACCGGCTCGGATCTTAAATGCTATCAGCGACAGCTCGCTGCAGCCAAACTTCATACAAGTGTAGAAAATATTTAGGAGACAACCGCCAGCTGAATAGCATCAATTAATGGCCGGGGAACGAAACCGTATTGTAGAGCTTCACAAACTTCGTATATAAATGCGGCATTTGCTACGTGTATTGTACCATCCAGTGATGCGTGCATGCGTACATGATGGATGCAGAAACATTTGCGAACATGCCGAAGAAGGAGTTAGCGCACCGGCGCACCATAGAGCGCATAGATTGGCAAATTCTTCTAACAGGGAGTCGGGAGCCATGGCACGTAACATATGAAGCCCGTCTTCACCGTCCACAGGTGCATCTGTGTTCACGCAAACCATTCGCAACAGGTTGTATAAAGTCATGCTGCACACGAGGCTATCAGCAATGAGGGTGCCATTAACCGTTCAACTCAGTGCTGCACTCGTCGTCGTCGCAACTGGAAAACTGAATGGCATCGGGTATCGTTTAAGAATGATTCCCGCTTCTGTCTACGTACGAATGACGCCCTGTACTTTAGTATCATTATAGAATTGCATTATATTGATTATTACAAGAAATATTTGTAGAATTTTTTATAGTCATAACTATTAAAAAGTTAGTTTCAAAATAATTCATCTTGCATTTATGAAAATTAATAAGAATGAACTACTTACCTATGGTAAGAAAGGCAACAGCTGCGTTGCTATCAACATATCCTACATTACAATACAGCAGTAACCCGAAGGCAGCTGCTGTTCCCAGTAGGGGATTGAAATAGGCAGCAATTCCAACCAATGGTTTACTACTTACAACATCGAACGTTAAACAAGATACAAAAGAGAATGATGCCATAATAACTCCAGAAATAAATAAAAGTGGAAGACCTAACTCGGTATTACTGTTCGCTTCTACATCGATAGTTTGTCCAGCGTACATAAAAACTTTAATATGTTGAAAGTTTACATTTGATAACGTGTCCAAAAATGCGCTTTCCCATTTTAAAGCCAGCTGCTTCTGTTCTATAGACTCGTAATCCAAGAAGTAAATCAGACGAAGTGCTTTGAAATCTTCAATAAAACCATAATAATTTTCGAATTCTCCTCCGATATACACAGCAGGTAATCGTATTTCAAAGCCATTTCTCTCGATCGGATACCTAGACAAAAAATAAATAGGAATAGAATATTAAAATTTCAAAACATAAAACCACGAATTTACATTATTTTATTACAGAAACATGAAAATATTATAATCTAGCACAGGGATCGGGAACCTGCGGACTTAAGGCCGCATGCGGCCTTTTTGGCCATCAAGTGTGGCCTTCTGCGGCCTGTGATGTAAATGTTGATATATATTTTTTAAGACCTTTATTCTTTTTTATAGTTATTATACATAAATTTACAATACACACACGCATATATAGACTGTCTTTCTTTTATTACATAACTTTTAAATTACTTAGCGGCCTAAGCCTAGGGATAATATGACAAAAAAAAAACTTCAATGCGGCTTCTATAAGGGACGATGAATTGTAATGTGGCTTTCATGAACAAAAAGGTTCCCCACCCCTGATCTAGCAGATGAACCCGGTGGTGCTCGGGAAAAAGTAAAGATAGGATGGGTCTAAAAATATATTCGATTTACCACAAAAACGCAGAAACCGCATCTATAATTGTACAGTAGAAGTCCGAGTTATTCAGGGTAATACTTAATATATATTATTTTTTTATGTCTATGAAATACATAAATTTATGCAATCTGCAAACGTTCATGCAGCCGTCGGAGTTATTCCTACAATAAGATATTTCCTTCCAAATTCGAACATACTCGACATTAACTTATCATCACTGTGTGACAATTTGCTTTTCCTTTGATTTTTGTGTAATGTTATCAAACTGTATTGACATAAGTACGTATTTTATGCAATAAATTGTGCGTATTTCTTCATACCTATGGCATTCCTTTCAAACGTCACACAAAATGGCGTGCATCGCTTTCGCACATTTTTCGGTATACAGGCGACAATTTATCTTACCTGTGTGAACCACATGTCGTTTCGTACTAACTAATTCATGTTCTAAACCTTTCTAATTGGGAAGTTTGCTCTATCTGTTTTCGTTTTCGATTTGCACTGCCTATCTTCCAATTTTCGCCACTAGGGGCGCTGCTGTCGTTTGCATTAAGTCGGGCATAGTCGCTTTACTATACCGTTACCTCACTTGCATAGCTGTAGCTCTCTCCGTTCGCAAGAATTTTCCGGTTAAAGGGACTTTCCTATGCACCCTGTATACAAGATAGTAAGACTAGAAAATATTTTTCATTACGTTGTAGATATTTTTTTTCATTATTAAAACTAATTTTAGTACAGAAATATTTAAGAGAAAATTTTAGTTTTTACGCATCTAAACGCGTAGAAATGGCTTTTTTATTGTCATGTTGATAATAACTATGATTTTGAATGTGTTTTAAACTAAAAAGCAATAATAACCGATCGCATATTTTTTCATACATTCACAAAAAATTTTACGTATTCTTAAGGGTTTAATGATATTTTATACATCACAATGATGTTTATTTATATAAAATGGATTTATATATTATAAGATAAAAAAAGATTAATCCGATAAATAAAAAATTCATCAACGATTTGCGTAACTTTCCCAGCTGTTATGAGATTTTATTTAATTCTTTTTAAATTACTATAAAATAGCAAAAATCTTAATTTTAAGAGTAGTGATGTGTTTATAAAAATTTGTAAATGTTAATAAAAAGTAATTCCGAACTCTCTGTAACACGTGATCACCTACTTTCTCTTCACCCCTCGACCTGTAACCCCCATAATTTAATAGCAAAGATGACCCTACTAAACAAGCAACCATGCCAAATTTCCTTACTTAACCTTTACTCCATCCCGAGATATTAAGTGAAATAGACGTCAACACATACATACACACCCATGGAATTTTTTATCGTACTTTTTTACTTTTTGGTTATAGGAGGTCTCAAAACATGGAGATTTGCAAAAGGTTCGGCAGGTCAAATTTGACACGATTCCATAACAGCCAGGAAAGTAAAACCATAATAAAAGTTTGGTTATTTTAGCCTACTACTGTTGTTTAACACGAAGTGCCAAGCAGAACAAATCATTGAAAGAAGGAAGTATCCATGTTTCATGAAAGTCTGTATTATCCTCAAGCTCCCACAGAATAAGTGTGAAAAGTTTGGAGATATTTGATCAACAAGCTTAGAACAGAGACATAAACGTTTTTATTATATACATAAAAACGACGAGGAATTATTCAGTTCAATAGATTAGGCTATTGCGAAAAACGGTCTAGCCCAGGAGAAGCAAACTGGAGGTCAGCAGGTTGGATACAGTTGTGGACCGGATACTTTATATCCGGTCCACAGCTTTAAAAATTTCTTGTCTAAAGCCGAAGTTTTTAACATTTAATAATAGCTAAGATTTGATAAATATTAATGTGTGACATGTTTGTGAACCTATACACTAACAGGCATTATATCAATTGTAAGTAAAATTGTATCATTTTTACCTTTTTATAGTTTTTTAAAATTGTATTGTAATAGTTCACACTTATACAATATTTTAAGTGAAAAAACTGGCGTGTAGTCATCATTATCTTTATAACAAATGAAAACAAAGTAAATACATAAAACTGGACGTAAATTTAAAGTAAGATTTAAAGTTATTATAAATTTTATAGTAAACAAGCAGATAAGCCCCCGGCGTTGCTCGGGCAAAAAGTGAAGATATCGAAGATTAAGATTATTACATTAAAGCCAATCTTACCCGTTTTCACAAAATGCAAGAATTAGGTCCTTGTTTCCAGACTAATTAGAGAATTTTTAGATGGGTCTAAAAGTATATTCGATTTTCCGCAAAAACGCAAAAAGCGCATCTAGCCTGTAAATCTTGCACGTCGCTATCTCCTAACACTTCCATTGTTAAGTAATACACTTCTTTCATCCCCACGTGGTATCCTACTAAATGTGGTACCTTACTAAAATGCAGTTAAAAATAAAAAAAAATACATCTAAAATAGTACAGTAGAAACTGAGTTGTTTAGGATAAGCCTTAATCCTTTCCCTTTCTCCCGCGGGAGGAGGAATTTCGAAAAATCCCTTCTTAATGTACGTTCTCATGACGTACCCTAACTGTGTACCAAATTTCAACTCCTAACCGTTTGCGCACTGCGCTTATTATTGTTATTATTATTAGTATTATCATCAACCCATCTCGCTTACATTATAAGATTAGTTTCTGATTATAATTGTAATCCTTCACGAATAAATGTTTCGAGAGCATTCCACAACATTCGAGAGTGTTCTGGAATTTTCCACAATGATCTGGGATGTTCCGGGATGTTCCCGAACGTTCCAGACCATTCCGGAACATTCTGATTTTATGGAATGCTCTCGAATACTCTCGACTGTTCTAGAAATTTCTAGAGGGCAAAACTTCCAGCCCTTATATCTTCAACAGCACGCCCTTCAGGTAAAAACGGGAACATTCTTCATGGATGGAGGATAGAGGGCTACCACACCCTTGATCGTACCGGGACTCGTTTTTGAGTTTTAGCGGCACGCACATTGTACACTTACTTTTATAATATGTATTGATGATTATATTTTGTGTAATGTAAAAAACTTTTTATGTGTATTTATGGAAAAAACCTAAATGTGAAAATGAAGTTTTTATGTTATTTTCTCTCTAAAACATATAAGTGTTATTGTAAAATCTGTATAAAAGATAATAATGATGTCGGATTTCTAACATATTGTTGTCCTTTAGCAGCACTAAGGAGGGACTGTGAAATTACAATGCATATGAATAATCTGTGTTAAATTTATACAATATAGTCTTAAATTACATAGCCGAAGTTGCTGTGAGAAAATCAACCAAATTTTTTGGATTAAAGTGAATTTATATACAGTATATCTAGAATATACAGCATCTATATTAAGCAGAAGTACGTAGAATAATATATTTGCTCGTATTTTCTGTTAGAATTGTCTTTACTATTACATAGGAAGGTCCGAAATGTCCTAAATTTACCACTGATGTATCTATAATTAGATTTATATGTGTAAAGTTTATTTGAGCATCAAGCGACAATTGTCATACAAAACACTACATAAAGTAATTTTTTGTATAGTATGAAAAAATAAATGATAAATACCTCATAAAACGTCTTCCACGCTTAAAATCTTCGTATTTTCCTATTAAATAAGATAGGAAATTGCGAGGACATCGATTCTGCTTCGATCGAAGACAGAGATCTTCATAGCGTAAGAAACTATTATTCCAAAATATGCTAATATTTCGAATAATTTTGTCTAACGTTACCAAATCTACTATGGCATTATCATTCAAAACAGAATCGTTGTTTTTAGACACTGCTATAACCGTTCCCATATTCTCCAATCGAGTGACCTTAGTGATGTCAATGTCAGTGGTGATATGAAGAGGAAACATTGATTCGACAGAATTTCTTTCCAGTTTTCCTCTTCCATCGATTGGAGTAAACAGATATTCTGTTTCCTTCACAACATGAAGTTTGAACAATCCAGTTGCCAGGACAATCGTTATCAACAAGAAAATATAAAGGTACAGTTGAGGGTGGCAGCCAATGTGATATCCTATTCGAGAAAACCAACAGGTGAAGCTGTTTTTGATATTCTTCTTCATTGTTATACTGTAATAAAATATTATAAAATAACATTGATTCATATCAGTACATAAAATATTTTATATTTAATAATATCGTGATAACATAAAATATTTAAAATAAACGATTTTAAAATCGATATTTTTCGCTGTAATTTATTTAAATATGTAATTATGGCTTAAGTCAGAATCAAGTCAATAACACCCTATTTGTTGCTGAGGAAGTTTAATAAAAACAAAACGAACTTTTTCCGTCTATTCAATAGACCATCATCAGGTTAGAACATACGAAAATGGAATATACATTATAAATGGAACATCACGTACAGCGCCGGATCCAATAGGTGCGAGGCCCGATTAATTTTTTTTTTTTTTTTTTTTTTTTGCGGGGCCCCTCAAACTTTAAATAACAAAATTAATTAACTGTTAATTTACATATTGAAATATGTTGTTTTATTTTTAATAATAATATACCTAAATATTTATTTTTGTATCATGTACTATTTTTAAATATATAAATTTTGACGTGATGTGGTGCCCCTTCAAGCGCGGGGCCCGATTGGCACCAATCGCCTAAAATCCGGCCCTGATCACGTATAAAATTCAAAAATACCAAAACACGGTTAACAACTCAACTAATTAGTGGGTTATGTGTTCGTTCACTGAACCAACACGAGATGTCGCTAGCATCGGGACCTAGTACTGTAAGGTGTGCTTGGAATTTTTTGTCGATATTTTAAAACCATAGTTTATCTTTAAAACCATAGTTTATCATTGATAATTAGTTTTGAAATATCTCCGCTACGTTGCTAAGAAATCGTTGTGCAGAATATTGCATTGGATATATCAGAAAATACTTGTTGTTATTGAGATAAGCACTTCTCAAAAGGAAATCTTACTAACAAGCATCTAAGATTAGAACACAGCAAATCCTGGTGGAGGAAAGACTATATTCTGTCGTGAGACTTCATGTTCTGAAGGATTTTGTACTTCCCTTCGATTACGAGAACATATGAAGAAAGTACTGTACCCGTACATGGATTTGTCTGCGAAATTGTGTAGTTGGAATTCAAATACATGAAAGGCAAGTAAATTCTGTTCTGAAATTTTAAAAATGCTGTATTTCATTAATACATCTTAAAATAATTGTTTTCGTGAATATTAACAGCTCATTCAGTAGTAAATAAAAATATTATTTACGGTATTTGACAGATTTCTACGAATGGAAAGCCACAGAGGAGTTGAGAACAACTAAAGTTAACTGTGTGGTACTGTCTAAAAATCATGGAAATTATAAATTGTACTCGTGCGTCTCTGGCACATGGAATCATGACTACACTCAATTCAGAAATGTACCTACAAAAAAAAAAACATTCAATAACAGATTGTGTATAAAAAAATTGTTGCAAATGTATAATTTTCAACAAATCTTTTTCATAAAGAAAACCATCTTTCTTATGAATAGCTTTTTTTTCTTAGTTAGCATTCAAATAAATCATTGCAGATCTGTTAAATGAGACTACAAAAAGTTCACTAATATTTTACTGACGATGATAATTTGTTGATGGATTTAAACTACCGATTCAAAAGACTTTACTCAAATTACGCAAGATGCATTTAAATTTGGTATTTGCCAGGGTTAGGTTTTTATAAAAATCTCGTGAAAATCAAATAAGGATGCCTATGGAGAAAATTGAGTTTGGTTTTGTGGAACATTTCAAAGATAAACGTCAATTGTAAAATAAAATATTGCAAATTTTCTAATATAAAACGTTTAAATTATTTTTAAAAAGCAATGAATAATTTTATTAAATAATACAAAAGAAAACAAAAATTTCGAGTAAGAGACTGAAAATTCAGCAGGAAAATCTTGAGATTAAAAGAATTTAAGAAGGAAAGTTTATATATTCTGTAGAATAACTTTTATAATAAACTGTATAATTTTAAATATTTTGATAAAAAATAACAAATAATAGTCATTTTTTAAAGCTACAATATAAACATTGAAAATTAGACAAAACACAAATTTGTCGTTCAAGAAACGAACAGTAGCAAATTTTATTTGTAATAAATTAATTCTGACTGTGGTGTACAGTATTTACACCGATTGCGTTCCGTCACGTGATTCAGTGACGTCACAACCGACCGTAAATTAGAAATATGCTTGTCGAGCTTCTTGACGTCATGAAGTAGCGACATCTCTTGGTAAGAAACAGAACTACGGCTACGGTGTCGTTCTGTAATTAGCCGCCAGTAATATTCTGCCTAGAGCCATTTTTGCTCACTAGGAACCAGCGCTCCTAGTGAGCAAAAATGGCTCTAGGCAAAAATTAATATTCAGACAGAAAGCAGATAGAGCATATACAAAAAGTATATAAAACTATTAAAATTTCGAATATATTAAAATAATATGGTTTCATTAATAATTAATACAATTAATTTATAAGAATAACATTTTCATATGAAATAGTTTAAAAGAATCGACAATTGCATATTACAAAAACTCAAAAAATAAAACTTAATTACGGTATTTCAATAATCATTTTGAACTACTTGAACTACTAAAGTGCTAAAGGTTATTTCAAACCTTTAGTACTCTATACATTTTAATACCAAAGAGAAATAATTTTAAAATAATTTTCAATAACATAACTTAGATTTATATTAGCTAGTACTGATTTAAAAACTATATAAGAATAAGTTCGTATTATTATCTAGAGTATTTAAAGAAAAGAAATGAGAATCGTCAATTAAGATTGCTGAGTATGTTTTACATTAATTACAAGAATTCCAGAATGTTTTATGATCTTAATTCTACGAAAACTTTAACAAATTTTACCTCAAATCACTTTCGTACAGAAGACTTTCTTCTTTTGTGTTAACGCAAAAGTCGGATGCTGACAACGAGTTTCAATCTAAAACTCTTCTTTCTAATTCTATATTCGACCGGTTTTCGAATTGTTTTTTTTTTTTCTAACTGAAATTCTGCCAACTTCTAGTACATTGAAAAATTTCCCAACTGACATTATAAATATTTATTGGTTTAAAACACGTCATATAACATCTACATAAAAATTTCCTTCTGCAACTAAATCTTAATGATTAAAAAAATTCGAGAAACAATCTAAAAATTAAACGAAAATTTTTGTAAAAATTCGCACAATCAAATTATGCATACATTATTAATAACCTATATTTGATTTTCTTCATTTAACCTTATAGGATATACATAAAATTACGGAAATTTGAATAATAATTGCACTATAACACTAACACTCATTTTATGGACGACTTCAAAATAAAAATGTAAATAAAAGTCAAAAATGTCTAATGTTAATTTAATTTTTTAAAATTTGCTTTAAAATGAAGAATTTAACAAAATCGTAAATGATTTTTCTTAAATCATTTATGATTTTACGAAAATACGTCATTCAGGAAATTACGTGAATACAGTAAAGCGTCGTGAATCCGTAGTAATTGAAACCCACTAAAGGTCCTTCTACGTGATTTGTATGTTTGCCGTCCGGTTAAATATCTAGGAATTTGATGTCGCCCGAACGAATAGTATTGCTTTGCCAGGCATGAGATTTCTCATACGACACGAAAATTGTTAAATCTTGCGGACGACAAATCCGACCGGATCTTCTGGCTACCAACTCACGGGTCGTTTGCTGGTGTCGCTTCCTAGAGGGGCAATGGAGTAATACCTGTGCTCCAAAGCACTAGTATCTCGACTCACCCTCTACCATCCTAGAACAAATCTTGAAAAGTTGTAATTAATTTTCATATAAATAAGCTTTAAAGCAGTGATTTTCAACCAGTGTGCCGCGGCCCACTGATGTGACTCGAGAGAATCGTAGGTGTGCCGCGAAAATTTTTGAAAGTTATTAATTAGATATATTATTTTCGAAAGAAGCCCAAAGAATAATAAGTGTACGTGTCAAAATTAAAACCTCTTTAAATTGATTATACGAGTTTTTCATTGTTATATCAAGTAAATGTATGCATAATGTAGTAAAAAATATATATTCGTAAGCAAAATAATATGTGCACAACACCGGGTTATTTCGTTTAAAATGAAATTGTCTTTAAATCAAAAATGTATCTATAATTGTTCATATTTAGTTCAAATTAATTTACTTCGAAATAGCAGTATATCGGGCAGGTTTCTAAAGGCAATTATCGTGCCACTTTTAAATGCAAATTTAGACTTAATGTTAATACTTTTTTTATATAAATGACAATAATTAATTTAAATAAATATTGCTGTAACCTGCTGCTGGTTTATTTAATTTATTTAATTAAAAAATATAGACAAACCGAATTAAGGTAAGCAACAAGTAACATGACGATAGAATGTTTACAAACACAACTTTAAATTACGTGATTTATTTCGCGGAAATTTAATTATAGGATCAAGTGTGCCTTGAGATAAAGAAGAAGGAAAAACATTGGTCTAGAGCAGCGTTTCTCGACCTGGGGTTCGCGGTGATATTAAAGGGTGTCGCGAAACAACAATGAAATCATTTTATGAGAAAAAAATAATTTATTATAAACTTATAAACATTTTACTTACAATAAGTACACATGTAAAGAAAAGAAATTAATGTAATGGTTGCATTTGTTTGTTATTTAAAATTTTCTCCATACGTGGATTTACGTTAGAAACACACAAAATCAAATTGTTTCCTTAATTGGTTTTTATTCGTTTGGGTGGGGGTCGCGAAATATTAATTTTATTTGTATTTACTCTTTGGGGGTCGTGGAGCTAAGAAGGTTGAGAATCACTAGTCTAGAGAATATAGATTCTAATTTAAAACATTAATTTTTTAATTCCGTCTTTACTATATGAATGATTTATAAATAATGAGCTCATTTATACATATTAGTTCATGTTTTATTATTTTTATTTGTATTTAGTCGGCAATTTGTAATATTTTTAAATGATTTCCTCCCTTAGTTATTAAACTTTATATGGATATAATATTAAATAAATCGTATAAAATTGATACTAATGAATCTGATTTTCAACAGTGAGGTGAACTCATACAATAACCTTTTCATAAATCAGCAAATTACTTAATTGCTAATTTATGAATGATATTTAATATCTATATATATATTAATTTTAGAAGTGCGAATATTTCTTGCAAAGTTTGCAATAATTTCTACAATTCTTCGAATAAATAAGGCAAAGACTGTAACTAGAAAAAAAAAATGTTTATAATTCAGGA
The DNA here is from genome assembly GCF_030686945.1 of Centruroides vittatus. Lineage (NCBI taxonomy): Eukaryota > Metazoa > Arthropoda > Arachnida > Scorpiones > Buthidae > Centruroides > Centruroides vittatus. The sequence continues at coordinate 74,473 of NW_027122359.1, read as the reverse complement.
ACGTTTTAGTAAATTTTATACACAAATAATTTATATTTGAAAAAATCCAGATACAAGATACTTAACTGACCCGGAAACATCTGGTGATGTCATCGCTTATGATATTTCATTCAAAAACACTTTTTTATATTTTTAATTATTATAAAATCGCAAAAAGTTTCATTTTAAGGGTGAGGATGGCTTATTTAAAAAAATTCTGAAGGCTAATAAAAAGTAAAATCGTCATTAATTCCGACCCTTCTCGAGATATGGCCTTCTTTATCTCACCTACCGTCGACCTTTAATCACCAAAATTTAATTACATCAATTCCCCTAATACACAAAGCACCTTGCAAAATATCAGAAATTTCGAAAAAAACACAGAAGATACAAACAGGGTTAAAAAATCGAGCCATACACATACACTAACATTCATACATAGAGAAAAATACTCGAAATTTAACGCTCCTCAACGTTCCGAGGTTTCTACTTTAAAGATGTAAACATCTTAGAAGGTCATTTTATAACCGAACGCCATATTTTCTCTCTGTTATATATAATAGAGTCTAGCTTTTAATATTTAACAACTTATTAATATTTGCTAATGCAGATTCATTTATTATTTCATTTTTCTTTTATTTTAATATACCAAATAACTGATGAATATTTATAAATGACTTAACAGGAGAAATTAAAGTTAACAAAGAGAACTTTTTAGTGGTGAAACACTAAAATTTAAGATTTAAGTTAAATAATTTAAAGTTTGATAATAATCAGTGGCCTGTAACTCTACAAGGCTGAATAAATTTATAAACATAGAAAAATATAATATCGTTCGAGTTTTTATGAACTTTAAGTATATGATAATACAGAAAAATAAAGTATGAATAAGAAACAGAAATCATTAATTTATTGTTTCTCCCAATAATTTCGGGGTATTATAAAAAGATTTCCGATTTTACGAAACAGTAGTGCTATAATAAAAGTGTAACAGTGCTGAATTATGTCCTTGTCTCTGAAAAAGTAATAAAAACAATTTCAACGTAATTATTAATCTTTAAGTTCAGATTTTTTTGTTATTTCTATGGTAAAACAGGTTTATGTCTGTGATGCTTTGTGAATAAAGTGAATTCTGTTCGTATATTTAATAAAATTACATTTACTCTTCGGTTTGCGTTTTAAGTCGTAATCATTGTAATTAGTTTTTTCCATATCTAACACTGACTGAAACTTCTTTGGTCCTGCACATGGCGTTTACAAACAGTGCTTTTTCTATGGGAAATTCTCGAAAACAAAAAGAAATAAATCCGAGCAGTTTTTTGCTTTAGAATCGTACTTTATTCTTCCATTAACGTACAGTGCGCAAGTTTGAAGATCGGATTAGATAATTGTATTCGAATTTTTAAAGTAATTAAATTAATAAATTCGATTTTGAAATTTATCAATGACGAAACACTAAGACCGGTTTGCTCTAGATCAGGTACTGTCCTTGTTTGACGTCATATAAGGTAATACACATTTTAAATTAACATCGATGGGGTATAGAAGTTGTTTTATTTGATAAATATCATAAAATAGACATATTTTTACTCTGTGTTTATTTAAATTATTATTATTGATTTATTCTCAATAATTATTGAGATTAACTTAAGTATAATATTAATTCTATACGTACTATTTTTACAAATTGATAATAATAAAACACTAAACTATAAACAAACGAGCAATTATTTATTGTGACATCGTCACAATGCCGGACTACAATCTTTAATCGTATTTTTAATGTATTTAATTTAAAACATATGCTCTTGTACAAGAGATGTTAAATTGCACGTAACAATAAATGAATGGTATGGGCGAGAGCAGACTTTGTCACTACACGCAACTTATAGGACTTAACACAATAAAGGGCTGTGTATCTTCCCAGAAAACCGATAATATTCAGTATAATTTTTGCACTATAGTCCGTTTGAAAGTTAAGTCTATAAGAGTTAGGGTTTGTCATTTCCCGGTCTTTTGCTTGTCCCGGGATTCCGGGATAAAAGTGAACTGTTTCCCGGGATCTCGGGAAATCCCGGGATAGAATTAATTATTTTTAAAATATACAAAATATCTTGAAATCAAATGATATAATCATTTTTAATTTTTTAAAGAAATTTAATACGTTCTGCAACCTTCAAAATCACTTTAATAATGCTGTGTAAGATATATAATAAAAATTACCTTTGAATTACGTAGAAATTTTCACAAATAGAAAAAATTTTTTATAGTTTGCTGGAAACCGCGTACAACAACAACAATATGCTTTGAACTGAGTTAAAAATTTAAAGAATAAAATGATCTTAGATCAAACTTCTAAGTTAGAAGGTAATTTTTAATATTTAAATAAAACACAATACAAATTATTATTGCAAATTTTTATAATAAGATTTTAAAAAGAAAAGATGATCAATATTACGATCACTCAATCTGATTCTTTTTTAGTAACAAAAAGTCCCGCTACCGAGAATGCCCTTTCCGATTCAATTGACGTGAGTGGAATCGTGTTTAATGCATTTAAGAGAAGACAGATGTTGTGTTTTTTCACCTGTAGCCTGGAAGATTTCTAGTTCATTTTCGAGACTGTAGTAGTACTTCTGCTTTCTAGTATTCTTGACATGTCTTCCTCGGCTGCGGCTGCTTTAATAGCGACATCGAGCTTATATCCTGATAATTCAGAAGTTCGTTTGGCTTTAATAACCAGGATTATGAAGAAATATTTCATACTTGCAGACTTCGTACTCGTTTGTATCCTTGTCCAACTTGCGCAACTTGGCATAATGCAGTTATTGAAGCTACTGGGCATAGTTAAAATTAAAACAGCATAAGCACAATTATTCCATATACTACAGGTTCTTTCAAGTAAAGAATTTTCAGAGTCCTGTCACAATTAGGCTACATATTAATTATTGACAATCTGTGACATGCCATAACGAGGAAAACTTTAAAAAAACTAATAAGTAGGTTTAAAATTAATAAATACTAATGTTGCAACGAATAGTATATTCGTCCTCAAGCCGAATAGCGAATATTCGGCCAAACTATTTGGCTTAATGAACAGACGTTCGAAAATTGGCGTGCAAACCGCATTATGTCAAGGACCCGGCTCTGTATTGGCCCGCTGCACTACGCTTCGTCAATCGCGTTAATTCTAGCCAGTTGTAGCGGACAGATTGGACTGTCATGGCAGTTTGTGATAAGTGATGATATCAAATGTGGATAACAATGAAATGATCTACACGTGTAAATAACGGAAAAAGAACAGAGAAGGACCGCGAAGTGAAAACGTGAAATAAATATGAAATTGAGTTAATTAATAACATAATCTAACAAGTCGAGGCAGCTTATTGGCGCGAAACTTGTAGGTCGTACACTGATTTTCTTGGTTCCAATTATTCTGCCAGATTTGAAGACATTCTGTCCAGAGTATGTGGCGTAGACACCGTTTACTTATTTTGTTGTAAATGATAGGGATTGAGTTACTAGAGGTTGCCGATTTGGCAAGGAAGTCGGCTCTCTCATTCCCTACCGTCCCCTGGTGGGCACGGGTCCAGGAGATGCTGTAATGGTTGTTAGAATTGGTAACGAGGTCACTGATCTCGCAGGCAAGATGATGAAGCGAGTTGCTCCCAATGATGTTACAAGCAGATAGGCAGTCAGTATATATGTGGATGGAGGTATTAGCATAGTTAGCAATGCTCCAAGAGATTGCCGTGCGTAAAGCTACGAGCTCCGCTTGGAAAACAGAACAGTTTCTGTCCAAACGGAAGCAGTCGTGATGAATCTCCCTGCTGTCTTCATAGACAACGAAGCTGCAGCCAATGCTATCGTTCATTTTGGAACCATCAGTGTATAGTTCAATCTTGGCCAGGTGTGGGGAGGAGGACTTTATCTTGGTGTAGGTCCCAGGACATGGTATGTTGCAATATCGGTATGGTCTTTCAATGGCACTTGAATGGATGCAACTGTCATTGGTTTGAATGTCGAGGCCCCATCTGGCATGGTGCAGCTTGACATTCATGGAGATGGTCAGATCAATGGGGGGTTTTCTTGCCAAAATTTGTAGGCTATGAGTGGGGGCTGTGCGATATGCCTTAGTAATTAGTAGCAACACTTTTCTTTGTGAAGAGATAAGTTTTCTTTTGGGGTGCACTTTCTGTGCAGCCCACCCCCAACTGCCACAAGCATACGTAATCATAGGAACATATATGTGGTCATGGATGGTGCTCATAGCTTCACTGGAGAGTCCCCAGCTATTCCTCGCAACCTGCATGAAGGCTTGCGTAATAAGTCCAGTTCGTTTAGTTATGAATTCAATATGCTGATCCCATGACAGCCTGTGGTCCATAATCACACCGAGGTATTTAATCGCTCTTTCAATCTTGATGGTTTTACCGTTCATTTTGATGTGTGGGGGGCGGCAATAAAGATTGGGCTTGCCCGATCTGTTGTAGACAATACCTTTAGTTTTCGCAGGGTTAAAAAGCAGCTTGTGCTCCGTGCCCCAGTTATTGACCTTTCCAAGCATTAAATTGGCCCTGCGTTCCAGGTCTGCACGAGAACGTCCACCCATAAGGAGTATGACATCATCCGCATAGGCGTATAATTTATCCTGGCCAAAACTTTCCCCAAGAAAAGAGTTGAAAGTGATATTCCATAAGAGTGGCCCACAGACAGAACCCTGCGGGCACCCTCTTGTAATGCTCTTTTGAACGGAGTGTTGTCCCCAATGAAGAACAGCTTTTCTGTTGCGGAGATAGTCCTGAAGTAGGTGAAATATATTAGCGGGACAGTCGATAGCTCTTAATTGATGAATGACAAGTGGCCACCAGGCTGTATCGAAGGCCTTAGAAATGTCGACACTTATCCCCAGGACATATTTGTGATCATCAAGTAGTTGGTCAACTGTATCAACGACCATCCTGATGGCATCCTCTGCAGACCGTTGCGGTCTGAAGCCATATTGTGCATCGTTCAGGAGATTGTAGTGCTCAACGTACCAGCAAAGCCTACCATAAATGAGGCGTTCCAATACTTTGCCAAGGATCGGCAATAGAGAAATGGGTCTGGTCTCAGAAGAGGAACCAGCCTTAGGGACTGGAACTATGCTGGCTAGTTTCCAACTCTCAGGGAAGATCCCATAGCATAAACAGGCATTATACAGGTTGTACAGTTGTTGAGGGATTATGCTCCAAATATGCTTAGCAATTTCGCTGGTGATCTGATCTAGCCCAGGGGCCTTGCCCCTAGACAGGTTAGAGAAGACATCCTCAATTTCTTCAAAAGTAAAGGGAGGCATAGGGTTGGATCTGGATGGAGTGTTGGCCTCAAGGCGTAGTTGTTTCTGCCAGGCAGTGTCGTCCATGTGATTGTCATCGGGACAGTAAGCGTTTATTTGTACATTCAGAGTATGGAGAAAGTCACTAGGTATATTACTCTCAGTGTTGCAATCAGTTAGAATTTTAGTATGCCTTAATTTGTTCGTGCACATCTTGGAGATGTATCCCCAGGGGTTGTTTGACGTCTGTGTGCAAAACCTTTTCCAACTCTCAGTTTTTGCAGTTCTGATGGCCTGTTTGTAATACTTCTGGTTGTCAAGGAATGCAGTCCTGTAAGTGAGCCTGGTAGAGTCGTCTCTACACCTCTGATACCTCTTTCTAAGTTGCCTGTTAGTTTCTCTTAATTGGCTAAGTTCAGGCGTCCACCATGGGACCCTTTTTCTCTTAATTGTCCTCTTAGGGATAAACCTGTTGCAGGCTTCATTGATTATGTCAATGTTCTTATTAATTTGGAGTCTAGTGTTGTCCGGGTCATCCAAAGAAAAGTCCACAAGATGAGCTACCAGAAAATCATGCATTCCATCCCAATTAGCACCAGAACAGCAGTAAGACAGCCGTGGGTTAACAATAGGATGGGAACTGTTGTTGTCAGTAAGAATCTTAAACTCAATAAAAGAGTGCTCGGTGAGGCTGTCCTCTTCGAGGACCCTCCAATCCTGGATCCTGGGAAATAGCCCACTGCTGCAGGCAGCGATGTCGATCCAACTATCGCCCCTGTGTGATGAAAAAGTCGGTGGGGATAGTGGGTTATTAAGAATGAGGAAATCGTTGGTAGAACAAAAATTTTCAAAGAGGTCACCACGCTCATCTATCCTCTCCCCACCCCAAGTGGGAGAGTGGGCGTTAAAGTCACCAGCAATAATCAGGGGGGTGTCCCTAAACTGATCAATAATGTTTTGGAGATTATTAATGAAGTTCACAGAGTTAGCATCATTGGGGAAGTAGATATTGCAGATGATAATCCTGGAGTTGTTGATCACCAGCTCGGTTGTAACGATGTAATTACTGGTAAAAGTCTTGTGGTGTAGAATTGAGAGGCTGGTATTAGGCACAAGAGTAGTTGCCCATGGAAAAGCATCTGTTGTCCTTAGAGCTGGGCAGAATGTGGGTAGGCATGCTGGAGAATAGTTCTTGCAGTACGGCTCTTGTGCCAAGATCAGATCATAATTTAAGATCTTGTTACTGAGAAGAGAAGTGGCGGCAATACTCCTTCCTAGGTTTATCTGCAATAAACTGATATAATTATGGTCACTAAAATCCATAATCAGTGCGAAGGATTAAGTTGTTTTTGATTTTTAAGTTGATAGGACAATCGCCATCCCGAGCATTGTGATTATTGTCGTGGTTATTTTTATACCGTTTACAGTTGCAGCAACAAGGTGTCTTTTCCAGATTGGGGCAGTCCCTGTATAAGTGCTCTCCAGCACAATGACTGCAAGTAGGATCTTTTTGTGGGCAGTTTTTAGTGGAGTGGTTATATTGGCAGCATCTGAAGCACTGCAATATAGGACAAAAGTCGGCAACACGGGAGCGGGACCATTCGATGTTGAGTTTTGTTAGCTTTAGTAAGTGTTTCCTCAGTTCAGGAGAAACTTCCACCACCCAGTTTCTATATGGACTTTCCCGTTTCCCCATGTTAAACTTAATCTTAAATTGTTGGAGAAATTCTTCCTCGGAGAAATGCTCGGAGAGGCTACTATTTTGTTTATAAATTAAGGTATTTAAGTCATCTTTGGGTATGTCTCTGTTGACAGAGTAGACAACCAGATGTGGCCATCTTTTCATTGGCTTCTTTGTTATTAGTTCAGGTACCTCCTCTTTAATGCATTGCTCCAGAATGGCAGCGTCCTCGCGGCCCTCCAACTCAACCGCCAATCCACCGCTATTAATTCTTCTGATTTTGTCAATCCCTATATGTAATTTCGAGGGTTTAATCTTATTTTGTATAATTTTGCGCACAGATTCGCTTGTCTGATTTTCCTCCTTACCATAAATCAGCAAAACATCTCTTGGTGCTTGTGGGGTTTTGATGTTACGTGCCTCACTTCTTGCAATGCCAGATTTCGCGATGGTACTGTACAAAAGTGCAGTTGGTTTGGGAGGCAAAGCCTTCTGCTCAAGGGCAGTCAGCTTTTTTAAAACAGCTTCTTGAGAGGATAGAACATCTTTAGTCATATTCTTTTCAATAAGAGCGTCTACCTTTTCATTCAACTCTACAAGAAGTTTTCCAGAGGAGTTCTCAATGAGATAATTAACAACTCTGTCAAAACATCCCATTATAAAATCCACATTGCGCTTATTTTCAATATTAGAGCCCTTGTTGTCATTAATGTACTCCTTCAGTTCCTTCAGGACCTCATTGCTGTAGGAAGTCAGGCTCTGGTGATGACTGCAGCCCTTGCATACTGGCTGCTTGATCCCAGGTTTACGAGACCCTCGCGTAGACATTCGCAAGTACACACACAAAAAGTGAATCCAAATGATATATAAAGCCAGAGAAACGTACCAACCACGACCCGGAAAACCAGCGAAACAATCAAACGAATTAGGGTCAGTTAGGTGAATGCAAGTATAACTGCGACAATAAGATGTCAATGGAAGGAGCTAGGAGCCTGAAATTTGCAAATCGTGGAGAGAACAAAGCGTAGTAAACGCCAGTAGAGTATCAGAAGCACCGGCGACACAGAAAGCCCGCAATTAGGCCCGTAATTCAGATAGGAAACACTGTTATAGAACAAAAACGGTAAGTCAGAAAAAAGAAGCAATGACACCGTTAAAAAGTACGAAAAAGACTGAATCGAATGATATATAGGACCCAACTAGGGCCCGAGAAACTGACAAACAAGAGAATATAATATTATATATAATATACTCGTAATATCTATTACCAGTCCTTTATCTATTCTATATAGGCCTATATATTAGAGGCAAAATGTTCGGTCACCGCCAACCGAAACTAACACTTTGCAAAGAAGTGTTATAAATGCATGAAATATAACCAAATTAATTAAAACAAACAGGTACTTTACCACACTTTTAAAAATATTATGTTACAATTGATTTGCTTTAAATTTAAATTTCAATTAACCCTAGAAGTTTTGTACCCTTTCTATTGCTATCTGGCATATGACAAAACCGCTAAAGTAAACACTCGATACAAGAAGAAGTAGTAGTGTTTAAACGTGTATTTCTATTGTGGGTAATAAGCGAATTTTCTATTTTTTCTTAGTTAAGTATAAACATTTGATTCGCTCTTCAGAAGAAATAATTTTATTAATTTACTTTCCCGGCTGTTTATAGAGTACAAAACTGGAAAAGTATGGTGATCGGTGAAATTTTGACACCAAAACTGTAAAACCCCTTTCAAAATTATTCTTATTAATATTAAAACAGACAGGTTTTAATTTGAATTCGTTTATTATTTAAATTTAAAACAATTTAAATGATAAATTACAATTAAATTTTTGTTTGATATTTGGACTATATAATAATTAAACCTGTCAGGAAGAAATCTCAAGCAGAAATGTTTCTCTATAAAAAATCAATCTGCGAATTAAAAAAATATTATATTAAATGATAATCTTTTAAATTCTTAAATAACAATATATAAAATTTTTGAAAATATTCAAATAATTACACTTACCCAAAATAATTAATTTAACTGGATGTATTATTGTGGAATTAGAAGGGATTTGACAGTCGTAATATCCACCATCATTGAAATTTACCTTCTTTATCTCTAAAATCCAATCGTTGTCGATATTTGTGATTCCGAATCGTTCATCTGAGATCACTTTATTATTTACAACGGTTAACAAAGAATGATCCTTTCTTCTTTTCCAAATCACCTATAAATTAAACTTTTAATGATTTATTGTCATAATTTAAAAAAAAAAAATATTTTTAAAATGCAATGTTCTTTGGAATATTTGATCCACGATAGAAATTGTTGAAAATTTGATTGATTTTATAATTAATCATTACCGTTGGAAATCGGGTTGATCCCGTTATAACATTTGTCAAAATATATTATTAATATATAATCTCATATTTTTCAGTTTAAAAATTATATATTGTGTAAGCTATTTCGTAGTTTCCTTTCATTATAATATTCATCTTACTAGTATGAAAATTTAAAACGTTAAGGCCGATTTAAAAATAAAATAATAAAAAAACACAGAAAATAAAGTATTACCATGTGATATTTCAAATTATTGACAATACAGTGCAATTTTGCCGTATCTCCTATGTAACAAGTGACAGTTTTGGGAGTTTGAGGATCGAACGAAGGAGGCCTTCCAATAAATATTGTTTGATTATAGTCGTATATTCTGGATGATTGATTGCTGTCAAAAGCTATAATCATAAAAATAAAAAACAATGTTATATTATTATTACGTATCTTAAAAATTCCCTGTAAATCTAAATTTCTTATTAACCGAATTTTGTTCAGGCATCAAAAATTCTTTTCAGAGTTAAAAATATTTAAATTATTAAACGTTTTTTTTTAACTTTTAATAATGATGAATTAATAAATGAAAGAATATGTTATTGATTAAAATTAAATAAACTGTATTTAACTACCTGTATGTTCTGAAATGTTAACTTAGTTCGATCTAATTAGTTTTATTCTACATAAAATTGTACGATAGATTTAGAATATTTTATTTAAATAGAATTTATTTTTCCTAGATTTTTCATTTCTAACTCTTTCTGCTCTGTAGTCACTAAGATTTCTTTTTTCTTACACATCGTGGGCCTTGGGTTGCCTGGTCCTTCCATTCGTCTGATGATCATGGACACAAATGTATTCGTGTTAACCTACTAACATAAAATTAAACAATACACATGTGCTACAGGAAAATCGATCACATGTAAAGTACACGCAAAATGAACTGACCGGCAAAGTCATTTTACAGAATGCAGTAGTAACTAGACAACATTAGTCTCATACTAAAAGATTTTGATAACAATAAATGCGTATGAAATTTAAGAGAGTAAAGATAATACACATACGTGACAAAACACCCAAGATAATAAAACACATCATTTATATGAGGTCACAAAAATAGTGTTTCTATTAAATCAAAGAACAAATGAAAAAAATAACGATAGGAAACAGACAAAAATGTAATGTATCACGAGGAAAGAATACTTTAGAATCCAATGTTCACATAATTAAACTTAAAAGTGACCTAAATTAAAACTTGAAATCGTTGTTAAGTAGCTTAATTTATAGAGTGAGGTTCCGGACGGAATTCGAAATTTGGTGTTAAAGTGTTAACGAATATTCGACGAAATAGTTAAACTCTTCTCACCATTCAAAAATAAAGACGACACAATGTCTTACGAAGGATATTAAAAATTCTTTCTCTCAAAAAGGTAAACAAAAGGCTGGAATTACGAGGGAGAGTTTCAAAGTTCGGAGGAGTACTATCCGATCGGTATCGGATTGAGCACCGATTCTGACCTCTCAAGCGACCCGAAAGGTTTCGAATTGTCAACTGGACACAAGAGTGGACCAATAGGAAAGCGATGAAAGGATTCATCGTGCAGTTAGAATGCAGAATCGAGAAGCGAACCCTTTAAAAGCTCGTGTCTCGATGACACGACATTTTTCCTCAATATCTGTTTTTTTTCTCTATGATTTAAGTTCCGAGGAATTAATACGCAAAAACACATCTCGTTCCGAAGCCGCTCTTTCTACTAAACCATTGCTACGCAGATACTAGCCAACGTCTTAAAAGTTTGAGTTTCCTTTGTTGTGCTTTTGTGGACGGACACCTTAGCCAATCTTAACTTTTCATGTAATCCAAGATTTCACCAGACGAAAGAGCCTCGGAGTCATCGATCCATAAGACTTAAATAATCACCGAGGAACTAATTGTCTACATCCATCCACAGCGACATTCGAACTTTCTCTGGACTCTCTCCTCCGACCGACTAATCAGAGTTGAATCCTTTGTAGGCGAAATAGACGAAATTTTGTAAGTCTGTTTTGATTTAATTAAACGGGAGCAAATTGTAAATGGTAAGCCTCGGGGTTTAAATACTCTCTAGTGTTCGAGTATTTGCAGATAGTATTCGCCCATCTGTAATAATTATTAAATTTAGATGGCTACATGATCACTTTTCTTCGTTACAACTTATCTTTAGTACAAATTATGTAATATCTATGAGTTAATCAAGTTCTACCTCAAAGACTAATCATATTCTGTCATTTTATTAATGATAACTTTAAATTAATAATTAAATCAATATTTATAGAGAGTTACTAGAACGATAAATAATATATTTATTAATTAATCAGCAATTCCTTAGATTAATAAAAACTTAATTACCGTTAAAAACATGAACCATGACGCTACTGTTACTCGGAAAATTCGAAGAGCGGCAAGTGTAACTTCCTGAATCCATTGTTGTTACGTTTCGAATTTGTAATTTTCTAATTAACTTCACACTTTTCTTGCCTTTATTATTGGTTTCATCTGTAATTTCTATTTGATTGTTTTGTGCAATAATTATACGTTGATTATGGTACCAGTGAATATCTTTTGGAATTTGTATAAATTCGTTTATTCTACATTTTAGAACCAATGAACTTCCTTCCTTGAGAAACAAAATAGAATTTCCATCGATTGAAATCTTGGGTTCTAGAAGAAAGAATAAAACTAAAATTATTATACTATATTACACTTTAATTAATGCATCTTTAAATATTACAGTATTTTATTAATATTAGGCTATTGTGACTATAATCTATTAATAGGACTGCTTTAACTTGCGGATGAAATTAGAGAGAAGATGGTGATTTTTAGCCACTCTTCTCGCAGAGACTCTCCTATATTAATTTAGTTTAAATAAAACCTATTTATAATAATTTTTAATAAATAGATCAGTTATAATATATAAAACTATTCAATAACTATTATATTATGTGTGAGATCTGGAAATCCCCTGGAACGAACGTCGTAATATATTATATTCGAATTAATAATTACCCCTTTCTTCTATCCGGATATAATCCGAATATAATACGAATTATAATAAAATGAATCCCTATATCGAAATGCCTGTATTGGAAAATATCTAACATATACGAGGTATAATTTTTATGAATGTCTGCAAGGATTTTCTTCATAAAAATAAATATTTAGTGAACTTGCAGTAATACCGTATTGTTTTAAATAGAATAATAAATAAAATATTCTGTTTTGATTAATACAATCGCTTTTCTCATTATAATATCTAAACAAGAGCTGAAAATGTCAGAAATGTAGTCCTTGCAGTATATAATTTGATATTGTAATGGATAAACAAGAAAAAGTTATTTAAATGCTGAAATGAACATTGAATTGTTTATCTGAATGTAATAAATAAATTATATTAGCAATTATTTATTTATTATCTTGTCAAGACGAAAAGCTTTATGAATCTTTGTTAGAAGATAAAAGCACTGATGTCATTTTATTCGAATTAACGCATACATTATCTCTGTTTAGCTCGTTTAATTTCTTCTTCTAATTATATAGCTAAATAGAAATAATTTAATTACATAATATTATTTGAAGGAGCCATTTGTTTAATATTTTTATAAAGAAATTTTGAATATCACGCATTGAAGGAAACTTACCGAGAACTGTTAAGTTGACATAGTAATAGGAATTTGGATTAGATTTTACTGTGCATTTATAATTTCCGGAATCGTCTTGTTTGACATTGTTTATCTTCAAAATCCAGTCATTTGTACGATTTTCATACTCGACCCGAAATCTTGAATCATTTGTGTAAGTATCAAAATTTATTGTTAATAGCTTTGAATAATTCTTCATCCACATCACCTGTTAAAGTTTTTAATACATTAGTAAATTAATTATTAATTTATACTTAAATAAATTTATATGAATTGAACACCAAAATTCATAAATAAAACTTAAAAATGCAAGAAATTTACTTCATAATTTCTGTAATTTTTTATCCTGCAGTGTAATGAAACTGATGAACTGACTTCTGCTGTAACGTTTTCTTGTGGATCAGTTCCATCTAAAAATAATTAAAAGTTTCGTTAAATTATCATTTTAAATATTTCTAATCTTCATTACATTCGAATCGGTATGCTTGATTTAATATAACACGGTAAATGAAATTAAATTGTAGAATATTTAAATAAAATTATTTGTAATGCCGTTCGATTCTTTTGTAGAGATAGAAAAAGTGTTACTGCTTTAATTATTAATAACAATTTAATATTTTAACGGTTCTGTTCATTACCTGAAGATGGTGGGCTTGCCTGAACCCATCATGAACATGACAAAATGTCATAGTAGTGCTCTCAGAATGAAAAGAGTCAAGAAAAAATTTACAATGATTAACGCTATGATAACCCAACTAATACAGAAAACAGCTAAATGGACAAAATATATAAATTTAGTTAATTTTGGGTAAGTGTTGAACATTTCTAATCATCGTTCTACATTTTCTCTCAAAGACAGAAACCATACAACAATTGTTTTGCCGAAGTATTTTATTTTTCTTCGATAGCACCCTTTCATGGCTCGAAATAAACATTTTGTAAAAACTGGCACCGTAGAAAAATAAATATTTCGGCAAAACAATCGTTATGTGGTTCCTATTTTTTGTAACACAATTTGTCTTAGTGCAAAATAAGTGTTTTTCGAAAACAAATTCAATAATACAAAATACAAGGTGTCCGAAAAGTTACTGTGCACTTATATATTTATTAACAGATATGTTTCAATATACAATACGGGAGGTAAATATGAATGACAATTCTAAACAATGTTGAAAGTGACCCCCGTAAGCATTAATATAGGCTTAGATCCTTCTTTTGTTTCTAAACACCGCTATCAGTTGCTCGCTTGAAATACAGTGAATGAATGCTGTTATCACTACTTCCAAGTCGTTCAGCGTGCGCGGACGATCTCGATACAGATTTTGCTGCTCCCCATAGATAAAAGTCTGGTGGATTTAGAACATCCTGTATAATTTTCTGGTAAATCACCATCCATATACTGTTCATCCTTAGAAGTTGATGAACAGTATATGGATGAGCCTTGTGCAAAAGCCAGCTCTGTTGATTTTGACCGAGTACAGGTTACACTCATTATTCAAGCCTCTAACAAGAAACAAATCTTCTGCTAATCTAAACTTAATTTTCGAGTCTACAGTAAACATAAATATGTGTAAAAGATTATGCAAGTCAGAAACAGAAACATTCGATTTATTCACCTATTTTTATAGCAATTGCGCGTAAACGGCAAACACAGCAAGCATGACTTCGATCCAACATAGTATATCTATATGTTGTGCTAACAATCAGTTTATACAGTAATTACACGATTTAACCATTTAATTCAGTTCAACATCTAATCCTGACTTATCCTATAGATTAAGATAAAAGTTACTAAGTATGAAAATTATTACTACACAAAATAATATGCACATATTTAATGTATTGAATTATTTATGATAAATATTTTTATAATTATATTATTATATCGTTTTTCAAAATACATATTAAATATGTTGTTAATGTTAAAATCAATTGAATATTTAAAACAAAAATTAATATATAGACTTGTAAAATATAAAATAATTTACATTTTTTTAATTTTCGATTCATTCCTCCCTGTAAGCATCACAGAGCATTTATTCCGATTATGGATTCAACCATTCCCAAAATGACGTGAGGGTTGCGAGCATATTCAGAACGTACAGAGGGACAGCCCATAAGGAATAAAATAGCAACGAGTTGCTCAACTTTCCCGACAACAGATTAAACTTTTAGTGACGCCGTTATCATATTTTATTTAAAAATTTTTTTTATATTTTTAACTATTATAAAATGGCAAAAAGTTTAATTTTGAAGGTAGGTATGAGTTTTATAAAAAATTATAAATGCTAATAACGAGTAAATCGTCATTAAGTTCGACCCTATTGGAGATACACACGATCCACATTATCTCTACGCTCCCTCGACCTTTAAACACCAAAATTTAATATCACCAATCCCTTAATAAACATTCCTCCCAGCAAAATTTCAGAAATTTTCGACAAAAAGCACAGGAGTTTTTAATAAATATCATAAAAACGTTTCCATTATATTGGTTAAAACATGGTTAACTACTTCATCTTCTTATTTGCTTTTACTTTTATTCTGCAAGTATTTTAAGATCCTTAAAAAATAAATAGCTTAATTATTTTGGAATGTTTAAGACACGTGAAAAACATTCACAATTTAGTAATAATCTATATTATCCATTTATAATTATCTAATAATTGTTACACGAAACTATTGTGCAATATTAGGAATTTAATTGAGATGTGCTAAAACAACAAAGTTTAAAATAAAATAATTTATATAACGAATATTTTATTGTATGTGACAAATTTATATTTAAAGAGTTCATATTTCCCGATCGATAGAAACGGAGATTATAACAGTTGAATTACGCTCACCCACCTATTTCCAACAGACTATTATGCTGCACCATGTAAAATGTAACTAAAACTTTTTCATCGTACACAATATATATATATATATGTATATATATCCTGTATATCGATGGGTAAGAAGTGATATATACTTATGTAATTATAAATAAGAATATTTAAAAGTAAATATTATCTAAATTGTGTTACATACATTAAACGCTAATTAATAGGCATAAAAATATCATTGTAAAGCTGTTTATATAAAGAGTATTGAAATTTAAATTACTGAGATTAAATATCTCAGTAATTGCTTGTTACTTGTTTACTACTATACTTTAATATTAATTTATATTTACAAGAAAACATTATTTGAAATAAGAAAAATACTAAGTATAATCTTTACCTCTTTTTTCGACAGTAGCAGATAGGAGAAAATATACAAATATGTAAAATTTCATTTTTTCCTGTCGAGACCATTAAATATTTAAGATAATCGCAAATAACCGATAGTACCTTGTAAGTCTTCTGAATGATTGTGAACTAGTACGAGACAATTGTTTTGTCGAATACGTATGCGAAGTAGTGAAAAAACATCGATTTTGCGCACTTGTTCGTTTACAACAGTATTACAAAAATAACGATTCCAACTAATAAAAATTACTGTATATATTGTATTTATTATAAAAAACTAAAATTAAAATTATTAATGTTAATAAAGTATATCGAAAAATTCTTAATTTTTGATATAATTTTTTTCTAAGTAGTAATTTTTCGTAGATATGATAATATTTATTGTACCGCAATGCCAAAACCTGCTTGTTACTTGTTTGTTAAAATAAAACATTAAAACAGTGATTTGTTGCCGAGGCAACAAATCACTGTTTTAATGTTAGTTGTTGCTGAGGAATTTTAACAAAATTTAAGATTAAACAGTTTTATATCTATTTAATATAAGAAAAATATTTTTTTTATTCTTTTATAATTTTTTATTATTATTCACTTCCATACGAAATTAGTCAATATAATATAAGAAGTCGATTTTACAAAAAGAAATCATTTACGTTTTTAAATGTTATAAAAGTAAAAACATTAATTCAATAGCTTCTGGTACTCAATTGAATAATTTTCTACTTAAAAAGCGGTAAAATTTATTAAAATATTTTTGCAAATAAAGTGTTTATATTTTATGTAAAGTAAGTCAAATAAAAATTATATTAAATTACATTAAACTAAAATTTAAAAACATTACTATCTTTTATTAAATAAGGAATGTTATGGTTGGCCATTTTAAATACAAAGTAATGTTTATTCAGTTGTGAGAATATTTGAGGAAGGAGGAAGTAGGAGAAGAACGATTCGACATTTAATTATGCTTTTTCTGTTGAATATTTAGAATAATTATTTTATTTTAATTATTTATTATAGAATATTTTATTTAATCATTTAAGTATTATGCTTAGAAGAATGAATGACACTAATATCATCGTGTCTCTTAAGTTTCACTTTAGTTTATTTAAGCAAATATTTATTTGTCCAAAATAAATATTATTAACATTTAATGAAGGATAAATAATTAATTTAAATCTAATTATTTAATTTTAATTTAATTTAGTTTAAATTAATTGATTTAAACAATTTAATCATTTAATAATTTAATCAAATTATTTAATTTAATTCATAATTTTTATATAAATAATTCATTTTATATAAAAATTATGAATTAATATAATTCTTGAATAAAAAGTATTTATAATCAATTAATAAATATGCATTTTGTAAAGAAAAATAAAACGATTTCTCATACTATGATGTAATAACAGGATATTTATAAATAAATTTTATAAATAATAGATATTATTTATAAAATTTATAAAATAAAATGGCTACGCTCATACAAACAAAATCTATATAAAAGTTATAAATCTTCTGAAACAATTTATTGTTAAGAATTAAAAGTAAAATAATGTATAGACAAGAATATTATAATATTAAATAAAATTTCTAGCCAGCAACTTTAATTTAGATTGAATTAACTAATTCAATCTAAATTAAGGAATATTCTATAGCCTAAGGAATATTCTATAGTCTATTTATTCCAGTCAGCCCCTGATGTGATAAACCTTCCAATTTATTACAACCCTATTAGGCTAACTAATTCAATCTAAAATAGTTATAAATTGATTGTGTTCGAGTTGAGTTCTAAATGCGTATATGGGGTGTCTCATAAATTACGTAATATAATGGGTTTTTCAGTTTCAAGACAATGTTAACACAAGATGATCGCATCGACATCATTCTAACTTACTTTACATCACCTCGAATCAATCTCATTTAATTAATCATTAAGAATAAATTTGATATTTATCCAGAAATTTCTTTCGGATTTCAGTTATTAAATTTAACAGATAAACTAATTTGAACGTCTGAATCGAAAGAAGACACGTGAACACAATACAATTAATAGAAATTAATGTATTACTAGTGAATAATGAGACTGCATATGACAAATAAGTGTATTGAATTGAAAAGGCGGAGACAAGTTATTTAGTTTTATTATTTCTGTTTATATTATTTAATTGCTGGAGAAGTCTGTCGATATAATAATAAACGTGATGTTTTATTTATATAAATACACTTACCAAGCACGAATAGGCTGTAATTCTTATTTTACTTTTTATTTTTTCAGTTATACTATTAATTCTATTTTATTTTTTGAAATAATAAAATCATTTTTGATGAAGTTTGATATTAAATGTTATACACGTTGAAAACATGTTTGCTATTTTATAATAATGATTATTATATTATTTTTTATTTATATTTTAAAAATTATTTTAAGAATAAATTAATATTTTCAAATAATTTTTGAGATTGCTTGCATAAGCCGTGTTGAAAAGAATAAACAAACAAAATAGCATAACAAAATTTAATAGGTTCGTATTATAGCGGTATAATAAATTTATGTTCAAAATCATTGATCATTGGTTTATTGATATTTCATATACGCTTATTGTTTATAAAAATTCTGCTGATAACATTAAATATGTTTGTGACAGAATGGTGTATTCAGGTAAAAATATAGAGTGAAACTTTTATCCTTTTTTATGTTTTCACAGATTTTAGGTTAGCAAAAGCGAAAGGGAGAAATTAGTTCTTGTTCCCTTAAAATTAGTTAGTTTTTCACAAAATTAATCTCATGAAGTTTCATAAAGATCTTTAAAATACAAATTAGATTAATTGAAAAATGTAAAAGATGCGTTATTAAGCTGAAATGAAATATATTGAAGAACGGAAATTCTACTCGCATAAATTTTATTACAGTATAAATGAAATAGAACTATTCTGGAATACATTTCGGCAAAAGATGTTTTGTCTCCTAGAAAAAAAAAAATTTAAAAAATGAATTAAATTCGTATAGAATAAATAACGTTTACATAAATAAATGAATCTTACGCCATCCATATTAACAGTTTTTTCTGGTACGCACTTCAGTCCTTCAGCACAAGGACAAGCAAGTAAGTAAACGTCATCTTTTTTATGCACTAGAGGTGTTTCTTCATGACAATGGTCATCTAGAAAATGAAAATTAATATACTTTTTCTACCTATTTTGAATTAATTAATTATAATATATATATCTATATTATAAAATAAAAAAAATAATCATAAATTATACAGCAAGCAGATCATAATTAAGTTGAATTAAATCTAAAATATTTCAAGTGAATGGTCATACATACTTTCTTTTTTATAACTTCTGCAGTAATTAACCCATATGTTTTGCACACAGCATTCGTGAGGTTCACAATCATCATTTCCATTGCACAAGGTTGCATCCTGTAAAATTAGCAATATTAAAATATTAAGCATAAGAATTTAAAAAATCTAGAGGAACAAAAATTAAGCTCACAAACGATGGAAGCAAAAGCAGTGATGCTAAAAGCACAAGGAAAAATATTATATTCATGATGAATTCGTTAAATCTTACAACTAATCGAAACAAGCCAACTAATGTCTTTATAGTATATATATTATATAAAATAACCGGATCTCTAACAGCTGTTTATCCTATTGATATCTTCGAGATACAATTATAACTGATAATAATTTAATTAATAATATTTTAAGAATTAAATAGAATATTAATTATTTTAAATTTACAAGTAAATTACATTATGTTACGAAATAAGTTATTCTTACTTTTCCTAAATGTTTTCATTTATTACGTATATTTTTTTTTCAATATGTTTTTGTATAAATTTATATACTGTAAATCAGAGCTACTTTGTGACACTTTTCATGTGCATTTTTTTTAATGTTAATTACTAGATTATTGGACCAAACATGTTATTTGTTGTCATTTTAAGAAGATTTAACACTCACCCTCTTTACATGGAGTTCAAGAAATAAAATTAAAACTTGTTGACAACGTTATATTAAATCGATAATGAGTATTATATATCTGTACTGATAGTAATTCTATTATACGGAATGTTTTGTTTTGATTAAAAACAATGTTGTATTGTGTTCAAATTAAAGATATTTAAAATCGAAAGACTCTAGAAGACATTTGTCTGGGGATTAATGTAAAATATTCAAATATTTGTAATTTTTATTTAGCTCATTAATGTATCTGTGTTATCTGTGTTATTGCTCATAGTCACAACATTAAGTATACAGATATGAATATAATTAAATAAATTTATGTATCTATATAAATATATTTTACACATTCGTATTAATACTGATTAAAAAATCAACAACCGATTTGGAAATTTTCACAGCTGTGGAAATAATAAAAAGAGATAAATATTTATCATATAAATTAACTAAATTGCTAATAAGTTATCTTTCAGCATAGCTGAAATGTCTATGTTAATAAAATACTTTATTTTAGTACTTGAAATTTTGATCACGGTTCAAGTACGATTTTTATTCAATACTTATTACATTTATTAAGTCTACATTTCATATGATAGTATTTTTTATTACTTACAAATAATCAATAATTAGTTTGTAAAAGCTGCAGGCGGTGCAAAAGTGCATTTCACAGAATGAATGTAAAGAAACAGAATGTTGCGCTCATATGTTTGTAGATGTCTTCTGCAGGAAAAGACCACAAAAAGGTTTAATATTGTTTACTTTATATATATAAAGTAACCTAAAATATATTATATTAACTTAATATATGTATGTATGTATATATGTATATATATATATATTTTTTTTTCTAGGAGATTTGTGTGAACTACATGCAACAGTATTTAAAAGATGCAACATAATTAATTTATATAATAACATTTATATAATTTAAAAATTAATAAACATTGAAAACAATGCGTATAATATCTAGAAATTATATATATACACATTATATAAACTATATATAATTATTATTACAGTGTATAAATATATTTCATCATTTTATACATCTACATATTTTATTATTATTTTAATAATAATTAATAACTGTTATGAATAATTAGTTTTGTATATTTCACTCAATAATAATTAAAATACGCTAAACAAAAAATAAGTATTTATTTCTGAATTATTCTAAATATAAATAATCGTTATAAATTAAATAAATTACATGGATAAATAAATTTTAATACCTTACATCATCGAAACCAAAATCTTTCGTTCGTATTCAACTTTTAGGCTTTATTTGCAGAATTTTAATGAATAAAATAATGAGAGAATTTTAGATAAAGCCCCAAAAAAGACAATAAATAATTTCTCCTATCAGTTTTTCTTCAAGGATTTTTATAATTTATTTCATAAATTTAAGGGCAGCCTACGCTTTTGAAAGTTTAATTGTATTGAAAATAAAGTTTTTATAAATATAATACAATATAAATTATGTTTAAAATATGTTAAGTTTATTCAATATAAATTTATATTATATTTAAAATATTTATTACATAATAATTATAAACAGTCGAACCTCTAACAACGACCACCTACCTGTAACCAGCGGTTGTTTTTACTTATGGTTATACGGTTATGGTTAATAATTATATCTTGGAACTTAATTAATATCTTTGATTGAAAAGGCTCGATTTTATTAAAAAGTAAAGAAATAATGTTATTTTGACAAAGCTTAATTAATATAAGATAAATTGTTTTTGTAGAATATAATACGGGAAACTCTTAATATATAAAGTTAATTCGGCTCTATTTTCAAGATAATGCCGGGATAACCGTGAAATTTTGATATTCTTCCTCTCCGATGTTCATTAAAATATTTGATTTCAGAAATTAATAAAACAATTAATAAACGACTGAATAGTAGATACAAAGTATATTGTGTTTAGAGCCATCGACAGGAAGACAGCTTTTTCCCTGTCTTGTAAAAAAATAGAGGCAGATAGTAGTTCCTAACACTATCAATAAATATTAAGCTTCAACACTACTTTTTCTTAATAAAGAAATATTATCTTCGCTTTTATTTTGTTTGTAAAATAAAAAATACGTCCGATAACACGTAAGAACCAAAATGGCGCGCAATACTTCAGGCTGCATATCGATGTTGAAACAGTTATGTTAAAAGATAAACACTAGATGACAGCACAGTTTGTTTTAAAATTTTATAATAAAATTATATACATGTTCAAAAATTAAAGAATTTTTTTCTTTTTATTCCACGAAAATGTGAAAATTGCTACTGATATTCTTGAGTATTAGATTTTATTTGAGAATAAATTATATTTCATTAAAGTAATTTACTTATTTTTATTTACTGTCTTACTTTTCAAATAATATAATAGTCATACAAACTACTATTAACGACCGTAACCAGACAGAATTATCGAGTAAATGTGTTTAATTTTATAGATTCTAGATTAATTTTTAAAAACACTGTGGAAATTTCAACATCTGTAGATATTAAAGGGGAGGAGGAAAGATAAAAACCACTATATATTTTAAATACTAGCAAAATTGTCACTTTTTGAAATTTCGAGCTAATTATTAAAGAACGTTAAAAATAATGATAAAGCATTTTTTTCTGGCGCTTGGATTATTTGTGGTAGTTCAGGTATACATAGAATAGAAACTAATAAATATTCATTAATTTATTGTAGATTTAATGATTAACATTCAAAATACGTAATTAGCATGATGAGTAATAAGAATTTATTTTTCAAAATTAGGCTTTGCAAAAATGTATATCACACAGCGACTGTAAAGAATCTGAATGTTGTGCTTCTACGTTTGTCGACGTGGTTTGTTTTACAAGACCTCAAAAAGGTAAAATACCGTAAAATTTGATAAAGTCACTAAATAAATATATTTTTAATAATGTTTTATTAACAGGAGATATGTGCGAACCTGTTGCAAAGCCTTTAGTAGCGTACAATATAACACTAGATATACATTTTCTGGGTTGTATGTGTCCCGAAGGTCTAGAATGCAAAATTGGAAAGGCAAGTTTAACTTTTAGAAAAAGTTTATGTGAATTCGTATGATTTTTGTTTGCCTTTTTTTACTTTTTAATAAAATTAGTTTTTAGAATGAAATATAATTATAATTATTTCTTCGTTAAATGTGCTTTGTTCTGTTCTCGACGTATTGTGTAGTATTTATTGCATTAATTTAAAACATATCTTTCTAAAATGTATTCAGTTATAAATTTATATTTATCTACTTTTTTTGCAGAAAATTAAAAAAAAAAATATTTTTTCTTATAAATTTTAAAAATATAGATATATATTTAGGGTTTAACTGGCACAGATGATACAATTTTTTAAGTGATAAATTTAGTTAATTTCTATTATTATTTCCATCTACTAGTACTTATTTTCTATTATCACGACTTATTATACTGGCGTTAAGATAATGCAACACAGTTTCACAGATCAAAAATTTGTTTTATTTTTGTATACCTGCATATGTTTGTTTTGTATACAAGAAATTTGTTTTATTTTTGTATTCCTACAGGTATACAAAAATAAAACAAGTACAAGTATACCTCGCCTTACGTCGGTAATTGGTTCCAGGAGAGGCGACGTAAATCGAATTTACTTGTGTAGTTACGACGTAAGTCGAAATTACGTTGGGAAATGCCAATAATGAGCACTAAATAAGACAACACAGAAACACAGATGTTTTCATGTTTAGTTCTCTAGGATTTATGATGATTATATTAACATTTACTGTAAATGTACATATTTTAATATGATTTTATGTGCTTATAACGCTTTTCTAGTGATATTACGACTTCAATATTTGTGGCGGACGGATGTAAAATCGAATAAAATGACTTAAACTTGATTTTTATTTTTCCATATACTTTTTTGACAAACGACATATAATTGAGAACGACGTAACTCGAAACGACGTAACTTGAGGTATACCTGTATACAACAAGTAATAAAACAAGTAATAAAACAGGTATACAAAAATAAAACAAATTCCTGTTATACAAAACAAAGCAGGTATACAAAAATAAAACAAAATTTCTGATCTGAGAAACTGTGTTGCATTATCCTTAACGCCAGTATAATAAGTCCTGATAATAGAAAATAAGTACTAATAGACGGAAATAATAATATAATTAAGTAAGGACATTGAGACATATTGATTTAGTTAATTTCTTTTTATTTTATGGTTAACATGTGAATTTCAAACTATTTAATAAAAATTATAAATAGATATCTTACATCTGATAAAATTTAATAAATGGTTTTATTTTATTTTATTTTTGTATATCTTCTATAATTAATTCAGTTATTTAATAGTTCAATATAAGAATATTTTTTTTTTTTTTTTTAGGATTTAAATGACAAAGTTTACAGATGCAGATAAAACGATTGTCAAATTGTAAGAAAAGGTCAATTGAAGAGTACAAAATATTGCTATAAAAAGAAAATCTTATAAATTGATGAATAAAAACAGGAATAAAGAAGTAAACTGTATTTTTATGTAACTAATAAATTTAATGATAAAATGTCAGAGTTTGATATTTTGACTTAAATTTATTAGGTTGAACAGCTGTTTCTGTATTTCTTAATTAAATGCTTCAATTTCAGTGAGTAATTATTTTTACATTTTGAAAATATTGTAGATTAGCGGTTCTCGACTTTTTTGTTTCATAGTTCCCCTTGGAGTTTGCTCAGTAGAAAAATCAACTAACTTTTTAGCATGTTGCTGCTTATCAGAACGTTTTTATTAAACATTATGATTTATACTCGTATATTTCTGCAATTATTATATAAAAGCAGTTTTGTATAATTTATTATGTAAAAATTTGGAAAAGAAAAATCTTATGACAATTTACAGGATAGTCAAAATATTTTTTAGGAGTTTTACTTTGATAAAGATAAACATGACGCAAAAAAATATTTTGACTATCGTTTAAATTGTTATAAGTTTCTACTTGGCAAATTTTTTACGTGTCAGACGTTTTTGTTTGGATATCAATTGTTTGTTTAATAATTATATTATTACGCGATATTTAATAAATGATGTTAAAGTCATTTCAGATGTATGCAAATACTGCACTAAAGTGTCGGCGATGGTAGTACTTGCTTTATAATATCGTTGGAATATACATAAAGTATGTGATGTACAGTACAAACGTATTACATTATATTATAATAGCGAAGTTGAGGCAAAAGTTTTAAACGCGAAAACGTGTACGTCCGACGTTCAGCACCGCTTTCCTGTAAGCCTAGAAGTTTGACAATGGCCTTTGGAATGTCGAGCATGATTCCACTGACTTTCCAAATGCGATTGCCAAACTTCTAGGCTTAGAGGAAAGCGGCGTTGAACGTCCGACGTACACGTTTTCACGTTTAAGCTTCGGCTTCAACCTCACTATTATGTCTTTTAATAAGTAATTCATGCCTACATGTATTTTTAGTATTCACTAGTAATGGTGTATGAACAAATTCAAATATTTAAGCGACTATAAGGACAAAATGCTTAAGCCGAAAGAAAATTTTGCATTGTAACGACGTAAGCAAACGAGACACGCGCTATCCATCATTCCAAATTTGGTGAGGCTCTTGTCAAATTTTCTTGAATAACGATCGTTTTTGTCCACGTTTTCGAAATATTGACCATATATACCTAAGTATATGTACGGTACTTCAGTGTTTATATTTAACTTTATGTAATGTTTCCGTATAAAGCCTACGCTAACTCTGTTATTCTAACACAAGCATAATTCAGGATCTTACATCTAAATTTTGATGCATTAAAATTAGTACTTACTTCATAATTTTTAAATACAGTACAATGAAGCGAACATTAGTAAATTAAACAATACAGAGCATCAATTAAAATTTCCCTTATAAAATGTAAACTGCTTACAAGCAAATTATGTTAGAGTTTTTAGTTCACCAAGCACAATAATGATTTTAAATGTCTTCGGTTCAGTCTAAAATTCGATTTGAACATACGAAGATATAAAGCACTCAACTCTACTTAAACCTTTGATAAATTTATTTAAAAAATTTGTAAACTGGTTGTTACTTATGATTATTGCCAAGTTGCCAAGTTTCGTTCATTTCCACACAATGATAAAGATATTCAATTTTACTGAATTACAATGTTAAATTGACTAATTATATAAGTTTTAAGTACAGCACATGTGACTGACTACTATAAATTTTAACTTCATATACAAACATTTTCAACAATTCAATAATAGAAACAGCAATAATATATCCAAAGTGATCAGACAATATTAATTTGCTTCTTCCAAGGAATATGAACGGAATCGACGATACTAAGAAGAATGGGTAATACAATTAAACCGTTAAACACTGAGAATATCATAACTGAAACAATTACCTTAAAAAATACAATAAACATATAAGACGGTCCGAAAATACAAACTATTCCTCCGATGAAAGTAGATAAACATCCTTGAACAATCGGATATCCAATGCATTGCAACGATGCTTTTATTTTCTCATTAGGATCTGTTTCTTTGCAATTTTTGTAAGCGTGAGCAATGTGCACCGAGTAATCAACACAAAATCCCGCGCTCATTATTAAAAACATTACAGAAATCAGATCTAAACTCACATTCCATGCACTTCCGTAACCCAAAGTTTCCACTTGAATACAAATAACAGTAAATAAAACAACAATGCTGGAAGATATGTCAGAAATAAATATAAGAAATATTACAAATACCGACAAAATAGCGATTACTACGGCTTTTAAGTAAATTGCAGGCATATTTAAATACTGATCGTAAAACACAAACCAATAGTTATAAACAAACATATCATATTTGCTGTCAGCTGCAAGTTTACGTAATTCTTCTATTAAGAATTTTTCGTCACCTCCGCTTCTGACGTTACGACATGTAAGTAAACATCTCGAAGCTATAATTTGATCACGTTCCTTATTCCACACGATATCACTTTCAAATATTCCATTGTGAAATTTTAAAAACACTTTTTTCAGTCCTTCTAGAAATCCCTGCGTTGTGTTTACGTCAAAATCTTTAATCAAGTAATTAATTCTAGAATCACGAATATAAGACAAATATTCTCTCAACCAACATTCTGTATAATTGGATCCAGTCACGTAAGGAACACTTTCGAATGTTTTTAAAATGTTTTCTATGTCCATTTGAACGGTTGGATTTGAATAATCTAGAGTTTGATTGAATACTACTTGTACTGTGTAAGGATAATCGGTGAAATATTGATATTGCATTTTCATATATTTCCCTCCATAAGAATGGAATGGAAAAATATTAGTATAATCCATTCCTTGTTTTATGAAATAAATATTATAAATTGCCCCTGCTATTAGACAAGTGAATGAAAATATTACTAATAATTTGATAATGGTTTGGCTCAAAAAACCACCAAATTTTTCGGGGAGACTTTTCACTTTCTTCAGAACCTTCAGAATTTTTTCGATACTTGATGAGTTTTTTTCTACAAAAAGTAAAAGTTCCGTTTAAATATATTTATATAATAATGATAAACTAATCATAAACCTATATTTAATTTATTGTATGTCTTTAAATACACTGTTCGATTTTAATGCAATAAATTGTGCTAATAGCTACAAAAATGTAAAATGAGTATTATCGAGTACAATATATATTTGGAGAATTTGTGTAATATTAGACTATTATTTGACAGTAATGTTCATATTTAAATTAATTAATGTTGCAAAAACTTCAGGAATTTATTTTCGTATTTAAGCAGAAATAGTAATAGCAAATATTAGCGTTATTTCATATTTCTTAAATGTTCCTTAATATCTTTCTCGATTTATAACTTCCAAAACATCTAAAGTAATAATGTATTTATTTATTTGTTTAGTTTCATTTAAATAATGTATTATTGTTGTACAAATCAAATATTTTGTTTTATACAGTTCAATTGTACACTAAAAATAGGAAAACACAATCATTAAATCTTAGATACTATTGCATTCAATAAAATGCATTGTGTTACAGATAAATTGTCTACAAAATTTTTTTTTCAATTATTTTATTAAATTTTATCGTAAATATTTTTATAGCACATTTTTCATTATTATTATTATTTCTTTCTCTTTCTGCACGTCTTTCAGCCGTAAAAGCAAATACAGTCAAACCTGTTTTTGTGCGGGGGATAGGGACTGCATAAAAGAAAATGCATAAAAAAAATCGCGCGAAACTTCACGAGTGGCTATAAAAAATAGTTTTCGCAACACAATTAAAAAAATATTTTTTTTATGCGGTGAATAGGAACCGCATAAAAAACGTCTCACGTAGAAAATAACTCGAAACCGTACGAAATAACTAGGAATTGCTTTTTTAACTCCTTGGGCCTTTTTCTGCAACACCTAATGGGGAAAAAATCCTCTAAGAATTTTAATTTTTATATTAATTAATTATTTTCACTTAAATACGAATCTAACATTAAAAAGTTAAAAATAATCGTTAGATAATGATTTTATTTGATAAATATAGCTGCAGGAAGTGTTATTTCATTTAACAAGGCGTGAAATTTTACACCTGCAGTCTAAAGCTGGAGGAAAGCTAACTTACCGCATCTGTTCAAATATAACATAATATTTATGGTTTTTATGCTATTAAAATAAGAGGGAACCGAAATAAACGTATGAGAAAAAAATTTTTCTGAATAAAAAATGAAAAAACCTGCTGATGTCATAGAAAACAACCAATAGAGTTTTTAAAAATTTTACAGGAGTCAATTATGTTCCAATTTGAAATTTTCATATACCGCCAAAAAATGCACAAAACAAATCGCACAAATAAAAATCGCACAAAAACAAGTTTGACTGTATAAAAACGAATCAAAACAAGCAAGTTTTTTTAACGAGTCATATAATAAATACATTTTACTGACAATTATTTAATTTTTTCCTGTTTTCACACCAATCAGTTGTTATTTCTAAACACGATCTTATATAATTGCTTTGCAAGTAAGAAAAACTATTTGCTGATATGTCTGTTCTTTCCATAATATTAATTCCTTTCAAATTCATGAAATATTAGATATGAGACGTAACATTTTCTTTTTTTGTAGAATTATGTTCTACAAAAAAGACATAAACAAATATTGAAGATTTTTCATATCTTGCATAATTTTTTATAAATAAAATATAAAAATCTTACCTGTCACATCTGTACGAACATGATATAAAAATAGAGAATGAAAGTTATGCTTTTCTCTGTATCCGTCGATTGCCATCACCGCACCAAAGAAAAATATTTGATAAATATAGTCGAATAACACGGATATGGCGCTATATATACTGAAGATACGAATACTTCTATAAGGAGTTATTACTCCTAAAATGAATGATATAAAATTGGTTAATGAAGTCATCGTTATGGAAATACAGACATCAGAAAAGGTTTCACTCATTCTTTCTTTGACGCTATGGTTCTTATTCGTTCGTCTCCAGGCAGCCAACAATACGAAAGAATCGTCCATCCCGATACCTGCATAAACATTTTTGCTAAATCTTTTACTAAATATAAGTATAATGTCAGAATTTAAGAGTACAAGAATACAAAATATATACAGTATAAACTAGCAGGTATGCCCGGCGTTGCCCGGACAAAAAGTAAGTATAAACATTAAGATCATTAGATTACTTCGTACTTCTAATTATTATATTATTTTTTAGTATTTGATTTATATTATTACAAAGGTTACCATACGTGAGGGTTTATCATACCAAGTGACCAATATAAAACATTTCAAAAAATTGTTGAATTGTGTACAGTAGAAAAATAAATTGTTTTTAAAATGTGTTAGCTTGGTGACTCGGTGTAATAAACCCTTACGTAAGATATCCTTTTTACTTATATTAATTAAATATCATTCTCATTTTATAACAGTCAGAGTCAAACCACTCTTCTTTAGCTTTATTTTGAATATTTCTTCTGTTTTTGTTTTTATTAACGCATGTGTAATCGTTTAATATGGTTATTATTAAACACAATATTATATTTTTTCATTATTAGTACTAGTTATTACCGGAATGGCAATAAAACGATTATCAATCTCTATCCGATATTTTGAAATTATTTTATTTTTGGACTATTGTTGCGTTGATTGTTAGTGGACTATTGTTGTTTTGGACTACTGGACTAGTGTTATTTTTGGACTATTGTTGCTGAAAATAGTCGAAATTTGGTTATTGTAGGAAAGTGATCCGATGCATCCATTAACGTTGTCATAAATTTCAAGTAAGAAATTGAAGTAATTCGACCAAAGATAGTCGTTTATTTCCTCCAGGAAGAGATGTTAGTCAACAGCTACTAATTATTACTGGTCTATTATTAATATTTGAAAAGTAATCTGTGTTGTGATGTTTCCGCATGTGATCGAAGTTGCTAACCTTAACGCCAAAACACTTCATATAAAACTTTTATAAATAAAACAAATCTTGTAAAAAAAGAATAATTGCTTTTATGGAATCCTGTAAATAATCTGGTAAAACCAGGTTAAAAAAGTAAAGCTTAGCAAAAACATCTACGTAAAGGAAACCTTTGAAACTTGACATAAGAATTAAGAATAGTGGAAGCAGATTTCACAGCAAGACTTAACATGTATATAAAGTACACATTACGCAGTCTACAACTCAGAGAAGTTTGAATAAAGCAATGTCGCTATGATGATAATTACGAAAAATAAACAACTGAACAGAAAAAGACTTCGAGCTTTACTTTGTGCCTTAAAATCGTTGCACGTACCATACATTAATTTGAATTCTAAAAACTTTAAATTAAAATCCAAGTAAAAAGCTACTCTTTAAAATCCGACTTCGAGTGAGTTAAGAAGACAAAAAAAGGACGAAAAGATGCTATACTTTCATAATTTTATTGATTCTATTTCCCAAATGCATTTCGCAACGCCTCATCAGTGGGTAGTTGAGTTTTGGTAACCTCCGTTCCTTTTATGCTGGATGATGTTTTCCCAGCATGCGTCTATCTGCATACCGTCATTCAGATTGATTAAATTTGCATATTCTTTTATACAAAAAGTTCTATTATTCTACGTTTTAAACAATCTTCTTCTTTATAAAGTATTTTTATATTATTTCTATCTATGTTACAAAAATTATTTTTATAATGTAGGTACCACGGCGATTCTTCTCTTTTTAATCTTATTGCTGCCTCGTGCTCTTTTAAACGTACTTCTAACTTCCTTCCGGTTTCTCCGACGTAAGACTTCGTTTGTGGACAAGTACAAGATAATTTATAAATTACACCTGCAACATCAAGTTTGTTTAACATATTGGCATCATCTTTGTTTATGACATTAACTATATTCAACAATTTGTTCTTTTGTTTTGCCACGATACATATAGAATACTGTTTGAAAATTAATTTATATCTCTCATAAAGTTTATGTACATACGGAAATTTAACATATAAATGTAAAGAATCATATTGATAATATTATATATCTGTAATTTACAAATTGATTGTACCACTTACATAATAAATTCTTTGGATAATCATTCAATAAATATTTTTTAAAAAGTTGTTTTATTTCTTTATCTATGTCTTCTTGTAAGGATGTCCTATTTACTATTTTTTTGAGGTCCATAGTAAAGACGTTTTTTTTGGTTTCTACGGGACAATATGATTTGTAATTAATATAGTCTTTTTTGTATTACATAATTTTTCGTACTTACGGAATAGCAATCGGTTTTCCTTTCTCAATATAGTAATATCCAAATAATTTAATTCCTGATTTTGTTCTTCTTCACTGGTGAACTTTAAGTTGTTACTCAAACTGTTTGCATAGCTTTCAATATCTTGGGATGAAGTTATTTGTGAGTCATATATAATTAATATATCATCAACGTAACGTGCGTAGTACTCTATACTTGAGCCTGATGAATATAATACACCCATACCTCGCTATACGGCCGCTCTTTATATGGCATTTCGCTATAACGGCCCTCTTCAATTAAGGCACGTTTTCGATTTACGGCCTAAAATGTTTCGCTATAACGGCAAAAAAACTTTTTTTCGATGTCGATATATCTACATGTTGCCAATCTTGCGCAAGCGCAATCTCGATGCACACTCTTTGCTATTTCCTCTTGTTTACGAGCCTTATTCAGTGTGTGCTCATAAAGCGGCTGGTTTAGACTTGTCTGTGAGTGTTTTATATACATATTTATTACTGATTGTTACACATTAACTGGAAAAATTGGAAACAATTAGGGACATTTTTGGTACGTAAGTACTGTACATATGTATGTAAGTACAAATTAAAAATTTATAATCTAGCACATGATCTCGGCTTTGAAGGTTTGAACGAACGTGATGTGCTTGATCTACTTGAAGCTGATAGGGAACCCCTTTCATATGAGGAACTCATTCAGTTGCAAGCAGAACCGGCATTTGATGAAGAGACAGAGCCTGTTGTATCCAAACAGCTAACATCAAAAAATTTGTCGAAAGCTTTTTCCAGTTTCGAACAAGGAATAAACATCCTCCTTGAAAACGATCCTGACGTCGAACGTAGCGCTAAAGTTTCTCGAGGAATTAATTCAGCCATTAGCTGTTATAAATCACTGAAGAACGAAATAGACAAGAAGGCAAGACAAACAACGTTGGACAATTTTTGTAAGCCAAGCCCATCCTTACCAGCGAAAAATGATGACGACAGTGATCTGCAGGTTACCATTTCTTCATCGTCTTCAGATTAAAGCCATTTTTAAAAAAAATATGTATGTAAACATACACATATTTTATGTAACATGAAGTTGTTTCATTTTTGTTTATAGATTATTGTTGGTTTTTGGAGTCTGTTATTATTTTATGTACAAATGTATGTACTTGTTATGTATGTATTTTTGATTTAAATGAAATAAAAAGATAAAATGCATTTTGAATGATAAACCATGTTATATATTTAACAAATTTGGAACCGATCCCATTGAATTTGTATGAATTTGTATTAGAATAATTGATTCCTTATACGGCTTTTCGCTTTGCGGCCAAGTTTCGTGGAACGTATCTAGGCCGTAAAGCGAGGTATGGGTGTATTTTCATCAATCGGTATCATGCAGCTATCAGCCAGTTTTGGTCCGACGACCGATCCCATAGAGATTCCATTCTTTTGTCGGTAAAAGTCTGTGTAAATTTTAAAATTGATTATTTCTAAATATAAATTCAATAAAAATTAAAATGTGCTCAGGTATATTATATCTATTTATGGTTTCTTTAATCATTTCTAGTGTTATCGATGGATACATGGATTTGATATCTAAACTCATAAGACAATGACTTTTTTTAATTTTACCTTTTAGTAGTCCATTAATTAATTCATCTGTGTTTTTTATGCTGTAGAGTGATCTATCGATTTTCTGCAAGTAGATTTTCAAGTAATATTCAAGATTATATAAAACTGTTTTTTTAAAATCCACCAATGGTCGACATATATTACCAGGTTTATGAGTCTTAATTCTTAGATTTAATTTTGGATATCGTATATTATTAAAGTCTAATATCTTTTTTACCTGGTGACTTGGGACTTCCTGTTTATATTTCTTCATTAATTTTGTAAGATTTTTCTTTATTTCCTTTAACGGATCTATTGGCAACTGTTCATATTCGTCAGACGTGACTATTTCAGTTTTCTTAAATTGTAATTCTTCTTTTGTTAATATAACAAGTTGATGCGATTTATCTGCCTTTACTATGGAAAGGTTATGTTTCTTAAAAAACTTAATTAATCTTTCTGATTTTTTAATTATTTTATTTGCTTTTTTATCAGTTATATAACTATTTTTACCTCTGTACTTGCCCAAGTCTTTACTTAAGTTGGCTCG
Organism: Centruroides vittatus; assembly: GCF_030686945.1. Taxonomy (NCBI): domain Eukaryota; kingdom Metazoa; phylum Arthropoda; class Arachnida; order Scorpiones; family Buthidae; genus Centruroides; species Centruroides vittatus. Next base: position 40,371 of record NW_027122359.1, on the reverse strand, counting down.
TAGCTGTGCTTTATCCTCGTTGGATCCAGATATTTTCCGTATAACATTTTCAACTTCTGCTACTATCGGATAAGGTTTAGCGTACATTGGTAAGTTCATATTAAGTCCCCAGGACAACAATCTCAGAAAATCCCGTGGTATATTTACAGAAGTAAGATTAATTACCAATTTATTCAACCAATCTTGTTTTTCTAGTTCAGTAGGATACTCAAATTTAATTTTCAATTTCTTATTTTTATTTATCAAATAAGAATCTAAATTATTGACAGTTACTCTATTTCCACTAGATCTTTTCATTTCTTTTAATTTTTTCCTTAGTAAAAATAATTTTTTACCTTTTATCTTGATTGCTGACTTCATAATCATTTTTTCTATTTTCTTGACATCACCTAGTTGAATACTAGAACGTATAGACTCGGGTAAACGGAAGGTTACCGGTGTATGTTCTTCTCGTAAGAAGCACTTGAAGTAGTTCACATCTATCGTCAATCGGTTTATTTGTCGCTGTAACTCCTCTATCCCCATTCTTCGATTCTCAAAGTGCTGAAACTATTCAAAAAATTTAAAAAACCAATGAGATCGGTAAAATTTGAATTCTAAAAACTTTAAATTAAAATCCAAGTAAAAAGCTACTCTTTAAAATCCGACTTCGAGTGAGTTAAGAAGACAAAAAAAGGACGAAAAGATGCTATACTTTCATAATTTTATTGATTCTATTTCCCAAATGCATTTCGCAACGCCTCATCAGTGGGTAGTTGAGTTTTGGTAACCTCCGTTCCTTTTATGCTGGATGATGTTTTCCCAGCATGCGTCTATCCGCATACCGTCATTCAGATTGATTAAATTTGCATATTCTTTTATACAAAAATGTTCTATTATTCTACGTTTTAAACAATCTTCCTCTTTATAAAGTATTTTTATATTATTTCTACCGGAAGGAAGTTAGAAGTACGTTTAAAAGAGCACGAGGCAGCAATAAGATTAAAAAGAGAAGAATCGCCGTGGTACCTACATTATAAAAATAATTTTTGTAACATAGATAGAAATAATATAAAAATACTTTATAAAGAAGAAGATTGTTTAAAACGTAGAATAATAGAACTTTTTGTATAAAAGAATATGCAAATTTAATCAATCTGAATGACGGTATGCAGATAGACGCATGCTGGGAAAACATCATCCAGCATAAAAGGAACGGAGGTTACCAAAACTCAACTACCCACTGATGAGGCGTTGCGAAATGCATTTGGGAAATAGAATCAATAAAATTATGAAAGTATAGCATCTTTTCGTCCTTTTTTTGTCTTCTTAACTCACTCGAAGTCGGATTTTAAAGAGTAGCTTTTTACTTGGATTTTAATTTAAAGTTTTTAGAATTGAAATTTTACCGATCCCATTGGTTTTTTAAACTTTTTGAATAGTTACATTAATTTGACTGAAAGTTAGAACATCTTTCAGCATTATCAGTAGGAAGTTTGGAACAATGGGTTAATGAGTTACTAAGGGGAGATGAAATCAGGGGAGGAGCGAGATGTTTAAGTTTTGTCTGGTTAAGTATGTCCTCGTAAAAATCGCGTTTATGGAAAAATTATTATAATTGTTTTTATTTATTTGGTTACGGCAATGTGACATGTGAGCGATCTCCAAGGAGGATGCATTTCAGAAAGACTGTCATGTAAACCTGGTCCCTATTTAGTTGTTACTAAAGAGGAATATCCGGAAAAGTCCTTGTGGCCAGTCCGTTGGCAAACCCACGACTGTTTGGTTATTTTATAGATTTGATTATTAGAGGGTATTTATTTGGTTGCAATTTGTAAAATTTTAATTTGAAAACATTGTAGATCTATAAACTCCCAGTGTCGTCTGATGTCTATCTGTTTTCTGTTACTATCTAGAACAAAATGTGATAGATGAACGTCGATACCAGATATGGAAGGCGTAAAAGCAGTCGGCACATCTTTACTATACAGAGTATACGAAGTTTTAATTTTCAAAGGAAATAACGTTACTTAATTTCAAAAATTTCCCCTACACAGAGATAGATGCAAAACCGGCACGACCACATTGCTAACAAGAAAAGTATGATGTACTGTACAGGGGCAAAACATCTCTCCACGCAGCCAAGTACCAGGGCCGTGTACAGTAACACAGAACACCTAACTTAGAATTCTGAGTGGCTTACTGGGCGGAGCTAAAAATGTTCTGAGCATGATTGAACAATTATTCTTAGTTAGAATTCTGAGTGGCTTAGTGGGCGGAGCTAAAAATGTTCTGAGCATGATTGAACAATTATTTTTAGTTAGAATTCTGAGTGGCTTAGTGGGCGGAGCTAAGAATGTTCTGAGCATGATTGAACAATTATTCTTAGAATTCTGAGTGACTTAGTGGGCGGAGCTAAGAATGTTCTGAGCATGATTGAACAATTATTCTTAGTTAGACAACCGGGCAAAATGGTGAAAGAAGTTAAACTTACGATCGCAACAATTGTCGCAAACTAACTGGTCGAAAAGACTGAAGTAACTAATACAATTATTCAAATGGAAGCTGCGTCAAATCGTGATGAAATTAATGAAGTAATTATTAATTGTATTCAACGAAATAGACTGCTATGTTCCATTAAAATGTATTCGAATCTATAATATCGAGTATGATAATTTTACATTTCGAAGTCATTTCAGAATGAGTTACTGATTTAGAATGGGAAAATAACTTTGCAATTGTTATAATAAAATACTTTTAGTCCAACACGAGCAGCCCTTGCAAATCGTACGACGAGACAAAAACAACGATGTCACTAGTAGAAAGTTAGATAAAAGAAGCTGACTGAACTAGCTAGAATTCTAGCGGTGGGAGGATTCAAGCAGCAATTAGAAACGAGTTTAACATCGCAGCATAACTAGACTTAGTAAGATTTCTGCGTTACTGAACACGGCCAAGTGTTAGCTGTATCACTAATGATACAGCGCTTACATTTCTCACTAAATACTTGTCGCAGTAATTAAGTGAATATAATATATACTACTAGCAGATAGGCCCGGCGTTGCTCGGGCAAAAGTAACGATAGCGAAGATTAAGATTATTACGTTATAGTCAACCTTAACCGTTTTCACAGAATGCAAGAATTGGGTCCCCTGTTTCCGGACTAATTAGAAAATTTTTAGATGGGTCTAAAAATATGTTCGATTTTTCGCAAAACGAAAAAAACTGCATCTGCGTCTTGCACGTCGCTTTCTCTTAACACTTCCATTGTTACGTAACACTTCCATTTTTGACACTTCCATTGTTGATGGAAGTCTTAAGACTTAATCCTGTCCCTCTCCCCTGCGGAGAGGAATTTCGAAAAATCCCTTCTTAGTGTGCGTTCTCGTGACGTACAGTACCCTAACTGTGTACCAAATTTCAACTTTCAACTCCCTACCGTTTGGGCTCTGCACTGATTATTATTATTATTATCAACTCGTCTCGATTATATATATAGATATATATTTTAAAGTTATATCCTTTTTTATAAGAATTATATTTAGTTTATTAGTTTAGTTTTTTTGCCAATAGAAACGCAACGTGCAAACCAGAAAACCGAATAGAGATCCAAATCACGTGACTATTCCAATAGATATTTTGGGGTGAGATGTTCGACATTAAGTTAGCAGTACACAAACGTAACTGACGAGTTTTGTAGCAACTCGTCGAACGGCGTAGGCATGTATAGCGAACAAACATCCTCATTTATATACATTGAAAAAGATTACCAGGTGAAAGTTAATTATTTCACATATAGATAAAATAGAAAAAACGCTGAATTAAAAAATAAGTGTCTTCATCTTTCTTAACATTTCCGCGATACAATTTACATTTTAATAATTCATTTGTTTTGGCTGGTGACTTTTGTCAAGCACTTCACTTGTGACTATAATTCTAAAATTACCAATTTGATTAACACGATTGATTTTGAATGTTAAAGAAGACTAACATATTTACTTTAATAAGAAAACTACAATAGTAACTGAAATGCAACGTTCTCCAACTAAGCGGGGAAGACCACCACTTCACAGAACCAAACCAGTGAGTAAACGTAACGACTTCACAGCAACAAGTTCCAAGTTAATTACGGATTTTAATTTACAAACGGATAAGCATCTACATGTTAATTCCGAGGAGTATGAGAGTGTTAGTGAAGATTTAATACAACACACTCAAGAAAATTCAGGTGAGCCACTCTTATCATCTACCTCAGCACAGGACCCGGATAATCTGTTAGACACTTCTTCGATAGTTTCATGGAACAAAATTTCCAATCTTATAAAAGTATCTAACAATAAACTATTTAGCCAAATTACTAATATTAAGGAGGAATTGCATTTAATTCATGAAAACTTACGTGAAACCAAAGAAAGACAAAGATGGAAGAACAGATCACCAAATTATCTCAACAGAACCTTGCAGATCAAAAAAGACTTCACACAATTTAAAATGGACAGTATAACTAATGATCATAACCGGAATAATATCATATTATACAATTATCCCGCTTCGAGGGCTATTATTAATTAAGGAAGAAATTTATAAATTTATTGTTTCATTATTAAATATTCATAAAATGGTTCAATAAGATATTTTAGAGATAATTCAATTAACGAAAGTACCTAAGTTGACTTTAAAAATAATCTCTAGCAATAATCAACTTCGAAATTGTGTCTTCTTTACCTACATTCGAAAAAAACAAGAAAACCAACTTGAAAATTGGGGAGATATCCAGATATCATCAGACCTTACAAAAAATTCAAGGATCAGACGTAAAAATTTACTTTCAACGCTTTACAAAATTCGAAAACTAAATCCACAAGCTAAACTACATAACAATATTATAATAACAGGAAAATAAAAAATTACATATAATATTAATGAGAAAAGTCTGGTTTTTGTAGATTCATTTTTACCATTTTCTAACTCAATAAGATCTAATAGCCGATACACTATAAAACAAAGTCAAACGCAAAATCACTCTAATCTCGAAAATAACAATCCAATCTCTGTCATAAACTGGGACTGCCAGGGACTTAAACATAAAATTCCATTTGTTAATTTTACGCTGGCCAAATATAAACCGATCATTTTCTCTGTGACAGAAACCTGGATTACAACTGAAAAAATTTTATTTATCTAACTTCTTCAATAAATTTACGGTGGTAATCACTTTAGCAAGTAAATCAGCAGGTCCAGGTCGCCCAAGAAGAGTTCTTTGCATCTTGATAGAAAAAGACTATTGTAAAATAATCCAAGTAAAAAAATCTATTAATTATATTCCACTTCTCATTTCTATAAACGAAAACAAATTTTTAAATAAGAATAGTAATTTATTGATAATAATGCTAACTTATGTGCCACCTGGTGATCTAACTGCAATTAATGAAATCTTCAAAAAGATCGATACATGGTACCATATAACCCCGTACATTATTGTTCTAAGAGACTTCAACTCCAGAATTGGTGAAACGATGGACACTAAGTATAAGGGTTCTAATCATTTAATTCATAATTACCGAAAATCCAAGGACAAACAGACTAACAATATGGGGAAAAGATTAATAGAATTAATAACTGAATACAAACTATTTATATTGAACGGACGCATTAAACCAGATTTTCCTGCGGAATACACCTGCTCAACCCATACTGGTAAATCCACAATTGATTATACAATATGTACTGCTGGACTGCTCTACGGAATTCATGATAACTTCATTTGATATATCAGACCACTTTCTCACAATAACAAAATTTTTATTAACCTCCACAAAGAATAATAATAATCAATTTAAAAATAGCCCTAGAATAAAATATAAAGTGTCAAAATATCGAACAGAGATTGATAATCGTATGCTTACCATCCCGAAAATAACGGATACTAATAATGTAATAATATATAAGATAATGGTGACAATTTTAAACGACTACATATGCCTTAATAAAAATAAAAGAAACTTTCTAAATAAAGCCAAATAAATGTGGTTTGACTCTTGTTACAAAATGAGAACGAAAAAACAAGAGGAATTAAATAAATTTAGGCAAAATCCTAATTATCTTAATTTTGAAAACTACAAAAAAAAGCCAAGCGGTCGTACAATAATTTATTGAACACCAAAAAGTCAAATTATTTTCGAATTATATCGAAAAATTGAACTAAACTTAATTAAAAATAATAATGATGGTAAATCATTTTGGAATGTTGTACGGAGATTTCGTCAAAAATTAAACCCAACTGGAAGTTCTGTTAAAATAGACTACGATACTTGGAAGCACTTTTTTGAGAGATTTCCACAAATTCATATAGAGTCACCTTTAATTATAAGTACGGAAGTCTACAACAACATTTTAGAATCTGAATTTAATATTACAGAATTGAACAAAGCTATTAATAAAATAAAAAGCAAAACAACACCGGGCAACGATAACATTCCAACCGAATTTTTAAAATCGCTATCGCACAATTACTAAACTTACTTAACAGCATGTATAAATTTAGTTACCACCCTGAATCCTGGAACTCAGCCACTCTTACAAGGATTTATAAAAAAAGGCGATCAATCCTCCCCTGAAAACTACAGACCTATAACATTGTTATCCACTATTAGGAAATGATTTACCATAATCCTCGCAAGCAAATTTCAATTATGGACTAAAACTATGGAACTAGAAGTCGAATTTCATTACGCATTTATTACAAATAAAGGAACCGAATTAGCAATTTTCACTTTATTAATGATAGTTCAACTTCATCTTTTAAAAAAAACAGAAAAGTTTATGCCTCCTTTGTTGACATTCAGAAAGCATTTGTTCAATATATGTTCCACTATTAATACACAGCTTGAAAGCCAGTAGAGCGGGTGACCGTTTTACTTCTGCAGTTCGAAAACCATATTCAAACTATAATATCAGAATAAAACAAGGCAACAATATCTCTCAATCATTGTCTCTGTTCCGTAGTATTCCTCAGGGAGATCCTCTTTTTCCGTATTTATTCAATTTTTACCTCATAGGCATCGATCATCTTTTCTCTGAGTCGACTGACGGAATAATAATTGGTATTAGGGTATTTCATTACATTCTTTTTGCTGACGATCTTCTTCTGGACCCAACAAAACTTTCATTACAACAAAAAATCAATCAACTCAATAAATTTTTTCATTCGTTATATCTTACAATAAATCCGACGAAAACAAAGGTCCTGATATTCCGAAATAATTGCAAAATATCTGAAAAAATACTAAAATATACCATGAAAACTCGTTACTACAAATTGTAAATGAAATAGATTACTTGAGAATCAAGTTTGACTGAGATTTAACTTTCAAAGCACATTTTAACAAAATGAAAGCCAAAGGAAAGCAGGCCATTGATAACTTACTATTTGTATGTTCTAAACTGAAAACTTCCAATTTGAATATCCATATAAAATTATTTAATTCTACTATTATGTCTATTATATGGTACGCAAGTCAGATTTGGACTCTAGACTACATTTATAAATTGGAGTACTTTCATATTTACTATTTACGCAAACTATTTCAACTAGAAAGAACAATTCCAGGCTATGCCCTGCGACAGGAAGTTAATCGTATTTGGCTATTCCCTTTCCTTTTGAAACGTTCAATTAAATTTTTTTATAAACATAATACATTGTCATTCGTAAATTTATCTTATTTACATCATGAAAATATTAACCAGAGCAAAAATTGTAAATTTAATCAATTATGCCAATATAAATTAATTAAAATTCTAAATACATTTGGAGTATTAGAGCTTTTATTTCAAGATAATATTCAAGACCAGAAATTTGGATATACACTTTTAATAAATTCTGCAATCTCTCAAGCAATAAATAAAGATCAAAATTTATTAAACCAAAGTACTTGTCATTCGTGGTATACCGATCTGCTACAATTACCGTTTGTTCAATCTTATATATCCTCTTAACAGTGAAGAACGAGAATAGTCGTCCAAGACGATCGAGTGGCAGTGGTGAAGGACGACTATAGTCGTTAAAAAATTCTTATAAAATACCTGGACCATTTCGTGAAGTCGTAGAATTTTCACGAGTAGTTGGGTTCTCCAACTTTGTTTTGGAATATCCTTTAGTTCTCGAGAAATTACAATAAAAGAGAGAAAATTAAAATAAATATGAAATTTTAGACGGCCATCTATCGACATAAATCGAATTTAAATTTCCCGCCGTCATCTGATTGGTTAAAAAAATTAATATTCCTAATTGGCTCGCGTCAGAAAAAAGTAGGTGTGACTTCTGTAAATGACGCTATCGGGAGAGCACCGATGCAACCGGAAAAAGTAAACAGCCTACGTCATTAGTCTAACGGTCCTTGTCTGACCTACTTTTCGTAGAATCAACATTAGAGTAAGCTGTAGTAAAACGTAGTAGTTTATAGTAAAACGGTCTTCTCTAATATTCATAGTACTTTGTAAAGCTTGGATTTCAATTTAATAAGTATTATTTAATTCAGAAACATTATAAATACATCATTAAGTAGGAGAATAACGAAAAACTTTATTTTTTAGTATAATACAATTTACAAAATCGAAAGTTCGTATATCGTAATATTATAAAAAACTACATCGAAACATACAAAGTCACCTAATTTACTTAAATTCAGTTCATTATACAACTGTCGATACTCTTGCCTTCCTCAGTTTCCTCAAACAAAATTCGAAAACTTCAATTAATCCTATAAATATTTAAGCGCCATTACTATTCGAATTAACTGTAATTACAAATATAAATGAAAAATATTTTCGACATAAACCCTAAGCAATAATTATCAAAACAAAATTCTTTAAGTATAAATTTTTCTGTATAAATGTCAGCGATCCAATGTGTTACCTACTTTCTCTAACGTAGTAAAACAAAGTAAGTTGCAGTACAACAATACACATAAACACAAATAAATTAGTAGCTCAATAATACATACTTTCATTTATATCCATATGTTATATCCAAAAGTCAGTTCTCCCAAATTGTCGAAAAATAAATTATTTTCAACTTTTCTTTTTGTAAAGTAGCATATTCTGAAAAACAAGTTCTATATTCAGCGTAAAATTTCCACCTTTTATCCGTTAAAAACAACGCAAAATGTATGGATCCACGTAATAAAAAATTATCGCAGTGAACTTCGAAAAAACCAGAAACACAGATACACCAGACTGCACTGTACAAAATTTTGCCACGAACTGATTCATATTTTAATGCACCTGTGAATAATTTCATCACATGACGAAAAGTTTTTGAATAAAAGCTAAAAGTTTTTAAAAATTCTTTCATAAAATCCGATGAATTTAATTAATACACAATAACTAGATCTGTTTAATAAAGATTAATAATTTTCCATTATAATTATGCAAATTAGATATACAAAAGATCATCGCGCAAATTCTCCCGCGAACCATGGATGACTCTTACGTCATCTGGATTGAAGTTTCCTGCAAAATAGTGAAAATTTTTATATAATTATTTTACTAATCCAGCCAAATTTAAATAATATAAAATGTCTAGATCTGTTTAATAAAGATTAGTAATGTACTATCATTAATATGCAAATTAGATATGACAAAGATCACTGTGGGAAAATTCCCGCCAAGATAAAAATAGCTTTCGGTCACGTGATCACCAAGAAATACGCCTTAAATTTAATGTTTGTGTACAAATTAATACATTTTAACTAATGTCATCGTTTAAAATTTAATGTTTCTGTAAAAATTAGTAAATTGTAACAAATTTCATCAAAGACAACAGAATAATTTTCAGCTCATAAAAACTCTACAATAAATGATTATTTCTTCGAAAGACGTCGATATGCACGAATAAATAATAAATATACAATAATGCTTTTATCCATTTTAAGTGGATATTGTAAAAATTAAGCTATTTAATTTGTTTGGCTTTTATAATTTAGTTTCCGAATATTTTACTGTGAAATTCCATTTAGTAAACAGAAACAAAGACAAGCTATTAATTATAAACAGGACAATAGAATAATTTTTACGTAAATTGAGTGAAAATACAGAAAAAAACAAATTATATCAAAGATGGGGACAAACAAGCTTACATCCCCAGAACAGAGCTTATAATTTGTTGTCAATTTCAGCCTGTTCCTACTTCGACTGTTTTCTGTTGGTAAAAACTTATTTTTTTTAAATAAAAGTACTTTGTTGTTAGTGAAGAAAGATAAAAGTATCGAAATATAATATTCAGAATTAAAAATATTGATGTATGTCCATATTAGAAATGTATATTTTTTTCCGATATTAGAAATAATATCACGAGAAAAACATTATATAAATAAAATACGGCCATAAACAATTTCTTTCTGTCAAATAAATTACGGATTAAACAGGCTTATTTAGAAAAATTCAATCGCGAATAACTGACTTTAAATATACAGAGGATACAGTATGCTTGTTATGTGATAGTATCTGCGTTTACAAATTAACAGAATTTTCCATTTTTTTTTTTACACATTATTATGCTATAATCTAGGAAACTATGTTTAATAATAAGACATACTACAGAAAAGGGTAAGAAAGGAACGTCAGTCATTGTATCTAATGTATTATTGAAAGTTTCATTCATATAGATAATTAATTTTATCAAGATACATTTCTCCAAAAGAAAATTATCGATATTTATCGTAAATATAAGTAAATTTTATTATAATTTAGATAAAAACTCATTTTTTCCCCACGCATGGCTTCTTTCCCCTCCCTCTTACTCCTATACTTGGAACATTCCATTTCATAATTTGATGTAATAATAACGTTTAAAATGATTCTAAATAAAATATTGACACTTAAAGTAGGTTAATATATATTGTCACGAGTCTCAGTTGTATTCATAAAAATATAATAATCTATACAATAATACTTTCTCACATGCTCCATGTGTTAAAGTTTGCAGCTGTAATTGAAGGTAATATATAAAGAAACAAAATGTTTATATTATCAATAGTTATAAAAGATATCTTATTTTCACGTAGAAAAACAAAATAAGACAGAAGAAACAGACAATCACACGATATCTCTATCCAGGACATTCTATAATTGATTTTAAATTTCTAATGTCGACATACATAAATATTTTTGTGTGTGTGAATATTATATTTCGATACTTTTATGTTTCTTCACTAAGAACATCTTAAAACATTAACTTTTTACCAACATAAAACAGTCGAAGTAGGAACAGGCTGAAATTGACAACAAATTATAAGCTCTGTTCTGGGGATGTAAGCTTGTTTGTCCCCATCTTTGATATAATTTGTTTTTTTCTGTATTTTCACTCAATTTACGTAAAAATTATTCTATTGTCCTGTTTATAATTAATAGCTTGTCTTTGTTTCTGTTTACTAAATGGAATTTCACAGTAAAATATTCGGAAACTAAATTATAAAAGCCAAACAAATTAAATAGCTTAATTTTTACAATATCCACTTAAAATGGATAAAAGCATTATTGTATATTTATTATTTATTCGTGCATATCGACGTCTTTCGAAGAAATAATCATTTATTGTAGAGTTTTTATGAGCTGAAAATTATTCTGTTGTCTTTGATGAAATTTGTTACAATTTACTAATTTTTACAGAAACATTAAATTTTAAACGATGACATTAGTTAAAATGTATTAATTTGTACACAAACATTAAATTTAAGGCGTATTTCTTGGTGATCACGTGACCGAAAGCTATTTTTATCTTGGCGGGAATTTTCCCACAGTGATCTTTGTCATATCTAATTTGCATATTAATGATAGTACATTACTAATCTTTATTAAACAGATCTAGACATTTTATATTATTTAAATTTGGCTGGATTAGTAAAATAATTATATAAAAATTTTCACTATTTTGCAGGAAACTTCAATCCAGATGACGTAAGAGTCATCCATGGTTCGCGGGAGAATTTGCGCGATGATCTTTTTATATCTAATTTGCATAATTATAATGGAAAATTATTAATCTTTATTAAACAGATCTAGTTATTGTGTATTAATTAAATTCATCGGATTTTATGAAAGAATTTTTAAAAACTTTTAGCTTTTATTCAAAAACTTTTCGTCATGTGATGAAATTATTCACAGGTGCATTAAAATATGAATCAGTTCGTGGCAAAATTTTGTACAGTGCAGTCTGGTGTATCTGTGTTTCTGGTTTTTTCGAAGTTCACTGCGATAATTTTTTATTACGTGGATCCATACATTTTGCGTTGTTTTTAACGGATAAAAGGTGGAAATTTTACGCTGAATATAGAACTTGTTTTTCAGAATATGCTACTTTACAAAAAGAAAAGTTGAAAATAATTTATTTTTCGACAATTTGGGAGAACTGACTTTTGGATATAACATATGGATATAAATGAAAGTATGTATTATTGAGCTACTAATTTATTTGTGTTTATGTGTATTGTTGTACTGCAACTTACTTTGTTTTACTACGTTAGAGAAAGTAGGTCACACATTGGATTTCTGACATAAAACTGTCGGCTTTTTCAGAGTGAAGCGGACCTTCTCAATGAAGTGTGTTTTAGGGAAGTTATGCTTTCTTTTTCTGATGCATGCCAATTGTGAAAATTGTTTTTAAAATTAAATATCGGTCAATGACGATAACATATGTTATAAATGTGAAGATGAATATAAAAATATTTCTACATTTTTTTATTGTTTTGTTGTTTCTTAAAGATTAATTTATTTAAATTTATTATATGTCAAGTAAGTTTATTTACAAAATGCTAATATTTTAATTCGCTTTAATATTTCGGTGTAAATTTGAACAAGGAATTTTAAAATTTTAAATAAACGATATACTGAAATTTTCTTTTATTTACAATGATTACGTCACTTCTACAGAAAGTAGAACACGAGACGACCTTCACCCACATTTCAGTCTGGGGGGAAAGGCCGCCAGGCGTCGTAGTTGTAAACGTAACAACTTTTACGTCATCTATTGTTGTGGATGAAATTCGTTAACTGTCAATTACATTTTCTTGAATTTGATTCGAAGGTTGAAAAAAATCGTCATGACTTAAATGCCTAAAACTTTAAAAAATTATATAAAATTGAAAATAAATTAAAAACTTTTGAAAAAATCGTATCGGATAGAAAATCAAAAAAGAATTTAATATAAATTTGAAAAAAAAATTTAGCAAAAAATTACCGCGAAAAAAATTCACATATAAAAAAATTATGTGACAATAAAGAACGATTTTTTCTTTACAAGACGTAACTGTTTAAAATTTTTTTTCCTAAACGGAAACGAGAAAAACGCGCTACCAGTTAGTTGTGGAGGTAAACCGTGGGAAAATTTTTAAGAATTTTCGGCGTCCGACTGTTCCACTGTTAAGAGGATATTGCAAGTAATTGGTTTAAATGTGAAACGTCTAATAATACAATTACGATGAAATAAATACTCTCTTTTAATCAATAATATTTACATCAATTTTACAAGTCCTCATTGCTACTTCTGTTACTCCACAAACTTCTCACCATAATTTATGTCTGTCAAGAACTTACTAGTCTACGGGACCACTATAAAATACTCCAAATATGTAATTACAACTCTTCACTTGATTTCAAAAGAAGTCTAAGTAATCTTAATAAGAAATAGATTTTGTAAAAATTTAATTATTTCATTAAAATTTTAGAAAAATTTATTATAATTAATCAATATACATAAACGTTCCTCTTTGTTTGGATAATTTCGGCTACTAATATATGCTGTTCTTGTAATAACTGATGTAGCTCTACTCATGTATATAGGTTTTTTGATAACTGGTTATGATTTACATTCATATCTTGAGGTTATGATTTACATTCATATCTATGTATATTAAAATTGTATACAGTCAAACCTGTTTTTATGCGGTCTTTTTTTGTGCGATTTTTTATTTGTGCGATTTTTTATGCGATTTTTTTTGTGCAGTATAGTTGGCGACTAGTCTCGTGCGATTTGTCATGTCTCACGTTGACTTATTATAGCTAAATAAACTTATTATAGTAATATTATTGCATGAATATGTGAAAAATAAAATAATTTAATTTTTAAGTCAACAAAACACCACCTGGACAAAAATGTGTAAAACAGACGATAGACGAGACGATGCAATCAAGTGCTGACATCTGTTGTCAATAAATTCTATTTTGTATGGTTTTGAGTTATTTTCTACGTGAGACTCTTTTTATGCGGTCCCTATTGACAGCATAAAAATTATTTTTTAAATTGTGTTGCGAAAAGTATTTTTTATAGCCACTCGTGAAGTTTCGTGCAATTTTTTTATGCGTTTTTTATGCGGTCTCTATCCACCGCATAAAAACAGGTTTGACTGTATTACGAATGCAATAAATTATTGAATTTGCGATTGTATTATACAGTATGTTATTATTTCACAATCATTTCCTCAGTATTTTAGATTTTGCATTTAATACGTTATTAATAAAATCTGTACTCGTAAAAGTTTATATATAATTACACATTATATAGGATAAATAGGAAATTTGCATTTATGAAGATTAAAATGGAGCACTTACCTATGGTCAGGAAAGCAACAGCAACGTTTATATCAATGTACTCTACTTTACAGTGTAATAGTAATCCGAAGGCAGCTGCTGTTCCCAGCAAGGGACTGAAATAGGCAGCAAGTCCAATCAACGGTTTACTACTTACAGCATCGAACGTTAGACAAGATACAAAAGAGAATGATGTCATGATTACTCCAGAAATAAATAAAAGTGGAAGACTTAACTCGGTATTTCTGTTCGGTTCTACGTCGTGAGTTTGTCCAGCGGACATATAAACTTCAATATGTTGAAAGTTTACACTTGATAACGTGTTCAAAAATGCGCTTTCCCATTGCAAACCTAATTGTTTGTTTTCTATTAAATTATGATCCAAGTAGTAAAATAGACGGAATACTTTAAAATCAACGACATAACCATCGTCGGTTGTTGATACTCCTCCGATATGCTGGGCAGATATTCGTAGTTGAAAACCATCTTTTTCGTATGGGTATCTAACGGAAAACAATTGAAACTATAATGTTAAAATATTAAAATGCAACAAAAATGTCATGCATTATAAACGTTTCAATCGACAACAAATATGTAATTTTTCGAGTAGTCTTATTAATAATTTTAACAATACGATATAAAATATTATTAACAACTTAATATGAAATATGTTTTTATTTGAGTAGTGCATATTTACCGATTCTGGCTCACCAAAAGGTGAATAACTCAAAATCAGAAAATTTAAAAATCGGAAAATTTCAAAAGTAAAAAAACAGACTCATTCACGTTTCTGGCCCACCTATAAATTTATCAAGCCTCAAAAATCGCATGCTATATTATCTATCAATATGTAAAAATCTACCATGAGGTGTATCAACAAAATCCATATGTGTATACCCGCTTCCGTCCTTTCAAAAATAATACCCGTAGCGGGTTAATACCGATTAAAATTACGTACTGGAGTCCCCATTTATATAGGAGAAAATTCATACAGTATCACTTATTACAAATTCTAGCTAACAATGAAACAACTATATTTTTATAATTATTTTCAATAAATTAGCCGGAGAACCTTTTCTTTAAAATAACATCACACCAATCAATTTTATTTTTATGTTTTATAATAAAATCTTTGGATAATTCTTGATATTTTAACAACTATTTTCCAGTCTAATACATTTAATCGATCCAAGTCTTCGAGTAATTGTTCTGATATGGTTTGATATCTTATAAGTGATTTTAAATTTAATTTTAGAGCATTTTACCTAATAAAGTCATTATCTAAATTTTTAAATCGAGATATAGCATCCCAATCCACTTTATTTGCATATTCTAGAATAAACTCCGAAGATAATGTTTGATGTGTAGAAATGAGTTGCCAATTAATCTTTTCAGCATGTTGTCTTATAAAATTTTCAGAGAGACTTTGGTGTGCTGATATTTTTTTTTTCCAGTTCACTATCTTTAAATTCATTAATAAAATATTCAGACAATTTTTTGTGTTTGAGGTATTGAATCCCAATTAACTTTATTCTTAAATTCTCTTATAAAACTTCAGATAACTTTTGAAATATTGAAATCAAATCCCAGTTAACTTCATCTTTCAATTCTCTTATTAGATCTTCTGTTAAATTGTCTCGTTTTGAAAAATTATCCCTCTAGAGTACATTTATATAAGAATGACCTAATGCAAATGTATGAATGCCATCTTCTAATATATGCCTCTTATCATGCGGTGATAATGCTAACTTGTTTACCTTAACAGAATAAAGTTCATGCTTTTTACTTCTAATTAGATTCATTGTTCTATATTGCTCCCTTTTATTACATAAACAGTCCTTATAATCCTCAAATGATATTCTCTCATTTACAACACATTTCTTAATATCTTTTGCTTTCTTTTCAACTTTATTCTCAACTTTCAAGGCATACATTTTTGCTCTTAATCCAACAAATTCAGTCATTATCTTACCATTATTCTCATCTTTCATTTTACCTAAAACTTTCTTGTTTGCTCTAGGAATTCCATATTCATTATCTTCTTTATAATCTGATGTATCAAAGCAATTAATTATTTCTCTCATATCTTGGTAGAAATCATCAGATTTTATATGATAAATGTAAGAATCGGTGTCTTGATATAGCAGTTTTATTTTTGAAGTTAAGACAATGAAGAAAATATATACATTTTCAAATCTATTTTTTATCCATTTTTCACCAACCACAGAAGTAACAGTTACAATAACACGAAGAAAAGCTTCATAAAAAGACAAATAATAATTAGAAAAAGTTCAGAAAGTTAAAAACGATATCAAACGTCAGTCTTTTTATGGAGGATATGACGTTTTCACATTAAAACAAAGATACAATCTTCTCACCATACCATCAAGACCTTATAACTGGTCTGGTCCTCTAGTGGTGGATCAAAAACAGAAGATACATAGAGCTTGTTTATATTCTTCTTTTCTCTCTGATAACTTTAACGATTTATCAATGACTTCGATTACTCCAGCTACAGTAGATAAGGCTGCTAAAGGAAGTAAGATGAATTCACTTAAACCAGAAGCGCTAAATACAAACTTCCCTATTGTTAACGATAAACCAATATCGCTGTAGAATTTAAAACTCTTTCTGTAAACGTATATTTTCTTTTCCAAGTATTCTTCCATTTATAGAGGTAAAAAATTCTTTCTATATCGCATCTTCGGATTTATCGTCTTAAGATCTAGCAACAGAAAATCGTATGCTCTCTCTGTGTGTTTTGTATATATTTTTTTAAATTGACCATCAATTTCTTGAATTATTTGTCGATTTTCTCTGTTTTGAAGTTCAAAGAATATAAAATAATTATAGTTCTTTCTGATGTTAATTGGAGTCGAATAATAGGACTGAGATACGTAAATAATTGAAGCGTTTTTCTTCCTTCTGAAGAAATCTACAATTTTAGATTGATCTCTTCTGTAATACAATCGTCGAAAACAACCAGATTTTTTTATTGGTGGATCTAAACTATCGATGTCAATCATATCCTCTATGCTCGAACAAAATAACGATTCCTTTTTAAATTTTTTAAATAACTATAATAACTTTTCATTTTTAACACTCAATATACCTTCTTCTTCCAAGTCATCAAATTGAGCATAGTTTTCTCGAAGTTTTTCATATTTTGGTTCATTAACATCTTTAGCACATACATGTAAAGCATCAAAATTTAGTTGATCATAAATTAGATTTAATAAGAGATTTGTTTTTCCACATCGTGATGAACCAACGATTAAGAGTCTGAATGAATGTTTAGGTAATAAAGGATTCTGGTTAGGATCTTCGGATTCATCAGGTTCTGTATAATCTTTTATCTTAATCATTTATTTGTTTAAAAATTTCAGCTTGAGCTAAATGATATTTTAGTTTAGTAAATAGATGAAAGAACAAAGAAAGCATTACTTACCTTAGCTAAGCAGAACAGAGCATTAAGAAAGAAGAAGGAAGAACAATTATTAGGTAAAGCAAAATACGAAAAAAAAATCTTTCAGAGTTTCATAAGCCAGTTACACAAAAATTAGGCGTTCCTATACGAGATGTTAGACAAGATTTAAAAGCTATTGAAGATGCTATTCATAATATAACAATTCCTTCTACCATTGATTTCCCTCAACGTTTTGAAGCTGTAGCCGAATCCACGCCGAAAAAGAAGTACAGATATACTGCAGAAAACTTAGATGAAGGATTAGATGCTTCGTATTTAGAGCAAAATAGCTTTATTCTACCATCACAATTAGTAAATAAACCAGATGAAATAGATGAAATGCTCGAAAGAGTAGAAACAAGAACTAAATCATTAGGTTCGTTAAAAGGAAAAGTAAACACAAAATTAAAGAAGAAAGAAATTAAAAAAGATGAATTACTAAGAAAAGCATATGAGGGGAGTTAAAATTGTATCAGGACGAATTAAATTTATTTAAACTTTATGGAGAAAAATTGAAAGTTTTAAAATCTTCTTCGCAATCATTTAAAATTAGTGGAAAAGGATTAGTTAGTAAATTAGAAAAAGAATATTATTTGTAAATGCTTAACTAGTCGTAATTTTAACCTCAAACACACACACACACACACACAAAAAAAAAGTTTAAACCGATCGTCTACTCGCTATTCTAGACGTAGCAAACACTATTATCGACCAAGGACCTAGATTATAAGGTTCCCTCATAGAGAAGAAACGCTTCTCATTGGTTGCTTATTTGACGTCACTCATAGTCGAAACGAAACATCTTTTTATGTCCTTATGGTAAAAATATTACCGATCAGAGGCTCGTAGCTTTAATTACACGCTAATATTTCATTAATTACGATTTTTACTTAAATAAATATAAATAAAAATAGATTATAAATAAGAAAAATCCAGGAATATTGAGCAAATCTTCGTAATTTCTACGTGTAAAGTTGAAATTAAAATGCGTTTTTCTACTTTGTAAATGAAATCGATTTTATCTATTTTATGATATTATAACAACAATAGTTTCTTAAAAGATTAATTTTAGTAAATTCTATATAGGTGATTTATATATAAATAAATTAATTTAATTTATATCATCAAACGACTTCTTTTTAAAACTAAAAGTTATATTGGTCTATTTTTTAATTTTTAATATTCATGTTTCTAAGTGTTACATAGAAACAGAATTAAAAGAAATCAGGTACAAACTTTTTAAAAGTTTCTATTGTTATTACAGTTTTAAATTAAAATGAAAATAGAATTTTCATTTTAATTTAAAACTAAGCTCTAAAGTTTTACAATCGTTACATTTAAGAGATTCTTCTGATTTATCCCGTTTATTTAGATCTAAAAGTTGTCCTGTCAGTTTTTTTCTATTTTTTTTTTAGGTTAATATTATCCTATGTATACAAAATGGCGGCTAGTCTCTGACTCCAGCATACAGAAGCGAGGAAACAGTGGGAACGCACGTTTTCTAAGCCTAACCTATTCTAATAAATTATTATAATTATTAGCAACTAAATTATTAGAATAGGTTAGGTTTAGAAAACGTGTGTCCCCACTGTTTCCTCGCGTCTGTATGCTGGAGTCAGAGACGAGCCGCCATTTTGTATACCTAAGGTAACATTAACCCTTTTGAATAAACGATTCTTTCTTTGATTCGATCGATTAATATTTTCATTTTCCATATTTCCTAAATTTACTGCCGGTAGTAAAGTTTTCTTTAGTTTAGGTTTTGCCAATAAACCTACTAATTGGGCTTTTAAATTTCTCTCACAATCATTTTCTGTGATCAGAGCGAACATGACAAGAATCAGGATTGAATTTATCTTTTCTTTTACAATTATGAATCCATTTTCTTCTTATTATTATTGGATCTTTAGGAAGTCTTTTTTTTTTGTAACTCTTTCCGCCCAGTGGGCACTAAGAGGGCCTCTTACAGCAAGCCCATTATGGGTTCGGCCAGGCCCACAATGGGGCGGCCGGGTGGTGAGGGACGGGGACGGGGACGGACATATCCGGACGGACCACCCCCCGAAAAATTCCTGGGGATTTTTCGACCCGTCCGGATTCGATCCCGGGTCCCCCAGGGCGACAGGCTGCTAACCTTGACCGCTCGGCCATCCGGCCGCCTTTAGGAAGTCTAAAATAACTAACTTTCCTGTTTAATAACTTTGTCTTATGATAGCTGTTATTACAAGTTGCAATAGCACATGATGCTCTTGGCATCTAAAAATAAAAATAATAATAAAATTTAGCTATTTTTTAAAATTTTTCCAAATAAATCTAATCAAGATATAATACTCTGAAATGGAGAAAGTAATAGGCCTATTAACATTTCTTACATAAAAATTACTATACGAATAAATAACACTACAATAAATTTATACTATAGGCCTAGGCTATATAAAACATTTTTATATTTTGCATTTTACGTAAATATGCATATTTTAAAAAAGTTATATTAATTAATAATTAACAATATTTCTTTTTTACATCTCAAGTTATCTTAAAAGTGTTATCATCCTGTTATGGGCCAGCTTATTTGTAGTCGTCATTTATCGTGCAGTTACTAGATTTATACACGCAGAAAACTATTCTTAGTATTTTAAAATAGTAAAAAATATTTTAGTAAAGTATTTTAGTAAAAAACATATTTTATCCGTAATCATATTCTGTAATTTCTAAAGAACGACAAGTAAAGCTTACAGCTTCTGTGTAAAGACTACAACAGAATATCAAGCGGTTCTAGGAGCACTTTTGTTACTTCTGTAAATTTTTATCAATATAATTATCAACATAATTATGTTTAATAATAGTAATAACGATAGATATATTTACCTTCGAAGATCAAGAGTCTAAAAACTCTCAACAAAGTAATAAAAATAGTGAAATTCCAAAATTTTTTTTCCTCGCTAGCTGTTGTAAAGCGATCTCTCGATCACGGCTCGACTACGGATGACGTATTTCCGGCACCTAGACAGGAAGTGGCTAAACCGGCTGTATGAGGTCAAGGTCCTAGAACAGTGTTTCCCAACCTTTTTTGTGCTATGCCCCACCTAAGCCTTTCTAAAATTCTTATGCCCCCAACATATACGTTGAAGTCTTTTGGAAGGTCTCTCATTGTCGTGTTCTTTGAAGTTTTTCTTGCACTTAATTGCCACACTGTTTTATTGTAACCACGATAAAATCCAATCCTTTCATCATAGTCTTTTGCACTTTCCAGTCATTGCCAAACGCAACCTGGAACACCACAACTCACGTTTGTCCACCTCGAGGTCTGGGCAAAGAATGTCCTTTCACCGGCCTCAGGGCCTTGTTCATCTCTTTGTTCTCGGTGGTTCCCAGAATTGTTAATCCCACCCCAAGGGAAAAGGGTTATAAAGGGAAGTTCTAGAAGGAAAGGGAAACAAAGAACAAAGAAAATTAAAACTAACTTAAATCAATATTTACAATAAATATGGCATACAGCGGCTATACGTTAACTTAAACTCTGGATGAGTCCATTTTCGAATTGCCCCCCTTAACAATCAAATTGCCCCTCTGTGGGGCGTGGGCCCCACGTTGGGAAACACTGTCCTAGAATATAAGGTTAGCTCATACAGCCGATTTAGCCACTTCCTGCCAGATTCCGGATATACGTCATCCCTAGTCGATCCGTGGTCGAGCGACTGTTTCACCACAGTAAGCGAGGGAAGAAAATTTTGGAATTTCACTATTTTTGTTACTTTGTTCAGCGTTTTTAGACTCATAATCTTCGAAGGTAAATATATCTATCGTTATTACTATTATTAAACATAATTATGTCGATAAAAATTGTACGGAAGTAACAAAAGTGTTCCTAGAACCGTTTGATAATCTGTTGTTGTCTTTACTCTTCGTTCTGTAGAAATTGCAGAATATGGTTACGGATATAATATATTTATTACTAAAATACTTAAAAATACTAAGAATAGTTTTCTGCATGTATAAAAATAGTATCTGCACGATGAAACGACGACTACAGATAATAAGCTGGCCCCGTAACAGGGTGGTGACACTTTTAAGATAATTCGAGGTGTAAAAAAGAAATATTGTTTATTATTAATTAATATAACTTTTTAAAATATGCATATTTACGTAAAATGCTTGAAAATGAAATATAAAAATGTTTTATATATTCAGTATAAATTTATTGTAGTGTTATTTATTCGTATAATAATTTTTATGTAAGAAATGTTAATACTCCTTTTTACCACTTCAGAATATTATATCTTGATTAGACTTATTTGGAAAAATAAAAAAATACCTAAATTTTATTATTATTTTTTTTAGATGCCAAGAACATGTGCTGTTGCAACTTGTAATAAAACCTATTGTAAAACAAAGTTATTAAACAGGAAAGTTAGTTATTTTACATTTTTGAAAGATCCAATAATAAGGAGAAAATGGATCCATAATTGTAAAAGAAAAGATAAATTTAATCCAGATTCTTGTCATGTTTGCTCCGATCATTTCACAGAAAATGATTATGAGAGAAATTTAAAAGCCGAATTATTAGGTTTATTGGCAAGACCTAAACTAAAGAAAACTTCTTTACCGACAGTAAATTTAGGAAATATAGAAAATAAAAATATTAAGCAGTCAAATGAAAGAAAGAATCGTTTATTAAAAAGAAAAAATGGAAAAAGCCTGATAGAAAAACTTTTAGATGTAAATAAACAGGATAAACCAGAAGAATATCTTAACTAATGTAACGATTGTAAAACTTTAGAAGATCTTAATTTTAAATTTAAACATGAAAATTCTATTTTAAAAATGAAGATTAAACATATTGATATAAGAATGCAAGCAATCCAAAAAAATCTGAAATTGTTGAAAAGTAAAACTGTCATCATTCAAAAAGAACATGAAAAATTGAAAAAAAATGAAAAAAGATTTTGTTATATCAATATTGAAAGGTACCTTTACAGAAACACAATATATAATCTGCTGGAGAGAAAAAAGAAAATTAAATGGAAGAAAAAGATATGAATTTGGCATTTATTTTGAGATATTTAAGCATAAGATCATATTTATACTTAAGAAATCAATTATAATAAATTTATTTGACCCAATAATCAAGTTTTAGTAATGATGGCAAGAGGACTATTTGCATCATGGAAACAACCAGTTTACTTGGATTTTGATGTTAAAATGAAAAAAAAAACTGTTATTTACTGTTATTTCAAAACTTTTTGATGCAGGATATACTGTTGTTGCTGTTGTTAGTGACTGTGGTGGACAAAATATAGGATTATGGAAGGAATTAGGGATAAATATATTTAATACTAAATTTATACATCCATCTAATGGAAATAATATATACTATTTTCTAACTCTACAGTTATTGCTATTAAAAGATATATTAAAACTGAAAATGCCTTAGCAGCTTACGAATTTATATCATCAGTTAATGCATGGTTTGATGTTATGAATAGTTCAACACCCAATTTTCATTACAAAATTGATTATCCCTCCAAATGTGCTTATGGCATTAACATAACTGAACAAAATAATATACTTGATAATACTTACAGAATAATTGAAAGTATGAGATGTGTATCTAAACAATCACTTCAAACATTTCAAAAAGGAATGCTTATATCTATTAAATCTATCAAAGATTTATTTTTCAACCTTAGTTCAAAATTTCCTAAATACCATTATATCTTAACATGTAAAGTAAATCAGGATTCTTTAGAAAACCTATTTTCACAGATTCAAACTAGAGGTGGTTTATATGATCATCCTAGTCCACTCGAAGTAATATATAGAGTAAGAATGATAATTTTAGGCAAATCACCAGGAATATTGCAAAATAAATTAAACACAGAAGATCAGATAGTTAAAAATTATTTAATAAATGAAATGTTTGAAGAGGCAGATTTACTGCAAGAAGTTTCAGATATGTCTAGTTCTAAAGAACAAGGAATATCTGAAAATTTATGCAATGTAAATGATGATGATTTATGTGAGATATCTCAGGAAAATGTAGAATTAAAAAATGATGGATTACAATATTTAGCAGGATGGATTGTGAGAAAATACAAAAAAAAAAAAAAATATTTAAAATATTAAAAAAATTTTGTACCTGATTTAATTGTTTTTACATAACACTTAATTTGTATATATTGATATCAATAATATGTTTATAACATAAAAAATTGTTCTTTTTATAAAGTTATTTTTGTATATGTATGAGTAAATAATATCGTTTTTGGTACATGAATATTAAAAATTAAAAAATAGACCAATATAATTTTTAGTTTTAAAAAAGAAGTCGTTTGATGATATAAATTAAATTAATTCATTTATATATAAATCACCTACGTAGGATTTACCAAAATTAATCTTTTAAGAAACTATTATTGTTATAATATCATAAAATAGATAAAATTGATTTCATTTACAAATTAGAAAAACGCATTTTAATTTCAACTTTACACGTAAAAATTACGAAGATTTGCTCAATATTCCGGATTTTTCTTATTTATAATCCATTTTTATTTACATTTAATAAAATATAAATCGTAATTAATGAAATAATAGCGTGTAATTAAAGCTAGCAAGCCTCTGATCGGTAATGTTTTTATCATAAGGACATAGTAAGATATTTCGTTTTCGACTAGGAATGACGTCAAATAAGCAACCAATGAGAAGCGTTTCTTCTCTATGAGCTAACCTTTTATTCTAGGACCTTGGTATGAGGTAACCTTGTATTCTTGTAGGACCTTGATTATCGACCGTATAGAATTGCCAGATGGCGGCGCTCGACGGTCCGCCGTTCACGTTTTGGGCTGAATACAACGGCTGCAACCTCTCTAATATTGTAAAGAAACAGATGATTTTAATCCGGAAATTATTTAATTATTCAATTTTTTAGCAAGTGATGTGAAGTGCCTATAGAATTTACATATATTTGTCTTCATAATAAGCTGATCTTAAGGTAGGTTTGTTCTTCCACGGCATCTTCTATCACTAACAGCGTAATACGTTTGTAAATTTTCTAAAAGTTAATTTTCCGAGCTGCTTTCGAATTTATATAAGTCGCTTCTTCCCTGGACAAAAGTATGAGGTAGTTCTATCGTCCGATCGTCCGGTAGGAGACACGACGCTAATTAAAAATAATTATTTAGTGTTATTAAACATCCTATAAATACTTTAAAATAGTTTAATTTGTTTATTTATCTTCGCTGGTAACCCTCAATGTTAAATGTATTCGCCATTTTTTCAAGAAATTTCTCGTGAGTATTGACTCACAAGAAATTTTTTGTGTTCACTGAATCACGTGATGTTGTGAACGAGCGCCCCGAGGTCAAACGTGTACTTCTGCTAGCCGTACAAATTTAACGTTTGACTTGCGCCTCAACCTCTCTAGTTTCTGCAATATTTTTTTATTAATTAATAGCCAATATGCATTACTTTTTACGAATTTTCATATTTTTTGCTTCTTTACCAGAAGCTATATAGATACTATTTTTAGTCTAATAGAAAAAACCACCGACTTCGCTCATCTGCAGCAGTTCTTTTCTCTACATCGATGTTTTTGAGAGACAATGGCGTTTGGAAAGTCAGTGGAATCATACTTGACATTCCAAACGCCATTATCAAACTTCTAGGCTTACAGGAAAGCGGCGCTGAACGTCCGACGTATTTCCATGCAATCTTATCTATGTAATCATGAAATTAAGCAATAAAACTGAAATAGTTCTGTGGGGAAACTACCGTAAACTTTGACCTATCGACACGAAAGTTACACGAGCACCTCACTGATAACATGAAAGGTGTAAATTTAAAATTTGAGTTTTTTAGCCCAAGTAGTTCTTTTCTCTATTAGCGTTTGCAATGCCGGATGAAAAAAAGGAAATACAACTTATTCGGCGATATTTGTATGTACTTTTTAATTGCTTATAGTTCGGTAACTGCATTATACAAAAATCTGGAAATTTTGCAAACTACCTAAGAACCTTCGAACGACATATTCGAAATTACTTAAGTTCTAAATTACTATACAGGAAATTATTATACAGGAATCAGAGTTGTCGATTTTAAGTTGCTTGGGGTCGTAGTGATCGACTCCAAGAAACTCGAAAATCGACAACTCTGATTCCTGTATAGTCAGTCAGTGACGTTTTACCAGAGAGAGAGAGAGAGTTACTTCCGTGACTCCTAATAAAAAATACTTGCAGCTAGTAATGCATTATATAAAATTTTTGAAAATTCTTGCGTGGTGTTGTAACTTTTCGATTTTGTTCAAAAAGAGTTCGATTGTAATAGGACCTGTGTATTTATGCACTGAAGTAATTTTATTCTAACCTAATTGTTATTTTTCTGGAATTATCGTATAATCAAAATGTTTCTCTAATATAATTTGTTCTATTTAATGTTTCACGCCATATTTTATATTTATAGGAAGATTGCAAAGTCTTCGATTTATTTAACAAAAGCAATACCAAAGTTGATCACCTTTACAGAAGAAAACTGACAGAATATGATTTTTTTTATCAGTAAAGTACAGTTAAGAGGGGGATATGCCGTTTACGCCCACATATAAACTAACTAAATGAATCTGAAGAAAAATAATACTAAATATATTTAAAATATGAAAAGTGCAAGACCTCGTTTAAAAGTCGAGATTCAGCACGTAAAGTTTTCGAACATTTGTTAGTCAGTTTAGAAAAATGGTTTAAAAAACGACATTTAAAAATGTTAAAAAGCAAAGAGAATAACGAAAAAACTTGACAACAAACATGCAGTTAGCCAGGTAGATGCAGCTGCAAGGATCGCACAATCGATCGAAGAATTAAACTTTCACTTCAGAGAAGTTGCGAGTCTATCAAAATGAGAGGGTCTGAAACCCCCCTTTCCGTTTTTGAATAGTATCGTTCCTTTTATAAACTTTTTAATTTTATGGAAGAATTTGAAGTAAGAATTTTAAAGAGGCCTTCCAAGGTTACGACCGCACGATCTTTACGAAATAATTGTTAAAAATATATATCAACAAGAAGGAAATAATCGTTTCTATTACAGTAACTCGGTAAACGATAGAATCAACAAGACGGGAATAAGCGATGTTTTCATCCCCCCTTTTGTTGCACGTGACACGTGGCCACAGCAATAAATCACATAGATCGTCGTTGAACCCGACATTGGACATAAACAATATTGAAATTGTAGACAAAATTGCAATAGTTATTGTCAGATACATGCTAATTGATGGGTGAGAACTGTCATGTCTATAGAAATTTATATTTTAAGTCACTTCTGCGAAGCACTTAAGTCTGTAATTTAAACAAACATCTCAATTCCCGGCATCCGTACTAGCCAGATCCAGACATGAACACACCAACAGGTGTGTGTATAAATCCTGACTATATGACAGTTCACACCCCTTGAATTTGGTATAAAAAGGGCTCGCACCCCCATTAAGGACAGTGACGTCAAAGATACGAGACCAGGACTAAGCAACTGCCTTCCTCAACTTGCCTTCGACTCTAATTGAAGCCGATGACAACAGATAGCGAGGTAATTCTTGACTTATTATATAGAAATCTCTCTCTTCCCTCAGTTGGTCGAGGTTTAGTTAAGAATAGATAGAGAAAAGGGCTTAAAAGCCTCTCTCTGATCGCGAACATGAGCGCTAAACCCCATTAACCGCCTTAGTAATAACTCTGTTAAGGATTAGTGTCATCTCTAGCGCCTTTATTATTATTTACTGTTATTTTCATTATTATCATTATTACTAATATATGTATCTTTGTTATATAATATCCTTATTAAATATGTTTAGAGTCTTAAATATGTGTGATTACTCGAACACGGCTAACACTTTATCGACTTATCCGCGACCTCCCACTCGATTTTTGCCCTACTAAATTGCCATCTACTGACCACGTGAGCGGGACTCACCTTCCCATTGCTGGAAACCGGATAAGCCTCGTCGCTTAACCCCCGATTCTTGTAAAAACAAACTTACGACGTCGCCAACCATGGGCCATATGATCGCGTTTATCACTTTTATACTATTGTAAATAAAATTTCTTTTAAAATTATATATAATATTTAATAGTTACATTAATATTTTGATAAAATATTATGCTGTAAAAACAATCCAGATTTTTTGTATCACCCTGACATTTAATTTAATTGTACTGTACATCACGGTTATTATATATATATATATATATATATATATATATATATATTTATTTAAAAAACTCCGCTTAAACAAACTTTTGTATAGGATAGAAAAATAAATAATACTTACTTTATAAAATTTCTTCCACGTTTAAAATCTTCGTATTTTCTTAATAAATAAGCAAGGAAATTGCTAGGACATCGATTCTGTTTATTCCGAAGACAGAGATCTTCATAGCAAAAGAAACTATTATCCCAAAATATGCTGATATTTCGAATAATTTGGTCTAATTTTACCAAATCTAATATAGCATTATTATGCAAAAGAGAATCGTTGTTTTTCGATATTGCAATAAAATATGCTCTATTACTATTTCTAGTATGTCTAGAGATGCCTAAATTACCACTGGCATTCAAAGAAAACATTGATTTGACAGAATTCCTTTCCAATTTTCCTCTTCCATTAATCGGAGTATACAGATATTCGGATTTCTTCACAATGTGTAATTTGAAAAATCCAGTTGCCAGCACAATCGTTATCGATAAGAAAATGTAAACATATAATTGAGGATGGGACCCGATATGATATCCTATTCGAGAAAACCAACAGGTGAAGCTGTTTTTAATATTCTTCTTCATCGTTATTCTGTAACAAAATATTACAAATTAACATTTATTGATATGAATATAAAAAACGATTTTGTGTTCAATAATAATAATAATAAAAATAATTGTAAAATATTTGAAATAGTAAGAATTGCAAATTGTCATTTTCCATAGTGATTGAACGCTTTATAGCTTAAATCGCAATTTTGTAATTATAAATGAAATTTCCATCTACAACTTAAATTCAGTTTATTTAATTACCTTAAAAGGTCAACACCGCAACAAATTAGAATAATTTTTTGCTTATAAACAAAACGCGATGAGACATAGCGACAAATTTTCAACACTATCAAATGTGAAGTGTTTCAAAGTGACAAACAGCAAAGTAAGCAAAATAATTCTTCTATTTCGTATGAATTGGAGCATTTTAACGCATTGATTTATTTCTTTCGCTGTTCACCATTTAAAAGTAACAATGAAAACTAAGTATACCACGAGATTTTAAACGTTACCGAAGGTCATCAAAATATTCACGAATAGCTTAATAATATTTGCGTGGATTCTTCGAATTATGTGAATGGATCATAACATAAAATGCATTTTAAAAATATCGAAATATGTACACGTAACTACACAAAAATATTAAATCAGTAAGTGTGAAAATTTTATATATATTTATATTTTTAGAATCTAACTTTACAGTTGAGTATTACTAAAGAATCACTCGAGTATGCAAATTTAATGAAACATTATTTTAAGGCAAGAAAAAGTAATGACAACGGTTGAATATTGTTAACAATCTTATTTCAAAATGTAAGTAGTTCTTGAGCATACGCCGACGGCGTCAACTTATATGGACCTATGAAGCTCGGGCTTACACAATATCTTGGGCTAACACAGTTTGTTTCTTCGTAATTTACAGCCATTTGATACCGCAGTTGAACAATATTGTTCGATCGTTTAATCAATTGAAATTTAATAAAAAATACTTTAGACTAAAGTCTTTATGTCGATGATTAAGGAGTAAAAAAACAATTAGATTAATTACGAAAATTACAGGATTTTTTTATAATTTTAAGTCAGTGAAATATTTTGCGATATTTCATTTCTTGTCTTGTATTAGCTAATTGGGCATGAACATCTAGGTTATATCGTCCCGTGGTAAAGTGCGACGTAATTGTTATGTAATAGTAGTTGTATGCGTTTACAATGGTCGTTACGCAAAACATAATGCATTCGTAGAGGTCTTGTAAGGATAACTGATCTTTATTCAGGCGTTACAGATGTAGAGAAAACTCGGAAAACATACGGGCAAGGCGCAGAGTGTTCAGAGTACAAAACCGCTTGGCCACTGGCGGGCCATTTTATGACTTTTACCTCAAAATACTTACAGCTAATTTTTGCATTGATATTTTTTGTTACATAATTTATTATTTTATTAGTATAATATAGTAATAATATAAGCTTAATATTCCAAGAGTAAGATATGATTTCAAAAATTCTAATACTTTTCCTTTTGTGATATTATTTTCCCTGCTGTTAAAAGAGAGGAAAAGTGTGGCAATCGGTCAAATAACGACTTCAAGATTTTTGCATTTTTGGACTTAGGAAAGCGTGGAACGTCGAGAAATGCAAAACAGTTCGGGAATAATTTCTTTATGTATGGATGTTAGTGCGTGTTTATGTAGGGGAAACGATTTTTTGACCCTGTTTGAAGCTTAGTAACTCACGTGCTTTTTGTCGAAAATTTCTGAAATTTTGCAGGGAGGTTTGATTATTAGGGGGATTTTTGGTACTATATTTTGGTGATAAAAATCTAGGAGTGGAAAGATAATGGGGTAGTGTTTATCTCCAGTAGGGTCAGACTTAACGAGGATTTCACTCGTTATTACCATTTCTAGTTTTTTTTTTTTTTTTAACTCATCCCTTGCCTCAAAATGAAGCTTTTTTCCATTTTGTAACAGTTAAAAATATAAATATAGTTTTAATAAAATATGATAAAAGATGGCGCCACCAAAATATTGATTGTTGCCGGGAAACTTGAGCAACTCCTTGTTGGTTTATTTTTCAAGTATAAATACCGTAAAACACAACTAAATCGTAAAGTATAAATACAACTTGTTTTAAATATTTTGGTGAAACTTTTCTTATTTTTATATTTTGTAATTTTGTATTTAAAAAATCGCTATTAGTTAATTTTTTTATAAATATCCTGATATTTCTTGTACTTATTCTGTATTGTAGACATTTTGCTAATCTGTCACCACTAAAAAAATTCACAACTATAAAACAACTTGTTTTTTTTTAATCAGTAAATATCAGCAAAGCACTCCAACGGCTGTGTCCTAAAACGTGAGTTCTTAACTTTATATTTAAGGGCCCCTTCTCGCATTAATGTTCTTAATGCATAAAATGAATATTAAAAATTCAGTTATGTAGAAATAGGCCTATACGATTTAAAATAAAAAAAAACATTATATATTAATCTATGTGCTTCTTTCTTAACACAATAATTAACAATACATAACTTTTAAAATGTAATAAAATTTTTGCAGAAATTTTTATACTTTCGTAATTTTCAAAAAATGCCATATCTAGCTCTTATTATAATGATCCATCTCCTTACAGCAGAATCCCACCATTGGCGGAGTAAATAAAACTACAGAACACTGGCAGTTAATCGTGGATCTTTGCCTGTCGAACGGGCAAGTCACGTGGAGTTTTCTGAATTTTCTTCACTTTAGTAACACCTAAATAGGGGCTAGACCACTCGGTAAGATTCAGTTTTTGTAGACGTTTCTCACGTGTCCCGTTGCCGTAACGAAATAAATTCATGTAATGTTTTTTATAGTCTACAATATTTGAAATAATAGCGAGGTTGCGGCTGAAGTTTTCTTCTCTGAAACGTGAACGTCGATTGTCGAGCGCCGCTTACACGATAGCGGCGCTCGACGATCGACGTTCACGTTTCAGAAAAGAAATCTTCGGCCGCAACTTCACTAATAGATCTGTACTGATTGTACTAAGAATTATCACATGAATTCAATTTATCCCTAAGAAATAATTTTAAATTATACAAAAAGTATATCAAACGTCGGGAAGCTTGAAATGTGGGCTATATAGAAATATAACGAAACGATCGCCTTAAATAATCGGGCTATACCTCTGTTAATTTAACGATTAATAGTAAGTAATTTGCAACTAGAGTAAGGCGTCATCTGTTAACTAAGTTAATAAGTATATTATTTATGTTTGACTTCTCAATTTCAGACTTAACGCTATTTTTTAAGTTTTGTAACGAGTTATTACTAACTTTTTCATACATATCATTCTTTAACGTCTCGACTAGTACTATTATTACAATTCCATTATTACTATTTGTTCACTTTTATTAAATTTAATCAATTCGGCTTCAAATTGAAAAATATCGTAGACCTATAAATTTCCACTGTCGTTTGTCCCCTGTCTGTTGCCTGTCTGTCATTCCTTAAACTCGAGAACGATATCCTCGAACAGATACTAAGGGCAAGAGGCCCGATTAACTAATACAAACTTCCGGTCTCGACCGGAAATCAAATAATTTCAATTCAGAAATTTTTCCAGAACAGAATTACAGAACAGATAACTCGCATAACCCAGTTGTTTTCATTGAAAAGTATAATGTATAGGGTGCAAGACACAACTAATTTCAGACCGAGATCATAAAATATACTTTAAATAATATTTACTGCCTGGACAACAATTATAAATTTGATAAAAATACAAAATTTCTTGTTAACGAACTGTAAATATGTCCTTCTTCCTTGCTGTCCCTTCTCTCACTTTTAGAGTACATCCGTAGGAAATTTTGTAAAAATAAAACTCATATAGCAGTATTTTCAGTCGCAGCAATCAACAACACGTACTCTTTCATAATATTTCATATAAAATAATTTCACTGTTATATAATAATATATTGAAAACAATGTTATATAGAAACTTGTTAAGAAATGACAATGAAAGAAAAGGAATAAAACCTCGAAATGCATATCGTTTTATGAAAGAGTCGCTTATGTTAGTTGTGGCTTTTGAAAACTGCTACAGAAGTTGTATTGTATATAGAAAAAACTAACTAAATGAAAACTTAATTATCCTTAACTAAATAAATAAACTTACTTATTAATTTGCTAAGTATATTATAGATTATTATAACATTTCCCGAATCTTCTATAATCTCATGTCTAAGAAAACTTCACGATTCTTACCTGATAATACTTTTACACAGCAGAGTTTCTAAAATGTATTAATTCTAATGTCGCTCAACAACAATTGAGTTTCAATGTCATCGCTAATCGGTTTTTAAAATTCTATATTCAACCGGTTATTGGAACTTTTTTGTTTTAATTAAAATTCTGTGAACGTTTATCAGAAATTACGCATCTTGGAAAGTAGCCTATTTATCAGTTAGAACGCGGAAGTTTATTACTTTTACATACACGTATCAAATTTTTATTTTTACATCAAATCTTAATAATTAAATAATTTAAGAAATAAGTTAAAAATTGAAGGAAAATTTATGTAGAAACATTTTAATCATTTATACGATATTAATTACTTATATTTGATTGTTACTTTCCCGCTATTATATATAAAAATGTCCGTCCTAAAGTTTTTACATTATTGGACTTCACTCGTTCAACGCTTTCTGTAATCGTAAAATCTTTTCATGATTTTTGAAATCTGTTAATAATTTTGTAATTTGTGTAATGTTTAAAAAACAAAATATTTTTTAAGATTTAAAAGTGAACAATTTTTTGCAAAATTTGCATTATTTTATAAAATCCCTCACGTAAATCATGGCAAAGACTATAAATACAGGTATACCTCGAGTTACGTCGTTCTCGATTATACGTCGTTTGTCAAAAAAGTATATGGAAAAATAAAAATCAAGTTTAAGTCATTTTATTCGACTTTACATCCGTCCGCCACAAATATTAAACTCGTAATATCACTAGAAAAGCGTTATAAGCACATAAAATCATATTAAAATATGTACATTCACAGTAAATGTTAATATAATTATCATAAATCCTAGAGAACGAAACATGAAAAAAAAAATCTGTGTTTCTGTGTTGTCTTATTTAGCGGTCTTTAAATGCTCATTATTGGCGTTTTATAAGTCGTAACTACACAAGTAAATTTGACTTACGTCGCCTCTCCTGGAACCAATTACCTACGTAAGGCGAGGTATACCTGTAATAAAAAATATTTATATCGTTGGGTGATTTACTGACATGAGAAAATTTAGAATATTTTTAATAAATTTTATACTGAAATATTTCATATTTTAAACAGATGAAAAATTTTCAACTTTTAAAATATAAAAAATGTATGCAAGTTTTATAATTACCAATGTCCTAGAATTCTTCAAGGCTAAATCAACTAATAATCTTTGAATACGTGTATGTTTACATTTTATAAATTTTAGTTATGCAATAACAATAAAAATATTATTTAACTTAGTAATTTAGGAGTGTTATAAAAACACTTTCGAGTTTGCGAAATATGTATTAGTTTTTTTTAAATATTAAATATATATTTATAGATACTGAGGATGCATTCGGCACAGGATGGCTACTGATACTGTATAAAGAATTTTGATATTTACGACTAAATATTTATTTATAAATGTTTATAATTAAACATTAATTAAATCTATCTTAACGTAATAATTTTTCTTTGTGTTCACTGTCATGATTTCTTCATTGTTTTATGTTCGTTTCCTTTGCGCTTGCCATTTTTTCTGTGCTATAAACGATTTAACTCCGTTGTGCGTTGTGAATAAATTAAACTTTATTTTTATCTATATATATATAATATATAAATGGACGTGTTTTTTGCCTATATTTAACTCTGCAGCCAAAACTACACATCTCACATGAATGGTGTTTGTGTGTGGTTAGTAGTCTCAAGTCTCCCATCGTGCACTATGGTAGTTGCGTCTCGATAGCTATGAGGGTGTGAGAGATATATATGGGGGTTGAAAGTGGTTGACTTCGAAAATGCGTGACGCTTCAATGAAAATGTTCCAATTTTTTCTGGAAAGTTCCAGAATTTTCTGGAATATCGTAGAATTCTAACACATATTTTCTGTCCTCGCTCTCATTCTTCAACCCTACAACCTCCTCCCTCTCATTTCTTTTTAAATTAATATTACATTATAGTACAATTTTTAAAATAATCAAATTTAAAAAAAATTAAATGACAAAAACAAACAACGAATATTCTGAAAAGTTTTGGATTACTTTAATAATTTTTAGATCCTTTAAGAATGTTCCATAATATTCTATATTATTTTAGAAGCTTTTGGACGTTTCCGATAACACATTATCTGACGCAACCCCCATAGTGCACGCTGAACCTAAAGAGGTAAAATTTAGTACACAGTTAGGGTATGCCGTGAAAACCCACACTAAGAAGGGATTTTTCGAAATTCCCCCCGCGGGGGATAGAGAGGGGAGAGCATTAAGTCCTAACTTGAAAAACTGCTTCTGCTGTACTATTTTAGATGCGATTTTTTGTTTTTAATTACGTTTAGTTTTCATTGAGTAGGGCCTACTTAGGGGTATAAAATTGATAACATTTCAGACATTGTTATAAATATTTTTATATATTTCGATGTTTTAACCAAATGTTCGAACGGTTTTAAATTCGAATTTGTTTTTGCATATTGATTCGATTATAGAACGATTGTAAACGGTCCAGAAAATTTATCAAATTAAAAACAGTTCGTTTGATTCTCAACAATTATCATCATTCTCAGCGGTAGGTGTTAAATAACAATTACTATGGTTGTTGAAATTCTGAATGTAAATAGGGTTTGCTTGCAAAATCCGCGCGAGCGAAGTCGCGGGTAACAGCTAGTATTTAATAAAATTACATACATTTCTTCTCGGTTTGCGTTTTAAGTCATAATTATCGAACTAATTGTGTTTGAGTTAAAGACTGATGGTTTCCTCTTTGATTATGCATGCGATCTCCAGCACATGACGCTAAAAAAAATGCTTTTTTATGAAAAACCCTTTTCCAAAAATAAGGTAGTTCAAGCAGTTTTCTGCTTTAGAATCGTATTTTATTGTTTTGTTAAGGCACAGTTCAGAAGTTTTAAAATCGGATTCTTTAATTTTTTTCGAATTTTTATATTCGTAAAATTTGATTTTGAAAACACTAAGACCGGTTTGTCTTGGCTTCAGGTACAACATCCTTGAAACATATCCTGACGTCATGTGCGAGTAACAAACATTTTTAACTTACTTCGTTGGTTTACAAATTGTCTTATTTCATAAAAATATGATAATATAAAATCAAAATATTTTTACTTTCGTTATATTTAAACCATGCGTGTAGATTTATTCGGAACAAACAACGAAATTAAAATAAATATAATTAATAATTATGTAGTGATATCGGACCTCCTCGTCCTCCCTCACTTGCGGTTTTATTGGAACGGGTGAAATCCACTTGCACACGGTAATAACGGGTTGTAAAAAGAAATAATAAATATAGACAAAGAACGATAAAAAAAGGAGGAAGAAAAAGGCAGGAACAGGGACAGTGAGAGGAGTTCCGGACACGGGAGAGAGAGGAAGGGCGAAGTGGTGGTCCTTGAGTATAGAATAAAGTTTTTGTGTAGAAATATCTGACTGTTTTAATTTTGTGTGACGAACCGACGGGGCGGAATCCGTTGATTCAGAACGGGTTCCCTACAAGTTATATGCATACTATAAACAAACGAGCAATTATTTATTGTGACGTCGTCACAATGCCGGGCTGCAATT
Source organism: Centruroides vittatus (assembly GCF_030686945.1). Lineage (NCBI taxonomy): Eukaryota > Metazoa > Arthropoda > Arachnida > Scorpiones > Buthidae > Centruroides > Centruroides vittatus. The sequence goes on along the minus strand of NW_027122359.1, from coordinate 3,735 downwards.
TTTAATCATAGTTTTCATTTATTTAATTTCAAATATATGCTCTTTCCCCTAAATTATTAGTGCTTGCCCGGGTACATCATACCTTTTCGCTAGCAAAGGAGTCGTTCCGTTTATCAATTAATTGCTTTCAGCAAAAAATTTTTTATTGAAATACCGCGACTTCACGTTTTGCATTAAACATTCTTGTATAGTTAATCGGGATCTCCTAATTCTACGGTTTCTGTATCTAGTCTCGTTTTTTCATTCCCTATCTCTGTTTACTAGAGTTAGGAATGACATCGGACGGACGAATTGACACATACGAATATAGAAATTTATAAGTCCACAATTTTTAAACTGCAGTTCAGAAATGTTAATCTTAAAAGTAAACCTATATTCATATTTATGTTGTTTGCACTTATATTTTATGTTTTATTTTTATTTGTTTTGTTGTTATTGTTGCTTTAATAACTGTAAGAATTTGTAAACTTTTAAACGAAAAGAACTCAAATGCCACGTATTATGTAAACAGAAAGTAAAAAGTTGTAATTTTTATTTGTTATTTTCCATTGTTGTATGGCAAGGCATCATGGCCTTTTGTTTTCTAATTACGCTATCCGGATCTGTCTAATCTCTTTCCAGTGCTTATTAGTATAGTTATAAAGATCTTGTTAATGTAACTGCCGACGTGATTGTACGGTAAGAAGGAGTTGTAGTCCCGCTTCGGGCCGATTTCTTTCTTTCAGAATTTTGTAAATTAATTATTCGAATATTAATTTAACGATAATTTTTAAATTTAGGAAGAGATAGCGCGTAACACCTGCCTCTACCGCCAAATTACCTAGTATTTGGTTAATAATCAAACCTCGACAGCAAACCTTTAAAAATGCAGCTTTTTATTAACTTTTTGAGAATTCGAGCGTTCAATATCGTTCCGAACAAATTTCGTTTTCTAGAAATCAAGGTCATTCAAATGGCCGAAAACGTTTGTAAAAGTTAATAAAAGCGGAATTTTTAATGGTTTTTTTTGTCGAGGTTTGATTATTATTTCACTGTTGTTTGAGAAGAGTGTAAATTTGGTTAATGATAATAGTAGGGGTTGTATATCCGATAAGCGTTTGGCGTTAATATATAACTACAGTATATGGTTTGGATATTTATATTTCAGTGTAAAAAATATTATAAAATAATAGGTTCAAAAATGTAAAACTTTAAAATTCGTATAAGTAACATAGTTTAGTTTATTATGTACACATTTTTTTATTTAATAGAAACTATGATGAACACCTGTCACGTAAATATCTAATGAATTGCTACTCGTATTTGCCAATTGTCATTGTTGTATAATTAACTATTGGGACGTTGCTAAACAGGTCGGTTGTTTAAACCTGATTTACAAGTCAAATTTTTATTTATCTGTACAAAAGTACACGGGAAAAACAAGACTGGCTACGGTAGCTGCCTGTAGCAATGGAAATAACGAATACAAATTTCAACTAAGTGTTTAAGTATTTGAAACACTATGTATTTGAGACATTTAAATCATTGTTGTCTGAAACTTTAAAAATTCTTGTAATTCTTAAAAAAACAAGAAAATACGTTAAAAAACGAAACGAGTGCTGAAAACTTAGATAAGAATATAATTTTGCTATTTCGATTTTTTTTTGTTTTGTAGTATAGTTTCTTTTTTTTGAATCTACTGCTAAATTACTTAGTATTTATTTACGATTCAGATTCTGTATTTCACGTTCGTGTCCTGCCTTAACGAAAAAATTGTCTTATAACGGAAGTAATCAAGTTGTCATTAGTATTCTATTCACAATACACTAAAATTCTGAAAACAACAGTGTTGACTTTAGAGTGTTAAACTGAAACACTAAAAAATTATATACAATTAATTTGCTTTGCCTCAGATGTAAATATCAACATAAACATGAAAGGACTTTTCAACGTTATTTGTATAATGATTTTTCGAATTAAATATAATTTTAGACGAAACAGAATGAACATGCGTTAAGCTTTAAAAGATAAACAAAATCCCCCCACCCAATACAACACTAACATTCATACATACGGAAATTATCCCCGAATAATAATTATTATTATTATTTTTGTTTCTCGACGTTATAAAGGGTCCTAAGTCCAAAAACGTAAACTTTTTGGGGGCGCTCGTTATTCGGCTCATACCTGTAGTTTAATAAAAAAAAAATAATAATAATAATTAAAATATCAACTGCATAAAAGTCATCCATAAAACATATATAATATTTCTATAATTATTAAGTTATATAATATGATAAATATAAACATTTTATTGATATATTTTTATAATTCATTTATAAATTTCCGTTTGAAAACTTAAACATTTTCTTTTCTTTCTAAAATATCAAAACAAAACCTATTGTTTTTTTTAATAAAGAGCATATGTGGATTATATTTATTAAATATTTTTATAAATACAAGAATATAAACAGATATTTGGCTATAAAATGCAAAGAAATAACGTGATCGTTGTCTTTCTAATAGCATCAATTACGGAAGTTTCTAAGCTACTGTAGTACGTCAGAATTGATCGGGAGCTTAGTACCTTCAAAGATACATCTAAGGAAAGGAACAAGCTGCTAAGTGAGCAAACCAACGGTGTATATTATTGGTTTGCTTACTTAGCACACCTCAGATTTAAATAATTAATTTAAAAGCCCAAATGACTTCCTGCAACCCCATACTGATAAGAGTTCAATGACAAAAACATTAATCATTGATCGTAGGTCTGAAAAATGGGCTGATCACGCGGAGTTTTCCATAAAAAGTCAACCTATGACGCATTTCTTTTTGGCGAATTGTCTTTATGCTGAAGTCCTCTTTATACCTAAACTTATGAAAGTAAAGTAAATCTAAAAGCTCAAAAAGATTTTAATATTCTCATTAAACTTTGAATGGTATTATAAGAAATTGTATACTTTGAAATTATCACTAAGAATAATTATGGTTCATGCACCGTATGGAGCCTTCAGAACCGTCGAGACCAAAGAAGTAAAAATTTTTCCCGAGCATACAGAAATTTTAGAACTCGTAGTGGTTCCTAGTCTTAAAATATCATGTTACGTTTGCTAAAAAAAAAACAAAATCTTTAAGTCTGTTTTTATTAATTTAATAAAACAACATTCTAAATATTTCACTTGTTCAAAACAAAAGACAAAAATAGCAAAGAAAACCCTCTCTAATTGGCAAAACAAGCAAGCTCTGAGGTTATGTGAAGCAAGCTGGGCTTCATATATCCTCTGGAAGGCATTGGGTGGCGTCATTATTACGCAGCGCTTACATATATATTAATGAAATAGACTTAAATTTTCACAATGTGTGAAGGGGAAGAAATCAGAGTATTCAGGTTTTAAATAGCCTATATCTTTTGAAGGATTAAATTTGATTCAGATCGGTCAATGGGTGCAGAATGATATAAGAAACAGACTGATGGACAGATGTTATTCATATATATATATATATAAATTTATCATTTAATCTAAATTATTAACTTAAGTTAAACACTTAAACACGTCACGCAAATATTGTCAAAATCTATTCTTTATTCTAATCTATTAATCTCTTAATGCATTAATATATTTTGATAATACTAGCATGACGTGTTCATACACAGTAATGCTTAACTGAGGAAAGAAAAATTTAAAAATATTTCAAATAGTACTTTTTACAAAACTTTTTGTTTATCTATTAAATAATAATAATAATAATAATAAT